>NC_134403.1:102520943-102839277 GCF_038048845.1 Mixophyes fleayi
TGTTTGGGCATTCTGGTGCTTGTAGTATTTAAAGTACCAGCATACCCATGGCTGACAGGGCATGTTGGCACTTAGAGAACCACAAATGCTAGCATGTATTGGTATCCAAGGACCTGTAGTGCACCATGGAAAAATGTAAATAGAACACACACAATTTATTTAATTTTATTTGCAATAAAACACTAAAACACATGCCTTATTCGCCCTCTTTACTGCTCACCTAGATCCAGGCTCTTAATCTGTAACAAATCCAGGGATCCTGGTCATGGCAAAAAAAAATAAACAATAGTACATTCCAAACTCAACACATATCCACTGACTTAACACTTAACACTTAACACTTAATCACTATATGCATATCTAGCAATAAAATGCAGTTAAGTGGTCTTATGAGGAAAGGCTCCAGAATAAAGTCACTGGTGTCAGTTTTCCTTAGCTTTGTCAAACATAGATCTCTTTTAATGGTGACAATCTCCAGTATTCCTCACTTTTTCAATAAGCACAATCACTAGTCTGTCTTTATTTCGGCGGAATATGACTTGAAGAATTTAGGTGTGTAAGGGGTGTAGTCCTGCAAAGGGGGGTACAAATTATTTTTGGCCCTTCCCATCAAGCCCCTATCTAGCTAATAACAAGATGCCTAATAACAAGTCCCATCAAATAGTAAATAAACAGGGGTTACTCATCCATTTAGATTTAGTTTTCTCATCAAACCTCTCACAGGAAATCTCAGCTGTTTCTCTCACAGGACAGGGTTGACAAGTCTGACTGGGCTCTGCTTCCTGTCAGAGCTGATACTCTTCTGTCCCTCCCGGATGTTTCCTCCTGGGCTGATTTTCTTCAGAGACTCTCAGGGCTTTTTCTGCTGACAACATGACAGGGTTCTTCCCTGACAGACTCGCAGGTTTCACCTCTGACTGGGACCAACTGCCACACTGCAACTGTCAGTTTAATGTCATCCCTCTCACCTAACTGTCACTTTTACCTCACTTCCTTGGTCTCTGTGATGTCACTATGAGCAGGGCCATCTTAACAACATCATGGGCCCCCGGGAAAAGCAGTGCACCGGGGCCCCCTTTATATATATATATATATTTATAAGTGATATATATATATATATATATATATATATATACATACATATCTGTGTGTGTGTAAAAAAAAAGTGATATATATATATATATATTTATATCTATAATATAAAAGCCTAGCGGCGTGTGTTAGTCTGTGTGTGGGAAAAAAAAACAAGCTGCAGCACCACCTGCTGGGCGGAGTTATACACTGACCTACTAAATTCTTAGCATTATCTAATATATAAAAGTAAAAGCCTAGCGGCGTGTGTTAGTGTGTGTGTGGGAAAAACTATTTTCTCAGAAAGGGCTCATCCAATTGACCTGAAATTTGGTATACTGACATCATTTGACAAAAAAATTAGAATAGTGAAGTCAGTTAACTTCCATCATCCCCCCTTCCCCCCGTGGGAGGGGTGGTAAAGGCTAAATTTACGAGTTGAGGGCTCAAACTCATTTTCGTGAGGTAATTTTACCTCATGAACACACATGTGTAGCGGCGTGTGTTAGTGTGTGTGTGTGTGTGTGTGTGTGTGTGTGGAAAAAACTATTTTCTCAGAAAGGGCTCATCCAATTGACCTGAAATTTGGTATACTGACATTATTTGACAAAAAAATTATAATAGTGAAGTCCGTTAACTTCCATCATCCCCCCCTTCCTCCCGTGAGAGGGGTAGTAAAGGCTAAATTTACGAGTTGAGGGGTCAAACTCATTTTCGTGAGGTAATTTTACCTCATGAACACACATTAAAAAAGGCGCTTGCGTCGGGAAGTAACGCTCTTCCCCTGAGGAGGCCTGGGCTAGGCCCAAATGCATGACAAGAACCTTTTTAAGACCTTAAGTAGCTTGATTTGACTAGAATGCATGAGTATCATGCACAGGTTAACTTTTATATATATATATATATATATCACTTTTTTTTTTTTAAATCCCCCTTAACTTACCTTTCAGTTGCCTTCTTTTCTTTGTCGCTGTCGCTGTGACTGTCCTGCGCTGCTCAGTGCTGTGCTCACAGTGAATGTCAGGTCATCAAGCCCGACACTCACTGAGAGCGCAGCACGGAAGAGGGGACCAGGGAGGTAGCCGGATCGCCACAAGGTGACCGCAAAAGGTAAGTTGTTTTTGTTTTTTTTCATTTTTTTTTCTTTACAGGAGTCCCTGCCTCAGGTCTACTTGTCCAACTAGGCCTCTGGGCGCCTGCCCATCGTGCCCAGTCGGAAAGGCGGCCCTGACTATGAGCAGAGCTTTATCAATCCCTGACAGTAGTGCACATGTGCGGGCCATCATGTCCACCAGCACTGCACTACATAAATATATATATATATATATATATATATATATATATATATATATATATATATAGTATATATCTCTATCTATATCTGTGTGAGTTATTTTCAGTCCTTGTGCTATTATAGTGTACATTACTCAGCTCTGCTAATTTCTTTGCGTGAGGGGACAAGGGGGAATGTGGTATATTTGTTCCTGCCTCCTCACCGCAAACAACAGAAAGCAGTCAAATTAGTATTTTTCAGATTCAAAAGAGCTACCTAATTTGAACTGTCTAGAGTGGAAAGACTAGATAAATGGTTAAATGGAGATGATATACTGTATATGTGCAAATGATATTCTGTATATAATGAGCATGCAACAAAACACACTCAGACATCAAGGGCCTGATTTTGAGTTGGAGCAAAGAAAAGAAAAGGAGCAACTTTGCACCTGGACAAACCATGTTACAATGCAAGTGATACAAATGGACTTTTTTTTTCCCACGCAAGGAAAATACTGGCTGTTTTTTCATGTAGCACATAAATAAAATTGATAGCTTTATTTTTACACTGAAATTAAAGTTGATCTATGATGTGCCGTATCCCAAATATAATTCTGTCCCTACATTTAAATTTATCTCCTCCTCTGATGCAACATGGTTTTACCAAGGTGCAAAGTTACTCTTTTTCTTTGCTTTGTTACTAACTCAAAATCAGGCCCAAGTGTCATTCTGCAGATTGGGCTTGTAACTGCTACCAGCTTCACATTGTTGCACATGTTGTGCATGTCAACAATTATGTGAAAGTTATGGGTTTTACTACAAAGGTGGAGATGAGCTGGTGGGGTCCTCTTTACAAATCTGCCATGAAGACCAGTCATTTCTAGTTACACCCACAGATATAAAAAAAAAAAAAACCTTTCTATAAGTGACTAACTTTGTTTCCCCATTCATTAATAGGCATAAATGTGATAATTATAGAAAATATACAATATGTCCTTGTTCCATGAGAAACAAAGAATACGTGAAAGGGTTAATAGTTCATAATAGAGGCCAACTGAATTACAAAGGAAATTGCTTAATGTCATTAATAGCAATCTCAGAAGAGACCCCTGGAAAACTTTTAAACCAGCATTTTTTTTTCATACATTTGGTTTATTGTCAGCCAGAGAGGAAAACCAGCAGGAAGTTCCAGTAAGGATAGTTATAAATTCAGCTTCTGGGCTTAGCAGACAATGTGGAAAACATCCTGTTCCGTCTCCTCCTTTTGTTGGTATAAACCTGTGTTTACATTTGACATAAATATCTACAACCATCTTCACTCTTAAAACAAATTGCTGTGTTATACAGTTATATTTACAAATACATCAGATACAATTCTACTTTCATTACAGCACACACAGTCATAAGTGCCTTCAAACATCAACTGTGCTATCTCAAAACAGCAGGGTCCAAAATAAATATTCTATATGCAGCACTGTCTGTATGGCTTCCATTTACAATCAAAATGGCTACTAAAATAGGGAAAATTCAGTATAGCAGTATTTACTTCGCAAAATGGATCCTCATTTTCTTGTCTGTTGCACGGGCTGCAGAAGAAGGATTCCTCTTGCTGTCTAGACTGCAGTGATATTGCATGTGTTAATAAATGGAGAGTATCTACTGACTATGAAAGCACATAAGTAAGCTTGGATATCCTAGATGTCTGACATTATTCCAGTAACATTTCACTTTTGAACATGTTCCCATATTTTCTCAAATATATTTACATAGCTGAAAAACAGACAAAAATATATATTTATAGTAAAAAAAATATATAATATTTATACCAAGCCTATAAACAATACCAAGTAATGGGCTAGGCAACTCCCACTGCTATGCTCTCACTGCTGTATTTTTTAGCTTTTTTTCATATTTACATCATACTTGCCTACTCTCCCGGAATTCCCGGGAGTCTCCGGAATTTCCAGGGTAGGCAAACTTCTCGGATTCGCCAAAATTCACGGCATTGAATCGCGGGGACGGGGCTTAATCGCGTTATTAATCCCCGCCCCTACTATTCAATGCCATGAATTTAGGCATTTTATAGTTTGGGCGGGGCTATGGTGACACGACGACGTCACCACACCTCCTCCTATCCCGTCACATGACTTCTCCACGGACGATTCCAAGTTTTGAAAGTTGGCATGTATGATTTACATTGCTGCCTACATTTTCAGGAATAATTTGCCGTTTGCCGACGAGCAGATTATCTAATCCCGTCACAAGTGATACTGTCCAGGTGGACCTGCTTGAACATGGCTATACTAACTATTTTTTGCCTTCCATAAAAAATAAGTTTACACCCAGAGAAAACTAAATAAAGTGGGGGTTGCATGGATAGATAGATATACTGTATGTATATATATATATATATATATATATATATATATACATACATGCCAGCTGAAATGATTGACTTCATGGTGACAAATCTGCAAGTGGCTTATAGAGTACATACCATCAAACCTGAGTTTGAATGGGGAATCCATACATGTTAATTTACTTTATGCAGATAATATATCTTAATCATCAGTCATAAGTAAGGATAGAGATATAAAGGGCTGATGAACACCTTCCTTTGTGACAAGGGATGAAACCTTATCTGGAATAAGATATTAACCTTCCTATCACTGGTGTGATAAAAAAACATCATCATTGAGTTACACTTTTACCAACACACCCATGCACATACATGACTTTTCAACAGTATAAACTTTCATGAGGTGTCATAATTTTTGGATAGCAGATTTTGTGCCAAAATATCTTGATATTTGGATTAATTCATTATGCCCTCTATCCTGACTAGAACCCCCTGTTCCAGATGAAGAGAAACAGATGCTGCCGCCCTCATGCTTCATAGTAGATATGGTGTACTTTGGATGATGAACTGTGTTGTCTTCATGTAACTGAGTCTGTGGTAAACCTGGACGTATATGAAAATACACCTGTCAGGGAGCGTATCTCTTGTGGATGCTGGAGAGCTAGTGCTACAAGTCACAATGATCATGATGATGATCAGCAGCACTATCTAGTTACTTCTGATTGGCTGAATGTTTTTTGCCCCGTCTCACTGATTGTACTTAATACATTATTGTGACTGCTACATTATGTAAAGTCGCGGTAATCTATTTCCATTGCATAATAGTGATTCACAGTTCACTTTTACAGGGGAAAACAACAGATGATAGTCAGGTCCACCTTAAGTACATTATGGGGCCCCGAGCAATGCAGTGCACCGGGGCCCCTAAATATAAATATATAGAGCATGGAAGAGGGGAACAGGGAGGGAGCCGGATCGCCAGCTGACGTGACCGCGTGACAGCAAGGTAAGTATTTTCTTTTTTTTTCTTTTTTGCAGGATTTTTTTTTCAGCGCTGCCTCGGACGGGCCCCCTTGCCTACAGGGCCCCCGGGCACTTGCCCATTGTGCCCAATGGAAGAGACGGCCCTGATGATAGTATTTAATTTAATTTGCTTGTATCTAATTATATTTTATATTGAAAATGAGACTTTTACATTTATTAATATCACTATTCAGACACTCTTCTTATGTATATGACACTTCATTATATTATTATATTGTGTACAAACTGGATAATGCAGCTTTAGCATTTATTACTAACAGATCTCTGTGCTTTTCCTAAACTTTCTCTACACTATTGTTGTTCATATGTGTACCCATTTGTTACTCCTGATGAAAACCTGGTGCACATGCGTGTGTTAAGCCACATGAATTGTGTAAGAGTGTGAGGGAATTGTAGGTGAGACTCTCAAGAAGCCTGGAAGGACCTGTGTTTTAGAGTTGGACTGGCATACTGTGTGAGAGTTTGGGCCCGAATTTGTTATATTCAGCATAGGAGTAATTACCACATGCTTTAATAGTGAGAGAAAGATACCCGTGGAGAGAGAGAGAGATTATAGGTGTTAGTTAAGGCTGGGATGATCAGGCTTCCCACTATTCTGGGAAGGCTTTCCACTAGATTGAACATGACTGTGGGGATTCACATCATTTCAGCCACAAGAGCATTAAAGAGGTTGGCCACTGATGTTTGGCGTTAAGGCCTGGCATGCAGTTAACGTTCCAATTTATCTCCAAGGTTTTCGATGGGATTGAGGTCAGGTCATGCCAGTCAAGTGCTTTCTTTCCAAACTCAGGACATCATTTTTTGATGGACCTCACTTTGTGCACAGAGGCATTACCATGCTGAAACAGGAAAGGTCCTTCCCCAAACTGTAGCCACAAAGATGGAAACACCATTATTCCTCCTCCACGAAACTTTACAGTTCACTGCATGCATGTGAGTAGGAAGTGTTCTGGCATCTGCCAAACACAGATTCTTCAGTCAGACTGCCAGATAGTGAACCATGATTTGATGCTCCAGAGAATGCATTTCCACTGGTCCAGAGTCCACTACTCCAGTCAATGTGTTGTATTGCACATGGTATTCTGAGGCTTGTGTGTGGCTGCCCAGCCATGGAAACCCAATCCATGAAGTTCCCAGCAAACAGTACTTGTGTTGATGTTGCTTCCAGAGTCAGTGAGTTTTGCAACCGAGGATGGTTGATTTTAACAAAGAGCTTTGGGCCCCAGTGTGGGGAAGAGGGAAATGGGGCCCCCAACCTTCTGCATCTGCCATTCAGTGGGCCCCATTACCTTCATGGGCCCCTGTGCACGGTACCTGCCAATGGTAGTTCCACCACTGATTTTAACGAAAACAGCACTCAGCAGTGCCATTCTGTAAGCTTGTGTGCCCTACCGCTTCGAGGCTGAGCTGTTGTTGCTCCTCAACATTCCACTTCACAATAAAAATTGACTAGTACAGCCAAGCAGGGCAGGGAAGACATTTGATGAACTGGAAAAGTGGCATCCAATGACAGTGTCATATTGAAAGTCACTGAGCTCTTCAGTATTACCAATTCTACCGCTAATGTTTGACTATGGAGATTGCATATGTGTGGCTTAAATATATATATATCTTTTAACTGATTCCTAAACCGCGTTGCTTTATTTAAAACAGAAAGCTGTATGTTTCATATAGGTTTATGTCTAAGTGCAAAGTGCCCCATATTTGAAGGGGAGAAAATCTTTTTTTTCATTTCTTTAGTGATATCACAAGGACATCCCCAGCAGTTTCCATGTCAGAACAAAGGAAGAAATATTGTTTGTTATTGCACAAAATGTCACACTTTGAGCAGAGGCCAAAACTTAATTAGGTGATGTAATAAAGGTGTTTAATATTTTTCCAGAAAAGTTGGTGCTGGCAATTGAAATTCTCTACTTGTTCTTCAGATCCTGCAGGTGAGAGGGGACCCTGACTGAGGCACAGCTGCAAATAGTATGCACCTTGGATCTAATAGAGCAACACTATTAAATCTATTTATATAGAAACTATTAGCGCTGTCACAGGGAAAATGTAGTATTATTATTAATAACAATAATAGTATTATTATATACAATGTGGATTTACAAATATATAAATAAATAAAAAGTATCCTTTGCAGTCTTTTCATTCCTTTATTTCAAAAGTAAATAACACATATTTGATATCAATATAATCAGAAGAGCAAGATAATTACATTTTTTTCCTATTTTATCTGTATAATGAACTTAAAAAGGGTACGTTTGGGAATATAAAAAAAATGAATACATAGAAAATATATACATAAAAAAGAAAATAAAGTAACTCCCAATGAATTCATTTTGTCATAAAAATCTGAAATTTGGCTTAGACATGAAGGTGCATAAGAAGTAGTCCAAAAAAATCAAGAAATTGATAATCAGCACCTAGATTTGGCACCACAAGGATAGATGTAGCAAATGGGGGAGGGGGTAGAGGAGGAAGCAAAGACCAGAGGGACTGAAGCAGAGGTGCTTGCAAAATGGGAGTAAATTATCCTAAAAAAGCACAGAAAAATAACTATTTCCACCCATGCAGAGCCAAACACATCTTAAGATGCGTCCACCTCGTATCAGCATAATACGGGGCCGGCATAAAACAAGTCATTATAAACAGCAAGTATTAGCAGCTCCTAATAATACTCCTACTAACAGGCATACATGCAGAATTCTGCAATTCTGCATGAGCTGCATATGCAGGGGCAAACGCAGGATTTGTAGAGGGGGGTTTCCTCACAACAGTGCCCCAGGCTTGGAGCACATATCATAGGCAAACCACGGGGGTGGGGATTCCTAGTGCGTGGAAAAACCCCCGCCCCCCCGTGGTTTGCCTATGATATGTGTATATACACATGTACTATACTCTGCCTGCATTTGTACACCCCCTTCCCTACACTGTCCCACCTCTCCCTATGTAAAAGAATTGTGTAAGTCTGAATAGGCCATGTGCATGGGCCCACTTTCAGGGAATGCATGCAGCGATTTCATGCAAGACACACTACTGAAGCTGGCATACGTCGCACTCAGCATCAGCCCCTGAGTTGCCCCTTATGCTAGAAGTAATCAATCTCAAACTGAAATAAACCACAGGGGTTCTTTCAGGCTCCCCAGATGCATGGAAACCTATAATGAAGTAGGACCCCCAAAGGTGGTAATTATAACCCCCCCCCTCCCCGTCTCTGTTGACTAGACTAGAAAACCTGTACATCCTTCTATTACACATAAAAACTAAATATATATGCACATTGGTTTTTATTAAAGAAAAAAAGAGGATTTTAGAAACATTTTTAGACAATTTATTGGATTAACTTTTATTCCTTGTGCACTGTGGTGGATCAAGAAAAAAAGATAAAAAGATTGAAGATGAGATCAGCATGGGGTGTTGGCTAAATTATAATATTTTATTTTGTAAATGAAGGTCTGTAAAGTATGTATGTTAAAATAAGTAACATTTTTATGAACAGATTCTTAATTTTGTTGAGTTTCAAGATTATTAATAAACAACCACACAGTACCACTGTACTTTTTAATATAACATTCACCTGCTGTTTATATGCACTTATCATATCTATTATTCAACAATTTACTGTACATTTTACATTTTTGCACATTATTAATATATCTGAGAATTAGCACAAATATGGATTTTTATTGTCATTTTATAACAAATAGTAACACTAAAACCACTTTTTAAAAATACTAATAAGCTTTCATATTTCACATCCAAAACATAATCAAATATTAGAATAATTGTAGTTGTATGAAAATGTGCAACACAAATATGGAGAGCACTATGACTTCTTGGACCAGGCAGTTTGGATCAGGCATAATTAGACATCTCTTAGGTGGACCATCCTGAGCACATAAGAAAACACACCAGCAGATATAGGTACACAAATATAGAATTTTAGTGTACAAAATGACCCAACTGTTAACCAATGTGAATAGAGGCTTTACTGTAGAGAATTATAGTGTTAATTTTACATTTTATGCTCTATGAGTAAGTTTTTAATGTATAAAGCAATGCACACATTCAAACCTGGAATCTGGACCCTTGGCATTTACTCTCCATTGGCTACGGATACTAGAGAATACCAGTGCTGCTGTCCCTCAGGCATTGTCAAGAAAGATGATAAATGAAAGAACTAGTTGTGCAAGTTATATAGTTGAAGGTTATTTTATTATCTCCTTTATCAGAAATTAATAGGCATGAATAGGTGAAAAATATTCAGTAAGTACTGCATTTCTCTCCCTCTTCCAACCTTGACACATAAACTATACATTTCTGAAGGTAGTTTATTTTTAGTAATCATCCATACAAGCCAGTATTTGTTTTGTATAGTTTAATTGTTTTCTATCTTTTCTGTGTCCTCTAGAGGTCTACAGAACATCACCTTATTCCAAATCCTGTCCTCACTTGAGTTACATATCGATAATGCAAAGTGCTTCACCTTTGAAATAGCCTATAACCTGACGTACTTGAGATATTTCTGAACATCAACAGTTGATAAGAGACTGTTTTTCATGCAAATAATCCCTGCACCCTGTCCTTATGGGTGTTATAGGTAGGCTGCACAAACTGTTTGAAAATAGGGAAAGTATATGTAAAACTCTCTCTCTCTCTCTCTCTATATATATATATATATATATATATATATATATGTATTTATATATATATATATATATATATATAAATATATATATATATATATGTATTCATATATATATATGTGTGTGTGTGTGTGTGTGTGTGTGTGTCTGTGTGTGTGTCTGTGTCTGTGTGTGTGTATGTATGAATAGTGGGCTGCAGTTCAGTTTCTTTAAATACAGTAGTGGTCACAAATTCTTCTGGTTTTATTTGTAGATAATTTTGTTGTGAACTATTCCACAAATGGACAAATGGAACTCCTAGTATATATATATATATATATATATATATATATATATATATATATATATATATATATATATATATGTTCTTGCATTATACATGATTAAACTATATGACGGCTACGTGGTACATTATTTTTGTTAAGTAACTTATATGACCTTTTGCAAGCCTACTTAGCATGTATCTTCCGTGTGTGTTTGTTTGTTTATATGTATTAACATATGCTAATCTGAATTCACTACGCTATCTAAAATATATGCATTTTTGTTCTATAGAGATATTGATGCATTGATTTAACTCAGACCTCTTGTAAGTGTCATGGGGTTGATCCTCCCAGTCAGTGTGCTAGAAGACACACTGTGGAAATGAAAAGCAGCATTTACAAGCATCCCTTCTCACATTGTTACTGTCTCAGACCTAACTGATCTAATCAATGACACAAAGCATTCACATTCTAAAGACGCCCAGAAAACCATCCCTCCCTCTGCTATTGGAAGGCGCTGCATTTGGGTGGGTTTATTATGCGATCACTGATTGGCTGGCAAGAGAACAGTGTCAATGTTTAAGCAGCAGCGTGAGGTGAATAGAGTCAGTCAGTAAAGAGGCATTTGGAGCTAAGGTTGGGTGTAAGACAATGCAAGATATAAAGGATTAAAGCTACTAAATCAACTGTTGAATTGTACAAACTCTACTTTATTTCGAATGGATGTATTTTTACTGTATTCATGTAGTCTAAGGACTGTCTGGAGAAAGAATCTGTGTTCCCAGCTGCGATGAGCCAGCACAGAAAAAGGCAAAGGCTTTTACCCATCCTACTAATATCTGTGCTGCTTTTTTTAGTATAAGGACGCGACATGAGCTGGGCACTTTGGAACTGATTTGGAGCTACCCATGGTGCATTTGTGTTTTGGGAAATCTATTGTATTTGGCTTTCACAATTGCTGTTGGGTGCACAGGCTGTGGATAAAAAGCAGCAGCAGTGTACAGCCCATGTATAGCTGTGTGCTTTAGGTCCAGGGACTCTGCTCTCTGAAAGGTAAGACTAATTTATCATTATTTTCAGAAAAATAAATAAAACACTGTGATAGCCAGCGTGCACTAAAACCCAATACAGATCATTGGGACGTATGGGCGGTTTTGCTAATAATTAGTACCTTTTATTTCTGAATCTGACTCATGCAGTTATTAAACATCTGCATTCTGCATGTGTCATTCATATATTAAGGGACAACAATTTCACGCATGCATGCAATCTTCTAGGCAATTACTTTCAGTAAAGAACTGACTTATAATCAGGCTTTAAAAAAAAATCAGCAGACTACAAATGCATCCACAAACATAATTGTTGTATATGTGTTTCCTGACTTTTATTTGTAAATGTTCATTTTAGTGGGTTTTATGTTATTTACATTTGTTTTTATTATGTTCATATTTCAGTTTGCATTTAGTGAATATATATTTACCATCCCTGTGAACACAGCAACTGCCTCTTCCTACAAAGTGTGTTTTTTCCCGTTTTCCATTTGTGCATCCAGCCATGCTTTGCCTGTTGATTTGATCTACTGTAGGGAATGAGAACTGAAAATTAACTGAATACTACTGCTTGTAAGCCAATTCAGTTACATGTTTTTTTTTAAATAAACCCAGTGCTGTGAAAAGACTGAAATGAAAAGGTGAATTTGATACATTTGAACTAGACTCCACTATTGTGTGTGTGAGTGTTTTTAATAGATATACTAATTACTCTATGCTACGTGATAAATGCAGTTTCATTCTAGATTCAACATGTTGCTGTCTGTGCACACTGTAGAGTTTAATCTCAGCATACAGTTGTTGAAAATATGTGTCTAGGATGCATTTTCAAACAAATCATATTGATTGCAAGAGTGTTGTGCATTACTGCCTTTAATAAAGATTTAAAATGGGTTGTGATGATAACTGTAGGATAATGTTCCGAAGATAAGCTTATGTTAGCTTGATGCTGTTGTTTATTGGGCTTTAGTGCTATAGTATTTATGCTGTCCTTTCCAATTAATATTTTTAAAGAGATGAATAGCTACGGTGGAATTGTGAAGAATTGTCTTTCCAGCAAAAACAATCACTGATTTAACCCTGCCAGCCTCTTTTGCCATGGTCCATTTGGTGCTTATCTAACTGTAGGTGTTTTTAAATCAACAGGTTCAAGGAACTGAGGAGAGAAGGCGAGTGAAGCAGAGAAGATCTTTCGCACACACGTTTGGGGATGTACCTTTCAGTTTTATTGTTATTTTTTTTGTGGGCTCCTGCCCTGACTTTGAAAAACTTAAATTTTTCTGTACCAGAGGAGGCAATTGCTGGAACCATTGTTGGAAATCTAGGCAATGATGTAAAACTTGGCATTTCGGAGAGGGGTAAGAAATCGAACTTCAGAGTACTAGAGAATTCTGCACCAAACTTGATTGATGTAGAACAGGACACTGGGCTGGTAACTACTAAGCAACGAATTGACCGGGAAACCTTATGCCGGAGAAATTTAAAATGTCAAGTGTCCTTGGAGGTTTTTGCCAATGATAAAGAAATATATATGATAAAAGTGGATATCACAGACATTAACGACAATTCACCATTTTTTCCTTCTGAACAAATTGATATTGACATTTCAGAAAATGCTTTTCCTGGGACAAGATTTCCACTCACCAGTGCCCATGATCCAGATTCTGGGGAGTTTGGCTTAAAGACTTATGTTATCAACCATAATGGATTGTTTTCCTTAGATGTAAAGTCCAGAGGTGATGGAACAAAATTCCCTGAGCTGGTTATAGAGAAACCCCTGGACAGAGAAGAGCAAAGCCATCATAATTTAATTTTGACTGCTTTGGATGGTGGCAACCCTCCAAGATCTGCTACTGTGCAAATAAATGTCAAAGTTATAGATTCCAATGATAACAGTCCTGTTTTTGAGGCACCTTCATATATGGTGGAAATCCCTGAAAACTCACCACTGGGTAGAGTTGTAATTGATCTCAATGCTACAGATGCAGATGAAGGCTCTAATGGTGAAGTAATATACTCTTTCAGTGGTTATGCACCAGACAGAGTTCGGGAACTTTTCTCAATTGACCCCAACACAGGTGTAATCCAAGTTAAGGGTAACCTGGACTATGAGGAAAACAACCTGATTGAAATTGATGTGCAAGCACGTGACCAAGGCCCAAACCCAATCCCTGCACACTGCAAAGTTACAGTTAAGGTGATTGATAAGAATGACAATGCCCCATCAATTGGCTTTGTATCAGTTCGGCAGGGAGCAATTAGTGAGGCAGCACTCCCTGGCACTGTTATCGCTTTAGTTAGGGTCACTGATAAGGACTCGGGGAAAAATGGACAGTTGCAATGCCGGGTTCTGGGCAATGTGCCTTTCAAATTAGAAGAGAACTATGACAATTTCTACACAGTTGTAACAGACAGACCTCTTGACCGTGAGACACAGGATGAATATAATGTTACTATAATTGCTAGAGATAATGGAAACCCATCTTTAAATTCCTCAAAGTCGTTCACTGTTAAGATTTTAGATGAAAATGACAATCCTCCCACTTTTAACAAAGGTATGCATGTATTGCAAGTCTCTGAGAATAACATTCCTGGAGAATATTTAGGTTCTGTTGTAGCCCATGATCCAGACCTTGGACACAATGGCACTGTTTCGTATTCAATTCTACCGTCTTATGTTGGGGATGTGTCAATTTACACCTTTGTGTCTGTAAATCCCACTAATGGTGCAGTTTATGCCCTACGGTCTTTCAATTATGAGCAAACAAAATATTTTGAATTTAAACTCCTTGCAAAAGATTCAGGCTCTCCTCACCTAGAAAGCAATGTTACTGTAAGAGTGACTGTACTGGATGTTAATGACAACGCCCCTGTTATTTCTCTACCTATCTTGCAAAATGACACTGCAGAAATCCATGTTCCCCGAAACGTAGGCGTGGGCTATGTCGTGAGCACAGTTAGAGCAATGGACAATGATTTTGGAGAAAGTGGAAGACTGACCTATGAAATTGCATATGGCAATGAAGATCACCTCTTTGAAATTGATCCTGTGACAGGGGAAATCAAAACCCTCAATCCATATTGGGAAGAAGTGTCACCAATTGTAGAGCTTGTGATCAAGGTGACTGATAATGGAAAACCAGCACTTTCAGCTGTTGCTAAGCTCATTATTAAATCTACTACTGGATCTCTACCAGAGGGGGAACCTCGGGTCAATGGAAAACAGCACCAGTGGGATATGTCCTTGCCTCTTATTGTTACATTAAGCACAATTTCCATAATACTATTGGCTGCCATGATCACAATTGCTGTCAAATGTAAAAGGGAAAATAAGGAAATCAGAACTTATAACTGTAGAATTGCAGAGTACAGTCACCCCCAACTAGGTAAAAGTAAGAAGAAAAAAATAAACAAGAATGACATTATGTTAGTTCAGAGTGAAGTGGAAGAAAGAAATGCTATGAATGTCATGAACGTGGTAAGCAGTCCCTCACTTGCCACATCACCAATGTATTTTGATTACCAGACCAGGCTCCCTCTCAGTTCTCCTCGTTCAGAAGTAATGTACCTCAAGCCTACATCTAACAATCTGACTGTTCCTCAAGGCCATGTTGGCTGCCACAACAGTTTTACTGGACCAGTGAGCAACACAACTGAGACTACATCTAATCGGATGTCTATAATTCAGGTAGGGTCAACACTGGTGGACATAACTAGGGGGAGTTATATGTCATTATGTTCCATTCTATACACTTTGCTATTGTTTTGGGTTAATAGTTCAGGCTGTGCTTAGTGTATTCTGTGACCAAGTTTGTTTATTCTTTGCTTGCAGTCAGTTATTGAAGTCTGATATCTGCAAAGAGTTTTATGAATATAACATAGCAGTATTTTAGCCTAACTATAGAATGAGCTTTTTATTTGTTTGCAGAAATCCTAAACGTAAAGTTTGGTTTATGGAAAGCATTTTAAAATAGTGAATAATTAGCAGCATGATACAATATGCTGATGTGTATATAATGTTTCCTTTGTGTTGTTTTATAGAAAAATGCACCTCACTGAAATATACACTGTATGCATCGTTATTTATTTGTACTAAAAATACATGTATCTTTGAAGATGGATATCTCCTGTATTTTAAGCATAATCAGGGCTTGGTTGAGCAGTGTCTTGCAGGTTCTTTGAGCATTGATACATTCATAATGACTCCTACTCTACCATTGACATACTTGAAAATAGCAAGTATTGTACATAAAATATCATAGTGTTTTTTTTATATATATATATATATATATATATATATATATATATATATATATATATATATATATATATATGGCTTGAATGTCACTGTCCTGTTGACAAGTTAAAGGAAATAATATTTATATTGCTTGACTGTAATCTGCCATGGAAATAATGTTATTTTACTCTTAGCTTATATTTCACACTGCAGTGTAAGATAGCATGTCAGCTGAGCTTGTATTTCTACAGCATGCAACACAGCATTAACCTTTGAATATCCACTTAAATGGCAGCGTAACTGGGGATTAGTGTAGGTGCTATAAATAATTTGATTTTTATGACAGAGTTCACAGTGTTGTCTGGTGGGAAAGCATCATTTCAGTATGCAACATGTGTAAATATTTTTGTAGTGGCACATATGTGCTGGTTTTGTTACAGGCACAGTATTTAACTGCATATTCCAGCATACATCTAGACATAGAAAAATGTATGTAACTACACAAACATACTGCTTGTGAAAATAGGTAGCGTTTGACAACCAGTAACACAACTTTTTTTAAATCATCCAGAATGCCTTAATTACTTAAATCCGGAAATATGACATGTTACCCATCTCATATTATTGTGTGTATGTGTGTGTGTATATATATATATATATATATATATATATATATATATATATATATATATATATATATATATATATATATAATGTTGAGCTACAATGCCAGGTTGTTGTACTATCTGTTTTGGAGGGAATACAATTATTCATTTTCCTTCTGTGAAATATTCTAGCAATGGGTCCATTTTGCATTGCTAAGACAGAAATAGACATAGCAACATATTGTGAGCATGTCTGTATGCAGGTCTCAGAAATGTGTCTTATGCTTTTAGAATTCATTCAGAACAGGTTTGTAACACAAATTAAACTTCTCTCTTATTAATTTAATCCTTGACATTGGATTTGTGACTTATTGGTGGTATTGATTCAAATCTTAAGAGTTACAACTGGGATAGTGATGCATTACTTTTATGTACTTCCCTGTACACTAAGTATAAACATTGTAACTCATTGTGTTTACTTAGTACACTTCGTCTATCCCTGCTCCCCAGCTCAAAGAACTGGAGGACAATGCAAATAGCTGTTATATGCTTTCCTAAACCCCCATTATTATTGAAGGTTTTGTTTTGTTTTGCTTTGCTAAATAGTAAAAACACTGGGTAAATTGTAACTATTCAGACACAATAGAAATAGGAAGGTACATTATTTATTTAGTGTGAAAAAAATGTACTGTAGTAGATATTTCCTGAAACGATTTCAGCCCTGCCACATGTTCACATGCATTGAGGTTCCAAATGGTTAAACTAATACAACAGCTATGTAACACTTTTAATGCAAGAAATATACAGTAAGATGGTATCATATTTTATGAAAACTGATTACTTATAAACATAATTATAAACAAATCATATGTTTATGATAAGCTCTATTAAGGGGCAAAACCCTGCAACAGAAAATAAAGTAAGGTAATTTTATTTTTTTCATGCTCCAAGGACAATTGGCATAGTTCTCTGAGGATGTCAGAGCTTCGGGGTCTTGCTCACATATGATTCTCACCCTTTAGTAAACCCAATCACAATGGAAGAAAAATGCAACTATTTTTAAAAGTGCATTTTATGTAATTATCATCATAACATTATTTAGAATATTAATGCATTTTATTTAGAATTTAGCAAGTACATCTTCATTTCTCTTATCCAAAAATATGATTATTTTGAACTCTGGTATACCAATTTCTATCCCTTTATTTGTGCAACAGAAATCAACAATAGTAACTTAGTAACTATATTGAGTTGCAATTAGGGATAAAAAAACAACTTGTTAGGATGGGTCTTCCCTACAGATACAGTCCAATCACTTTGCTAATTCTCACTCCATACACAGAATGCATAGAATTTAGTGCTGGGACCGTAAATGTTGTGGTAGTTTCAATAGATCTCAGTTCTGCACCCTATTTCTGGCTCTTAAAAATGGAAAGTTTGCTCCACTGCTTGTTTGACCAGCGTCAACTTCTATATCATTTCAACAATTTCTAACAAATTTACTAAATTTTGGTGTATTCCAAAGAATATGTGCTATACTGCATATATTATACTTTATGGTTTTTTCCCCCAGGTTTCTGTTACATGATGCATTTATTATAAAGCTATGTGTGTATCTTGTGGTACACTGTTTCAATTTGAGCATCAATTTTCAACTTACAGTCTTAGAAGTAAAAAAATAAAATGTCACAAGTGCATGTGGTTCAAAAGAAATTGAATTTACACTAACTAGCCCTTGCACTGCTTATTTTTATGCATATTATATGTATAGTTTCCCATAGCTGACACAGAAAAGTGTTTTTTTGGCTTTGCTTGTCCTGTTTTATCCTATTCTAACAAATGCCATATGCAGTAGATAATGCTTTTCACACCACATTATTTTATGTGCTGTATCTACAGTGTCCATACATAAATTTTTGACAAACATTTTATCGTTCAGTAGGGGATATTTCTGAAAAGTAGCATAAGAGACAAAGGTGGTATTGCCTGTAGCAACCAATCAGAATCAAGCTGTTATTATTCTGGTACAGTTTCAAACATAACAGTAGAGAACATCTAATTGGCTGGAGTAGGCAATGCCACATTTTATACATTAAATGTAAACTACCTCTCTAATTCTTTGTTTTGTATACAAGGGTTTAAACTATATGTATGATGAGTATAAATTGAATAATTATATAATTTAATAAGAACTCCACCTAATGGGTTTAATTGATAACCTGTTGTTCAGTGTACAGTGGAAGGAGAAGTTCAGCTTTTACCACTATCATCCACAGCTTGCTCAATTTAGAGGGAACAATGCTTACTTATCACTATCTCTGACTTGCATAAGTTCCTTTCTACCCCATCATACAAAGCTAAGATGTACAAAAATTATTATAATCCTTTTAAACTAAGACACAACCCAAAATACTATAAACTTTTTCAACAAGTTTTCTATAAATGCTCCTACTAAGAAACAGATTTGGGGGCTCATATACCCATCATGGGATTTCTGAGATTTATTTGGCTTCCTTCACCAGTAGTATTTGTTTTTATTAGTTATGTACTATGTTTCATGCAACCACTCCCGATGCTAAATAGTTCTCTCTGGTCCTATGACATTTTGTTGGTCAGCCAGAATCTCTTAAATTGAACTGGAGTGTTCTTCTGTTCAAAAGAAAATTTTATTATATAAGAGATGACTAAAAGTGTCTAGTTGAATCAAATCTGTTTACAGTAAGTTTTAACATTAAACATCTTTTATGAAAATGATACCTAACATATGTTACTGCAAAATCCATCTATATGTAAATGTTGTACACATTCAAAAATTAAAGGTATTTATAATACAGAATGTTGAGGGGAAGATATATCACTTGGCACACCATATGCTTTATTTTATTATTCTTGACAATGAAGATAAATATATATTTTGCAGTAGCTTTCCTTTAAATAATTTGTAATTCCCTATGCAGTCTAATGCCGTTAGTCACAATTCTAACGAAATGCAACATTTGTAATTATTTTACTTTTTTTCCACCACTAATGCATTATGCTGGATATTAAATTATATCCTATTGAATTTAAAGATACCCTTCATCAACCTGTTATACCCTTCAGCAACTTGTGTTATGAAACAAGAAGAATGCAGTTTAAAAAAATCACTGCATCAATAACAGTGGTTAGAATGAGAGTCAGATTTGGTCATGGTACATTAGGCTTTAAGAGGTAAATTAATTGCTTACTCTCATAACCCCAGAATCCTAAACCTTCCAGCATCAAGCTAGGTTTGATTACAAACGTATATGAATCTCATTGTCAGATGGGCTTTGTAAAGTATTCATCTGCACTGCATCACAGCTCCCTTAAGATTTCAAAAGGTTAAACAGTTAATACACCTTGGAATTGAAATTGATCTAACCCTGCTAAGGGCACATGTGCAATTGTGTTTGATGAAAGGCAGATTAAGATTTAAAAGGTAGCTAACGCCAAAGGGAGAAATTGGAACTGTTTTTTCTTTAAGTAAGCAAATGAATCATTTATCATAACAGAATGAGAGGTGATTCTCATAGCGTAATTTAATAAATGTAAACATTTTAAGGAAAGCATGATTATTTGTATAGAGAAATGAATAAACTCTAGTAGTTCATATTATTAACCAGAATTCATTAAAGCATATATTATGCATACTATTTTTTTATTGTTGTTGTTGTTTTGTGGAATTGCAGTATACTTTGTGAGCTTAATTTTCAATATTGTGTGCTTGTATGTCAATCGTGGTTCTGTATGATGTGGCACAATATAATGCTTCTAGTAATGTTTGCAAGAGAGTAGAAATATAAGATGATTTCATCCAGATACCTAGTGGAAGAAAATACCTTATGGCAATATGTATATGGCGGTGTAACTGCTGAAATATTAAGTAAGGGCACTGATGAGGAAAAGCCAGTAGGTGGCAGTAATAAGCTGATCTTTACTCTTAGGATTTCTTTCAAAAATGGAAAAAAAAAAAAAACCAGAGAGGGAGAAAGCGAGGGAGACAAGAAAGGGAGACGAGAAATTAAGTCAGTCAAAGAGAAGGACTGAGAGTGAAGGTTGGCGTATGGCAAATGGAGGATCAGAGGATTTAAGACACCTCTAAACTGTTGAATTTTAGCAACGTACAATATGTTGCTTAGCTTTTGGTGTATTCCTTTCCAACAAATGTAATGTATCATAGTGCAGATCTTCCTGAACGCTGGGAATGAGCGATTGAAGTACCAGCCGAGGCAAATACAAGAGCTGCTGCAGATTGCAGAAATAGCAGCGTTTTGTGTAGGACTTAGGGGAAAAAAATAACAGATGGGGAAAAATCAACACATATCCGTGCCTTGCGAAGAATTTTCTGTGCTTTTCCTGCTCAAAATCTGATGTATTATTTTACTCACAAGATCAGTGGCATTTACATGCGTAACAGCTGAAGAGAATAATTAATACTCGGGACTGGTTGGATAACGGTGTTTTGTATACTCACTGCATCTCTCTTGCAAGGACGCTGGAGTAAGTAAAACCGATTCAAGCTTTTTAACTATCAAAACAGCAAAAATATACATATGCTCTTTGTAGATAATGTTTTGTACAGCAAAATAGCAAAAAGACAGGATCACAGCTAAAATGTCTAAAACTATGAGCTAATTGTATGGCAATCAAATTATAGCATATTTTAGTAGAAGCCAATCTGCTAATGTGCATATTATCTCCATATTATAACTTATTTCAATAGCCTCTATTGTTTTTCCGTCACAAATGAAAGTGTTATTCATGAGATGTTTAGTGTTCTTCATCCGGAATAAGCACCAGTCACTGCGGCTCTTGCTTTAATGTGGAGTCAATTGGGAATTTGCAGCTACTGATTGCTTATGCCCATCATTCAAAATAACAACTGCAGAATGTTCCTACAAGTAAAAATGAGGATTTTATTTTCATTTTGATTTTTTTTTGATTTTTAACATAATTAATTGTGTGTTGAAGACTGCAGGGAGGAAGTGATGAGACTGCAACAATCGGCAGAAAAAACAAGAAAGGAAGAGTTAAAGAAAATCTAGCTATGAATTCAGTAACTGTTCTCTATACAACTGATTTTTTTTTTTTTCCGTTTTATAATCTGTGCATCCAGCCATGCTTTGCCTGTTGATTTGTTCCAGACTGCAGAATGAAAACTGGAATTTAACTGAATACAATTGTCAGTTGTAAGCTGATGTGGCTACTGGCCTTGCAGAACAAGAAAAAAAACCCAAGTGTGAAACGACTGAAACCAAGCTGTGATTGTAATACTTTGCAATTGATGATCAACTTTGATGGGTCCTTGTATTATTGGATTTTTTCCAGATTGTCTGCAAATCCCAGCGTTATTTAATATTCATAAATTTCTGCTTTGCAAATAGAGTTAATATTAAGCAACATAAAATTGACTGACTGTTTTTTTTTTTTTTGTAATAAAAGGACTGCTGGCAACCAACTGACTTTACATTTTAAGCACAGATGCTGTTCTCAAATAGCCTGCCAAGCTATTACCTTTTATACTTTGAAACTACATTTTAAACCTCCTTATATTTTGAATATTGTTTGCAAGATAACCTGTTTGTGTGCAATGCTATAAGAGGAACCATTTTTCCCCTCTTAGTTCTCACAGTGCAGCAAAAATAAATGTGTAGATTGCAGTCTCTCTAATCTTCTTTGGTAGCGATAGTTATCTGCTTTAAACTATCCAAGATAGGAAAACTTGATTTCCTTGGAAATTGAAATCAATCTCCTAATACTATCATAACTGCCCTCATGTGTCATCTTGCTGGAAGCTTATCTTCTGTATTTGTTTATAATTCGACTGGGACTTTAGTGACAAAACAATTAGTAAACTGATAAACAGCCACTCTTTGGGATGTACCGTTTTGTCTTTTTTTACTTTTTCTATTGGGTTTCTGTTCAGGCTTTGAAAACTTTAAATTATTCAATTTCAGAAGAAGGGGGTACAAGAAATGCCATTGGTAACATTAATGATGCACAACTGGAATTGCCAGAAAGAGGAAAAAAAGCTACTTTTAGAGTGTTGGAGAACTCTGCACCCCACTTGCTCGATGTTGATCAAAATAGTGGACTGCTGTACACTAAGCAGCGGATTGACCGGGAGACTCTGTGCAAGAACAGCCCTAAATGTATACTTTCACTAGAAGTCTTTGCAAATGACAAAGAAATATGTATGATCAAGGTTGAAATCCTTGACATAAATGACAACTCCCCTAAGTTTGCGTCTGAGCAGATTGATATTGAGATTTCAGAAAATGCCTACCCGGGAACTAGATTTCCATTAACAACAGCACAAGATCCTGATTTGGGAAATAATGGCTTAAAGACATATAAGATAAGAGGTGATTATGGTTTATTTTCCTTAGATATAAAATCCAGAGGTGATGGCACAAAGGTTCCTGAGTTAGTTATTCAGAAAGGTCTGGATAGAGAAGAGCAGTCCCATCACACACTCATTTTAACTGCCTTTGACGGAGGTAACCCCCCAAGATCAGCGAACCTGCAAATAAACATTAAAGTTATTGATGCCAATGACAATAGTCCTGTCTTTGAAGCCAAATCTTATACCGTTGAAATAGCTGAAAATTCACCTATAGGTAAAATGATAATTGATCTCAATGCTACAGATGCAGATGAAGGCTCTAATGCTGATATTTTGTATTCATTCAGTGGATATGCATCTGATCATGTGTGGGAGCTCTTTTCAATTGACTCAAAAACTGGTATCATACAAGTAAAGGGTAGTATAGATTATGAAGAAATTGAAATGCTGGAAATTGATGTGCAGGCAGAAGACCAAGGTCCTAACCCGATACCTGTGCATTGCAAAGTGACTGTTCTAGTTTCTGACATAAATGACAACTTTCCATCAATTAGCTTTGTATCAGTCCGGCAAGGAGCAATTAGCGAGGCCTCTCCTCCAGGTACCGTTATTGCCTTAGTTCGCGTTACAGATAAGGACTCTGGAAAAAATGGGCAGTTCCAGTGTTGGGTTTTGGGCAATGTTCCATTCAAGCTGGAAGATAATTATGACAATTTCTTCACTGTTGTAACAAGTAGACCTCTTGATCGTGAAATACAAGATGAATACAACATCACTATCATTGCTAGAGACAATGGCAACCCCTCACTTGATTCCACAAATTCATTCTCTGTGAAGATTTTAGATGAAAATGACAATCCTCCATGCTTCTCCAAAACTATGTATGCATTGCAGGTATCCGCAAATAATATCCCAGGGGAATACCTGGGTTCAGTTCTAGCACAAGACCCGGACTTAGGGCAAAATGGCACTGTATCTTACTCCATCTTTCCAACATACATTGATAGTGTATCAGTCTACACTTATGTCTCCATCAACCCTCGAAATGGAGCAATTTATGCCCTGAGGACTTTCTATTATGAATTAACAAAATATTTTGAATTTAAAGTGATCGCAAAAGATTTAGGCTCTCCACATCTGGAAAGCAACACTACAGTCAGAGTGTCTGTATTGGACGTTAATAACAATGCACCGGTCATTATTCTGCCTAGCTTGCAGAATGACACTGCAGAGATCTATGTGCCCAGAAATGTGGGAATGGGATACATTATAAGCACCATAAGAGCTATGGACATTGATTTTGGAGAAAGTGGACGAATGACTTATGAAATCATTCAAGAAAGTAAAGAACACCTCTTTGAAATAGATCCAGTGACTGGAGAAATCAAACTGATCAATCCGCATTGGGAAGATGTTGCTCCTGTAGTGGAACTGATTATCAAAGTCACTGATAATGGAAAACCGTCCCTTTCAACTGTGGCAAAACTTATCATAAAGGCAAATGCAGACTGTTTAGGTTGTTTTGAAGATGAGGATCATGTTATAGGTGATCAACGAGACTGGGACATCTATTTACCTGTATTGGTTGCTCTAAGTGCAATTTCTATAATTCTTTTTGCTGCAATGGTTACAATAGTTGTTAAGTGTAAAAAGGAGACCAAAGAAGTTGGACCTTACAATAGTAGAACAACATACACCACTCAGCCCAAGCTTGGGAAAATGAAAAAGAAGAAGATAAACAAAAATGATATTATGTTGGTTCAGAGTGAATTGGAGGAGAAAAATGCAATGAATGTTGTGAGCTGTCCATTACTGGTCACATCTCCAATGTATTTTGATTGTCAATCCAGACTTCCTCTCAGTTCTTCTCATTCAGAAGTTATGTACCTTACTCCTACTTCCAACACTAAGACTGAGCCTCAAGAGAATGTAGGATGTCACAGTCACACTAATGATACAGGACAAGTAAAAACAACAGCTGAGAATACCACTACCTGGATACCATTAACTAAGGTAGGAATAATGGAATTTAGATCACTACTCATTACTAATACGGCTGCTAATTAGTTTTTAGTGTGCACGTCATCCCACTCAAATACAATGAAGTTGCCATCTTTCTCTTCATCTACTAGTAGGCATGCTCAATATGTCTCATTTTTCTTGTTTGCATTTAATTAGGCCATTAAAGGGGTAGTCAAGGAGACAGAAAGAAGTAAGCTTTTCTGAAATCAATGTCTATCATCTATGTGTGTGTGTGTGAACTGAGACTGTAGAGTTACATTTATAGCTTTCTAGGAGATAGATAATATTGTTGATTACCCTTTTTTTTTTTTTTTTATAACGCACATTAATTGGAAATCCAGCAAGGGCTGAAACTTTCTGATTACTCTTTACGATTCAGTGGCGGTAGCCATCTTTTCTTTACACAACTGCATAGAACACGTCGCTACATGCATCCACCAAATGGTGAATACAACTTGAAATGAGCTAAAATTAGTGATAATAGATACATAAAGGGTAATGTATTGAAAATACTAATATATTATGCTTGTTTTATTTTTAGACCATTGGAAGTTTAAGAAAAGTATAGTTGGGGCATCTATAGGGACCTATTATCACGCTCTTTAGCTCAGTAAAAAGCTGCAATAATCACATGATAAATACAAGGAAACAATGGGCAAATGTAAAGTCATCATTGATTGAGTCAATAGACACTAGTGGTTCATATGGTAGTAATGCGACCTGTAACACCTGTGGTCATTTTCCTACTAATCTTTAAGTAGCACTCTGCTAGCTGTGAGAGTGTAATACTTCTAAGTAATGGGAAATTAAATCTTCTAAACAGATACTTAAAGATGTCTACATTTAACAAAGGGGATAGGCAGATATCATGTTTGGCAGACTTATTTCTGGTTGCTTGACAGGTTTATTTCAGGTGTATTAGTTAGCTTTCTAATAATGTCAAATAGTGGCATTTTAGTTTACTTTTTAAAACTGAGGTTTCAGCCATTTCAAAAATTTGAATTAAAAATAATTTTAAAAATTAGAAAAAATATGGGATATGCCGAGTACTTAAAAAATGTTTTTATTTGTTAAGGCCTTTATTAAATGTAACATAACAGTTAAAACTGTTAAGGAGAAGGCATTACATAATATTCACAAATGTGTACGTATACGTTTTTCTTAATTGTCTCTAAGATGGCTTTTTATGTCATTGTTACCTAATTGAGTGAAAGCTCTCTTTCTCTTTCTCTGTTATACATTGTTCCCTCCACTGTTTTTCAACAGGTGTGTTTTAAGAAAAAGTCATTTTCTATAATTAAACCTTTGTCTCAAATACTTTAAAGAACATTTCTAAGTTCAGACAAGTTTGATTTATTTTGATCTTACCAATTATATGATGCAAGCGAGCAGCACTAGTGTGTAGTTGTTTATTTTCATTGTTCTTGGGTATGACTCCGAACTGATTTGTTGATAAAATGTTATCCAATGAACAGTGTTGAGTTGAAGTTAATCATTACAAAGTAAAAAAACTGACAGTTGCCAGGTAGATTTAAAGTTCCTGGTAAAACACAGACAAGATTAAACAGGAACTGAAAGATAATGTATTTAGTAAAAGTTGCTGGAAGGTAATTACAAAACCAATAAATACAGTTGTTTCCAGGAAGAAGTGTAGTGACATACTGACCAACTGTATTTTCCCCAATAGTCATTGGGTTAGCAGAGCAGTGACTGGTTGCAATAGCACATACTATGGTAATCTTTAATATGCAATGCTTGATGCATTCTCTCCAGAAATCAGTGAGCCTGGTGATCTGGTAAGCGGCAATTGTCCTTTACACGTCTTAGTAATGGAGTCTAGATTGAAGACCTATCTCATCCTCCTGGGGGTAAATGTATTAAACTTTAAAGTTTTGCCTTTAAAGACATTGCCGTTTTAAAATTAGCTTGCAAAAAGCGCTGTTTAATACATTTACTCCCTGGTGTCCTATGAAGACAAGAGTCCAATTATTTCATAGAGGACAATCTCATATTTTAAGTGAAATAAAAAGTAAAAAATTTCAAGATAAAAAAATTAATCCGCGGCTCAACCTTATAATCTAAATACTGACCCTTATGACATTAGCCCAAATACTAAAGTCTAAACCAGTGATAGGCAATGTGATGCCCTTCAGGGGCCATGTGGGCGGCCCTGTAAACTTCAAAAGGGACCCACATTACTCATAATCTCAGTAATATGATAAAACAATACATTTAATCAAAGTAAGAGACATCTGTGATATCATATCAGCAGGCATGTTGTAAGCTATAGCAAACAGATCTGACAATAAGGCAGTACTGGGGTTTGCAGGTGAAAGCTTTGAGTGCCATCTGTTGCCCATCAGTGGTCTAAACCCTAATTTAGGTCTATCCATAAGTTTAACTCAAGGTACAAAGATATCCTGATATCTCTATGATGCCCCTTAAATGCTAAAAATGTATTTACCATGTATTTGTACCAGAGGAAACATTTTTGCTCTCAAGGAAACTCTCTACATCCTACTCATGGGATACAGTTTCAACCTACTTATGTTTTGGAAAGGGGTTTGAGGACCCACACGTGATGTGTGCCTTGGGGTCACTAATGTCTTAAAGCTGTCTTGGTGTTGACCTGGATGGAAATTTGTGAGGTAAGGTAGCCATGCCTCACCTCATGGGAGAAACTTGTTTCTCTCTGTTTT
The DNA here is from genome assembly GCF_038048845.1 of Mixophyes fleayi. Taxonomy (NCBI): domain Eukaryota; kingdom Metazoa; phylum Chordata; class Amphibia; order Anura; family Limnodynastidae; genus Mixophyes; species Mixophyes fleayi. The sequence goes on from NC_134403.1 coordinate 102,548,575, forward strand.
TCACACACAGTAAAACAGACAAACGCTCATGTGGTGTTTTTAAAGTGCCCAGTATATGTATGTATGTATGTGTGTATATATATATATATATATATATATATATATATATATATATATATATATATATATATATAAAGATGGCTAAGGTCCATTTATACTGTCTGTAACTTCTGTAGCAGCATCAATGCTAAAGGATAATTGCAGGACCCGATACTTGACCCTAATGTTAACCCTAATCCTCACCCTAAAACTAACCCTTAGATTAGATTATACTGCAGCTGATCCTGGAATTACCACTTTAAAACCGGAAATGTCAGTGTCGCCTTTTGATGTGGCGTCAATTTAAACTGCCGGCCTTTTTTGTAGCTGCAAGCCATATTGGAAATGTTCTGTGTGTGTCTGATGGTAAGTCTGTGTTTCTGACATGTCGCCCTGTTAGTCTTCGGAATTTTGATGTTGCTATAGTTAGTGTCGGCAATATCAGTATCGGAATAGTGACTACCACCTCTTATGAAAGTATGGCTGTGTTGTTGGAGGGAATCAAGTATGAGGATCATGGATGGAATCTTTCTTGTGACTTAAAGGTAATTGCACTGCTTTTAGGTTTACAAGGTGGACTCACAAAGTACTGCTGTTTTCTGTGTTTATGGGAGAGACACCAAAAATCACTATATCACAAAGAAGTGGCCAGAGAGATAAAGGTTGCTGGAGAGAAAAATGTCACGTACACTTCGTTGGTTGAGCAGTATATTTTACCTCCGCTCAGGGCCTGACTAAGAGTCACAGCCGCCCTAGGCTAGTACACAGTTGCCGCTCCTGTGTGTGTGTGTGTGTGTGTGTGTGTATATATATATATATATATATATATATATATATATATAGGGGCCCCAGTGCACTGCTTTGCCCACGATGTTGTTAAGATGGCCCTGCTCATTGTGACATCACAGAGACCAAGCCAAGGGAGTGAGGTAAAAGTGACAGTTAGGTGAGAGGGATGACATTAAACTGGCAGTTGCAGTGTGGCAGTTGGTCCCGGTCAGAGGTGAAACCTGTGAGTCTGTCAGGGAAGAACCCTGTCATGTTGTCAGCAGAAAAAGCCCTGAGAGTCTCTGAAGAAAATCAGCCCAGAAGGAAACATCCAGGAGGGACAGAAGAGTATCAGCTCTGACAGGAGGGAGAGCCCAGTCAGACTTGTCAACCCTGTCCTGTGAGAGAAACAGCTGAGATTTCCTGTGAGAGGTCTGATGAGAAAACTAAATCTAAATGGATGAGTAACCCCTGTTTATTTACTATTTGATGGGACTTGTTATTAGGCATCTTGTTATTAGCTAGATAGGGGCTTGGTGGGAAGGGCCAAAAATAATTTGTACACCCCTTTGCAGGACTACACCCCTTACACACCTAAATTCTTCAAGTCATATTCCGCCGAAATAAAGACAGACTAGAAATTGTGCTTATTGAAAAAGTGAGGGATACTGGGGACTCTGTCACCATTAAAAGAGATCTATGTTTGACAAAGCTAAGGAAAACTGACACCAGTGACTTTATTCTGGAGCCTTTCCTCATAAGACCACGTAACTGCATTTTATTGCTAGATATGCATATAGTGATGTATAATGTTAAGTCACTGGATATTTGTTGAGTTTGGAATGTACTATTGTTTATTAATAATATTTATATTATAATATGTATGTGTACTTGCTTGTCTGAAAAATTCTATAATAGTAAGGTTAAACTTGAATGATGTGCTTCATTGGGGATACTTATTATGAGCGATGATATAAAATACAATTAATGTAGAACATTTATGGCTATAAACATGATTTAATCATTACAGTACATTATATAAACCAATGTAATTCAAAATTGGCATTTAATCGATTTGGAGTGAGAGTGTTCAATCTGGATCTAACTCATCTCTGCTTTAGCTAATTTGGTGTTAATGTCCTTATCCTTCCAATCAGATTCAATCTTGGTGATTTCCAAAATGGTATGAAACATTTTTCTGAGCATTTGTGAGTATTCCTAGCGTGATTAGAGAGTAGATGGGTTAGAATACCTTTCTTAATGTTATACTGATGTTCAGACATACGTGGCTTAAGGGGGCGTGTGGTGCGTCCTTCCCACATTTATATTGAAGTAAATACACAACGTTCCTAGTGTGGCAAGTAATAGACATATTGGGCCTGGTGCTGAGTTAGGAGCAAAGCAAAATAAAGGAGCAAATGTGCACCTGGCAAGGAATGCAAATTGATTTATTCTTTTGCATGCACAGAAAATACTGGTTGCTTTTCCATGTAGCATGATTCCATGATCTAGGACATGAACTATCCCAACTAGAATTTAACTCTCCCTCCAATGCAACATGGTTTTGCCAAGGTGCAAATCTACTCCTTTTCTTAGGTTTGCTCCTAACTCAAGCATCAGGAACCTTGTTTTGAAGGTGACTGGCTATTTCTTATATTATGCTTGTTAGAATAGAATGGATGTGGATTTATGATATTCTTAAATAGTGAGGTTATTAATTCACCATGATGCTGGGTACATTACATTGTATGTTTAAAAACATACTACACTATGTATGTTATTTTTTCTTTACCTTTCATAGTCTATACAAGTGATGGGCAAACTCCGGCCCGCGGGCCAGATCCGGCCCATTTAGAGGTTCTATCCGGCCCGCCAATATTTTAAAAAATTTCATTCAAATATGCATAAAATTATTAGGGCCGACCCTGTGTGTCAGAACCTTCATTTTTATGCCTTCCCAGCTATTTCCTCCATTACACTTCATCCTCCTTCTTAAAAGGACGCTTCGTATGTCAATCACTCAAACACCTGCCCGCCCCCTAATGGCTGTAAATCATGTGAGAAGAGATGGGCTGTGCCATATACTAAGGCGGATTTCGATTGGCTGCTGTGTTGTCAGCCAGATGCAGATAATATTTAAAAATTTGTTGAGTAGTGTAATTAAAATCAAACCAGATGAAAGTCTGATAAAAATGAATGGATACAATGAAATATAATTATATATAGACAGTGGGAAACTTATAGTGTCATTTACACTTAAATGTCACCTACAAACATTTCTTAAAGTTGAATTCCAAGATTCTTAAGTATACAGTATAAGTTAGAAAAATAAATATTGTTTTCTGTGAGCAAATTATGGAACTGTCAACAGAAGATAATGATCATAAACTATAACTAAAGCTAAATATTGTTCTTTTATATTTTGGACAGACGTGTTTCTCATGATATATGTGACTATGTCATGTTTAACTATTTTAAGCTGCATCAGTCTCAACATGGTAATTCCCACAGGTAAATAATGATATTTTATAGTGTGCTAAACATATTCTGCTGTCTAAAATGTGCACCAGTATAGTGGTTTTCACGAGTAGTCCAGTTACTTCTAAACTTTTACTGTGTTAAAAGGTCTATAATCTCAAGGCAGAGATATTGTTTTTTCAGTATTTTTTTGTTACCAATTTTGTGGCATTAAGTCAGATAACACTCCAGATTAATAAAAAAAATTAGACTTATCAATAAGTCAAATATAAAATAAATCTGAACTAGATACTTTATCTACTTGATGTCACGGGCACTAGGAGTCTTTACCCAGGGATCACCAGGTGGTAGGCTTACCAGAGCAATGTAGATGGTAATAGGGTACTCTGGTAGCTGGGTGATCACGGACCAGGAAACAGCAGATGATGAGATGCTCAGGAAAGTCTATGACTAGCAGCACTGGTAATATGGAGGTAATAGTACACGAGGAACTGTAGGACAAGGACACGTGAAGGTAGTCAGTGGTCTGCGGTAGCAAGTTGTACCACTGCTATAGTGATGAGGAATGTCCAACAGAAACGAGGAGGTGATGAGAGTCAGCGGTCTGCGGATAGCAAGTTGTACCACTGCTATGTGAAAGGATACTGGAACAGGTGATACTGGAAACAGAGATCAGTGGTCTGCTACCAGCAAGTTGTACCACTGAATATATATGTGAGGAGGTGCACGGGGAGAGACTGCAACACAGGATATACACAGGCACCTTATATACGATCCACAGTAACATGCACAATATATATATAAATGACTGAACAGGTCTGCAAATATAGAAAGTCTCTTGAAGTAGTCCAGCACAAGTTAACACAGTCAATGATGGCAATAGACTCAGCGGATAGCAGACTCCAGAGGAGAACCAACACAGTCCAGCAAGATATGCAATACACCAGCACAGTCAATGAGAAGTATGCATACCGTGGTTCAGAAGCAGGCGGTCAGAGAGGAGTGCAGGGATACCTGAGCGGCAGGAGGCCGGCTGGATGAGAAGTCCCAGGATAGCTGAGGCAGCGGTCAATAGGTGCAGCGCACAGATAAGTAGACCAACAGGGACACGAATCTACAGGGATCAGTAACACGTGGAACTGGACTCAAGCAGGACCCAGGAGAGTGGAGATGATCCAGCAGAGGAGTAGTTGATGAGATATAAATCCAATGCTGACAGGAGGGTAGACCTGCGGGACACGTGAAGGCGTGGAGAGCGGATCAGCAGTAGATGGGTGATAGCGCGGTCAGCAGCAGCAGGACTCTGCGGTACACGGAGGTAACCAGTAGCAACCAATAGTTGTCAGTAGCGATGGAACACGGGAGAGCAGAGTAGACCAGGAGCTGTTGATCACGGAGCGTAGCAAATGGCAATGAGAGCAGCAGTCTCGAGGAAACACAGGAGAGCTGAGAAGAGACTGCAGTGCACAGGAGCAGCGGATGGAAATCAGCTAACTTGTCACGATGATGAACACAGGCGAGTTGTAGGCTGGAGGCTGTAGTGCACGGAAGCAGCGGATAGACATCAGCTAACAATCCCGATGATGAACACAGGCGAGTTGTAGCCTGGAGGCTGTAGTGCACGGAAGCAGCGGATAGACAACAGCTAACAGTCACGGTAATGAACACAGGCGAGTTGCAGGCTGGAGGCTTGTAGTGCACGGAGGCAGCGGATAGGAATCAGCTCACGGACTTAATGAGGAACAGGTGAGTGGATGTAAGTAACGGTTGGAGTGCACAGAGGCAGCGGGTAGAAACCAGCAAACAGTCACAGTGAAATATAATAGCGTGATGGGGATTAGAGGACTGTAGTGCACGGAGGCAGCGGATAGGAATCAGCAAACAGTCACAATGATAAGTAATAGCGTTGAAGTGGTTTGGAAGACTGTAGTGCACGGAGGCAGTGGATAGGAATCAGCTAACAGTCACGATGATACAGTTGATGGTAGAAGTGGTATGGGAACCACAGTAATAGAAGTGGTTTGGAAACCACAGAGGTAGAAGTGGTTTGGAAACCACAGGAATCAGCAGCGCTGAAAACACGAGGAATACAGGAACACCTTCAGAGACTCATAGGAAATGAGACTCCAAGATCAGGCAACGTGGTGTTGACCACAGGTGCTTAATATGGGGAGTGTTGCCTGATCTGCCAATTGAGTTAAAGGGACATACACAGAAGTATAGGAAAGGGCTGCGCATGCGCAGACCCTCAGGATGGAGGACGGCCACGGTTCCTAAATGTCCGGGAAGAGGCACTCACGGTACGGTGAGTGACACTTGATTTGTCTATTCACGTTTAACTCATACTTGCCAACTCTCCTGGAATGTCCGGGAGACTCCCGAATTTCGGGTCGGTCTCACGGACTCCCGGGAGAGCTGGCAAGTCTCCCGCATTCTGCAATTGCGGCGCTAAAATGACACGATTCGCGGTGAATCATGGCATTTTGGCCGCACCCCCTGTGACAAAACTGCATATTTGTAGCTGGGGGTGGAGCTAAACTGACAAGTTTGGCCGTGCCCCTCCCCCTCCCGCCATATAGACATGCCCCTCTCCCGGATACAACTTGCCAAAAGTATGCAAGTATGGTTTAACTTTGCTGTTTTAATGAATTCTGGGATTTTGATGTATTTAGTTTCTTTATGTGGGAACCAAATTCTTCTATTTAATTAAGGATAAATAAAAACCCTCACACTTCACCACCTACATGAGGCAGATAATCCAACAACTATTCATTTTTAATGGGCAGATCAACAATTTTGATCGTAACATAAATACATATTTTAACCATGTAGTTATTGGTGAAATCTGCATTGTTAATGAGTTTCTTCTTCTTACTGACATCATTTAGAGTCACCGAGAAGATATAGAACAATAATTAAAAAAAACAACTAAAAGAAAAAAACAACTACAGTGTGTTTCTAAATATATACATGTGTGATAAGTAATTTCATTGTAGTGTATGCTAGCAAATTAAGAACACAATAACCATATCTAAATATAATGAATTAAGCTTTAAATTTCAAAGCCTACATACTTGAAGGTAACACACATATCTAAATAAAAATAGTACATTATGCACATTTATTAACTTTGCTAAAATATGTTTAACTTGAATACCATATGATATTACCAAGGTAATGAAATATGAAGAGCAGCTGAAAACCAATGCATTTGATAAGAATAGTTACCTATTAATTTTACACTAGAACAGCTTCTATTATTAAAGCATATTTTATATATTTTTTTCATTACAATTTCTGTGAAATGCAGCCGTACAATACGATTCTGGTTTTATTGAGACATACATAAATATGAAACAGATACCAATTTGGGCTAAATATTGATGTGTTTGAATATAAATATCAATGCTCTGTAAATTATTGTATCATTCAAGCAAATTTAACATAAATACATGATTCTGGCTTTATCAAGACATAGATAAATGTCTTGGACTTGCAATGTAACTGGCAAGATGCTTTACATGTGATACATATTACAGAAACGATAACATGTACTATTGTGTTTCTGCCGTCTAATACGTCTTACTTCTAGGCAAGTGCACAAAGCACTAATTCTGAAAATAGTGGTGTGTGCACAGATGTAAAAAAAAAACGTATTATATACCAGAAACACAATTTGCATTCAACTTAATATAAGCCCCTGAATAAGCATGTAATGACCGCAGTCATGAAATTTAAAACCACATCAGGAAGATCTAGTGCCCCCGGCTATATAGAAGGAATCACTTAACCTCCACCCAGTTGTCAGTTGGTTCCTGGCGCTGTTAGTGCAGACACTGGTGTTTCACGTCTGCATATCCAGTGTCCTGTTAGGAAGATAGAGGGATTACTAATTGTAATATTTGTTTATATTTTGTGAACTTCACACTCAGATAAATTTTATTCATACGAACCAGTGTTTAACATAAGCCCTAACAGATTATTAACCGATTCATGTAAATTCAATCTTAAAGTAACATTCTAGTTTTAGAAACAACTAAAGAAAATGCTAAGCGCTTTGGAGGGTGGCAAGGTTAAGAACAAAAATGCCCTATTATTAGCATGTATTTTAGATTATAAAACATGATTAAATTTGCTGTTATAATCTGTAATACATTATGCATAAATGAACTAATAATGCCACAAGATATGTAGCTCTTCACATACCTAAGAAGTGTAAAACTGTTACATAATCAATTATAACAAGATAGTTATTACTCATTGTCTTAAAATAAAAATAGACTAAATATAGCAAAAGTCATCTTGCATTTGTATGCAGTTCACCTGAGGTATGTTTCTGTATTCACAGAATTCCTTTTATAATTTGTAATATCCTTGCCATATACAATAGACCACACATTCATACCTCCCTGTCATTTTCAGTTCTTCCAAATGGACCTGTGCCCCAGTGATGTCATGCCTCCATCCTGTAATTGGCAACCCCCCAGCTCCCAAGGTATTGCATTATGAGAAGATTATCACACATGCGTTAGGATTGACACGTGCGTTTTGATCAGAAAACAGGTGAAATATGTGTCAAAGGGTAAACCACTGACAATCTAATGGTTTAGTACATACTCACCTACTTTTTGGGCCATGCTCCCGGAGATCCTGGAAGTAAGATCCAAGAGACAAGTGAGTGACCTGACCCTCACTCTACATGGAAAATCAGGAGTCATTCTGAGAGAGTAGGCAAGTATGGTTTAGTATCCACTTCTAGCTTATTTTGTAGTTTGCTTTACAGAAAGTGAATGCAGCTTGAGCACTTTCCAAAATAGTAATGAATAGATCACTATGACAAACAAGTCACAATACTTACGGCAGTTTTTGCAAATCCAGCCAGCTGCACTCAGGATCTGTCCCATCATTTCATAAAACTGCAGTGACTATGAGATCTGTAAAATGCAGTGGTTGAAGTGGACCAGTATACAGTGATATGCCATGCTGCCACTTCTCCTACTGCTTTGATTGTAAAATTATCAAATTCAATTACATTTTCCATATCGCCACTTTTAAATTCCCCTACCACCATTTCCAAATTTCCACTTTGACCACTGGTAGAATGAATTAATAACACTTTTATATATGCTAAGCAAAACCTGAAAGAATAATAAATTTAGTATTTCCCTTTTCTTGAATTAGTAAATTGCTTTCATTTTCCACACCCTGCCATCTTTTGAAATGTGTATTGCTTAGGCCATAAAAGTAATACAATAATCAACTCTGCAGTTAAAAAATTATATATGGGATAATTTAATTCCTATTGTAAATTTATATAAAGTAGAGATGAGTGGTTGAGATTCAAAGAAATCCGACAGATTCAAAATTTGTAAATCCAAGTGTAAAAAAACACGACTTGATTCTTTGCACCAAAATCGGATCTCAAAACAAGGCAAAACGTAATTTCCGGGAATTTTTCCCCAAAAAAATCTAGCGAGTTTTGGATCAATATCTTCTATGTATATAGCCCTCCCCCCATTCTCATCTGCCATTTTAGAACAGACAGTGTGTAGAGAGGAAGGTGGCTTGCAGTCTGTGCTCCTGAAATATCTTGTAAAGAGTGACTACAGCATTAGACAGGAATTTTACTTAGAAAACATTAGCTGTGATATATGTATGTATAGTATTATATACAGACATTGTTGTGAACTAGTATTTCTATACTGACTATCCCGACAGAAGACATGACGACACGAGGGGGTAAATGTATTAATGTCCGGATTCTTCAACTTCGGCGTGTTCAGCGTCTTCGGCGATTAAATTTAAAGCGGCGCTGCATTGTAAAGGGAAACTTCCCTTTACAATGCAGCGCCGCTTTAAATTTAATCGCCGAAGACGCTGAACACGCCGGAGTTGAAGAATCCGGACATTAATACATTTACCCCGAGGACTCCGACTGAAGAGGAGGGCGACCTGCCAAAAGAAGTATTTACCGGAATGCAGATGTCTTCAGATAACGACTCGCTGGATATTAGGGTTAAGATCAATCCTAATATCCCTAACACCCCTAACCCCTAAAATAGTACTTACCTGTCAAAAATGACAGGCGGCTCCGGCCATCGCCGCCTTAAAGGGCAGTCGCGCTTGAGGATGACGTCATTTTCGGGAGCCGGCAAGACAGCGAGTTGTCATCAGAAGACATCTGCATTCCGGTAAGTACTTCATTTGGCAGGTCGCCCTCCTCTTCAGTCGGAGTCCTCGTGTCGTCATGTCTTCTGTTGGGGTAGTAAATACCGTAAATAGGTACTACACCCTTTTTAACTAGTATTTATTTCTAATTCTATTTAGTGGAGAAAAACAGGGTGCTGTATGACTGTAAGCAGTGCACCCCAAAAAACAGTTAGATTTATGTCATTTAAAATCCAAAATTTTTCTAGTGAAAGAAGCAATTTTGTGAGGGTCAGTTTTACTGACATCTTTATGAAGCAGTCAAAAAACAGGGTTTTATTGTGAGCAGCATCGACAAAAAAACAATTATTTCTTTTAAAATCTTCTCTTTTCTAGTCAAATTAAAATTTTAAATTTGTTGAGGGGCCATCTCAGGAACCTCTTTATTAAGGGGGCAAAAAATAGGGTGGTGTGCTTGAGTGTGAGCAGCAGTGCAGCAACACCCCTCAAAAAAACAATATATTTATTTCTTTTAAAATCTGAAGTGTTTTCGCTTTTGTACTCAAAGCAAATTTTGTCAGAGACAGTCAGTGACAACTTTATTAAGCGGACTTGAGTGTAATTAGCAGAGCGCTCTTTTCTTTGACTCTGAGCAGCACAACTCCCCCAAAATATTATAAATTTTGTTTGCTAAGAAATAATTCTCAAACTGTGTGTTTTTGCCGTTACTCTGTCACTAATTCTTGCCAGCCAGCTCGCTGCAGACTTTGGCCAGTTGTGAAGAGATCAGTAGAAAATATGTTGTAAATGACTGGAAATGAATGTTGGAAACTAAACCTTTCAGGATTTTGGGGCAAAACCAGCAATAACACCAAACACGAAGAGGTTTTAGAACCAAACCCACATCCAAAACCAAAACACAGTGGTCAGCACACATCTCTAATATATAATTTCCGCAGGCCAAATTCTTTTTTTACAAGCAAATCTTCCAAAGTCAAAATCTCTAATAGGGACATAGTACACGCAGTGAAAGGGGAAATGGGCACAGCCCAATGGGATGAGATCACACACTGCAGGGGCATGCCTATTGCCTCTGAGGTGCTAGGCCGCCCTAATGCTACTACCTTCCCCTAAAATTACACATGCTCATCAAATGCTGGGAAGAACAGCGGTGAATGGTTCATACCTCTCAACATTTCGGCCATCTGGACAAAGGTGCTACTGATTATGAGCAGTAGCACAAAAACTCAGATTTTATATAAATCATCATAATTTATTTATATAGCGCCAGCAAATTCCGTAGCGCTTTACAATTGGGAACAAACATTAATAAAACAATACTGGGTAATACATACAGACAGAGAGGTAAGAGAACCCTGTTTGCAAGCTTACAATCCTACAATAATGTATTAATACATTAGCATAACGTGCATATTTTAGGCACATTATGCAGTTGCAATTAGGAGAACTGCTACACAGGTTATTGAGGCGGGGAATGCCAGAGTGTTTGGAAAGAAGTATCATTTTTAAATGGAATTTAGTATATTTTAGACACGGTATACAAATGCTGACTAGATGGAACTGACGTGTTGTCCAGTCAGTGCTTGTATTATAAACTAACAGTGTAACATGACTGTTCCATCTCCCTGTTGTCAAAAGAAATATTGCAGCAGTGACGGAGTGAGTACTGAAAAGCAATGGTTCCTGGCTTACCACATCCTGCATTTATGATAGGGGGAGAGGAATGGTGAAGTATTATATATGCATCATATAACAATGAAAATTTAAAGCAATAGTTCCTATTACACGTATTTGATTTATTGTCTATTAACTGAAGATATATAATGCAGTTCATCTTTCACAATTGTAATGGGACCATTTCATGTTCATTTCAACTGTTTGACTGTTTTTCAAGTTCATGACAAAACAGAGATACAACTTCTTCAGAATTTTCTGACTTAACTGTAGTTACTGGAGAAATATCCATCTGTAACCAATGAGCTGCAAATTATGTGCATATCAACACAAACCTCCATTACAGAAGTTAAATGTGGTATGTATTATTAGAGGATGTTTAAACCAAAGCATTACTTATTTTAAAAACAATAAATGCTCTGAAGAGCTCATCTTGTTGAATAAAACATGGTTATTCTCAAACCTGAGAGCTATTTTATTCAATACTTATTGATTATTAAAGTCAAACTACAATTTTACAGGGTCACTGGGGCAGTGTTGGAGTCATGGGATCGTATTTCTTTTTCTGCTGGCTGAGCAAGTACTACTCTGTATAGTACTAAAAGAACATATTTCAGATGCTAAATTACAACTAAAATTACATAGAGAATACCTAAATATAGGTTATCAAGAGACACCAATCATATGCTGCTGTTCAGAGGGTAACTGCTGCTTACCCCTCCCAATCAAGGGTAACAAAGAGGCAGGAAATGAACAGCTCTAGATTGGACCCCTATAAAAGCACATATATTTATGTATCAATAATGACATTACCAGTGTAATACATCAATATTCAAATCCAAAACCTATAGAAACATGGTTTAATAATTTACTTTGTTAATAATTGGCTTAGAGGTTAGTATTTAAAAAATGATATTGAATATTCTCTAATTTTAGTATATAAATCATACATATTCAAAAATATATCCCATTAGAATAAAATATAATAAAAACATATACACAAACATAGGTAGATATGGAGAACAGATGGTGTGAATGCACTTAATTTAGAATATCAGAAAACAAACATTGGCATATTGTTATATCCAAAGATGCAATGAGGAACTCTTCTAAGATGTCTGAGCTCAGAATTAGGAACTGTCAGTCATCAATGTAACAGAATCCGCCATGAACCCCATAAATAGATCAATATTCAATTTATACCTGTGTGTTGTACTTTATACTGTTGTGTGCCGTTTTTGTGGCTTGGTTCATGTAGTTCTGGACTTCTCCAATTTGTAGAAAGTCCTTCATATTCCGCCCCACATCTAACCTGTGTTGTCTCTCCCCTAAAGCATCGATCTGTATTAACAGACTTTATCAAAGCTAATTACTTATATGAAGTAGTCCAGTGGGGTAGTCATCCTCCTCATAGATTTATTAATTAGTCTAAAGTTTCTGGTGAAAAATAGCATTCTCTTAAAACCAATTTAAAACCACTCACAAAGTTATCATTAATTAATCAAATATTGATAATAGATACAATATATAATTTATATACAAAACAAAAAAGTAAATTCTCTGTAAAGGCAAAGGTATTTCACAAAGTTATATACTAGATGACTGACAGAACATAACTTTTTAATAACATTTGTGTAATAGCTCTAACATAGTTTGTGTAATGAGTGTTTAAATATTGCATAAATTTATTAATAATAATAATAATAATAATAATAATATTTATTTATATAGTACAAGCATACTCCACAGCAATTACCAAATGGACACAAACCCAATAATAATGCAATACTCATATTTAGCACACAGACAAAAAAAGATAAGAGAGTTCTGCTCACAAGTTTACAATCTATAGTTGAATACAAGTTTCATACATAAGGTTATAGCAAAACCCCCAGAGGTGAACATTTCGCCCTACCCAGATCACCATTCACATGCAGTCATTTTTCTTGGGGGTTCAACAGTTTACTACACAGCCACAGATGAATGAAAATGATGAAAATTTGACGCTGAAATGGGGGTGTGAGTGTAAGGGCCAATTAGAAACTGCAATATCTGTGAAATCACAGGGGTTGCAGCTTGTGATTTGTCCTCCCACTCTCAACCCTACCTTTGCAACATTTACAAATGGTGAGCAAAAATAACTCCTATAGCTAAGAGAGAACACAGGTGTAAATACCATGGATTAGATATTGACCAATTCAGATTACAATGCTAAACAGTTTTTAGTACGAGTATATGATGATGTCAAACAGCAATTCTGGTTTGGGGGTCAGTAGGTTGTTCCAATAAATAGAATATCACTTTTTTGCATGAACTAAGTAGAGAGGTAATAGATGGGTAGAATAACCTAAATACATTAAGAAGAAGAGCTGAATTTGGTAAGCTTGCCTAAAGAGGTGTGCTTTCCGAGGAATTTGGAGATTATGGAATGTAGGATGAGGAAAGGAGCTCCACAGAGTGGGTGCAGCCTGAAACAAAACCTCTAACCGGGAATGCGAACAAGTGATGATCTTGTGCACAGCTGAGGGATCAAGTTAGGAGATATTTTGTGAGACGAGAAGAGATATATGTTGGTACAGATTTTCTAATGTTAGTAGAAGTCATTTATATTGGATTCTGTAAAGTACCCGCAGGCTTCCTCTATACCTCACAGCTATCCCTATTGTTCCCCACAGTGCCTCTAGAATTCTCATCATCATTAAATTGTTTGGTAGTACTCCACTATGAATTGCAGGAGGAGTTACTCAATGATCATGTGTATGTATGACACGATCACCAAGCACAGCAATTATTTTACTTTTTATTTTTTTCAAAATGGCTTTGTAGATAAGAAGTTGAAATCAAACCATGTTTAATTGCTCAGTGAACCTTTTTGAAGTGTATGGTAGGAAGTCATTTAATAATACAATAAAAATAAAATAAAAAATATCTTGCAGTTAAAAGAAAGCATAATATTTTACTTTAAATTTAATACTTTGCTTTAAGGAGAACACTGTCTCATCCTTCTCAGTTTAGATTCTGAGATTTACAATATTTGGTCACTCAAGTTTAACAAAGATCTGTGTGTTATACGCACTTTACAGTCACAATGAACTATTAGACCATCAACTCTCATATTTTTTTGTATAAATAAAAGTGCATGAGCAGCATCCATCTTTAACATTGACTATATGGATGGGGGTTTTTTTAAACTTTTTATTAGAAACATCTTTTTTTCAGTAAAAAGAGGGCATTACACAATATCGAGAGGTTTATCAAAAATAGATAACACGTGTTTACATACAGCAGAACGCAGGAACACTCTAATAGCTTTTTCTATTCGGAAGACAATTGTATATTCATCTAGTATTGTAAAGATGTTGTTTTTAATATCTTATAATTGTGGGGTATAGAGGCGGGGTGTGATGGGTGGGAGGGGGACATGTAGGGAGGGGTGGGAAATGGACTATATGGATGTTTAATGTAAAGTTTTAGTCATCAACTAAATATTATTTACATTTTTAAGGCTATTTATGTGATGTCAAATAAAAGACCATATTACAGACATAATACAGATTGAAGCCAAAACACTGCACTGCCTGCAACACCAGTTAGCACATCTCTATATTTTAGACCCTATCTGGTCCTTTCCAACCCCTTCCCATTTTTTTGACAGGCCAAGACTATCTAGCTAACCTAAATATACAATGTGAGGATACCGGGTTTATTGTGCTCAATTCTGCCCATTTCACTGACACCCAGGGGTGTCTTACTATGCCAGGGAAGGATACCCAGTAGATTCTCTCATAGTCACTCAGACAAATGCAGTTTGAAAGTACAACAATACATTTGTTGTAATAAAAACAATCACTAGAATATTGTATACACACAGTAAATAAATGCCAGGCAGGTTTACCACATTATCTGTCCCTCACCCCACTAGCTTAAGGAGTTAGTCACCTGGCTGTCCTGACATGCATATTCTAAATACCCATGGATTTCTGTTAGCTGCAGATGTAGTCTACTGGTAGAGAAAGAAAACCCACCACCAGCCACCTGGCACCTTTCACGAATCAATTCTCAGAATGAGCAACCGTCCTCTCCTTGAGTGCTTCCTTATCCAGGGTCAAATTTCCACAGTGCTTTCCCTTCCTCGGACAAACCCCTGGCTCTCTCCCTATTAAACATTGATGGGGGCTGGATCAGAGGGTTGGAGGGGAGTGGAGATGAGCTGTCCTTCCACAGAATGTCTGGCCAGTCCTGTGGAAGACAATGGATACTAATTCACCTTCCCAACCTCCAGATATGGGAAAGCAGTCAGTCCCTTCTGAAATGATTCTCTTACAAGCTTGTTTCAGCCAGACCTAGCTTTCAGCTGTTCAGGGTTTCCTGTAGAGAAAGGAGGGGGAGAATGCATGGAGCTACACACCCCTCACCTGTATTCTGGAACCTGATCCTAAACCACCTGGCTTCACTTTAAAAACATTGAATAACAGCTTCACTGCAATATCAACAATATACAATAAACAATATACATATTTACAATGAGTAAATTATAGTGAAAAAGTTTCCTACATAGGTATGGCTACAATATCCACTTATCCACATATAATTAAACACAGTATTTGTATTCTAATACCGCTTTCCCTGTTATATGAACCCGGGATATTGTCGAGGGACAGAGGGGGGCAGAGGCTACCCCCGGAGACCGAGTTCATACTGAACACGGTTCTGTATGGGGTCTCCATAGCAACATCACAAGAGGAGCTCTGATTGACTCCTCCTGTGATATATATATATATATTTTATTTTAACATTGTGTCTGGTGAGACCAGAGTTGAAAAACCCGGGTCGCACCATTCATAGTGCAGGCTTCCCGGGGCAGACCCCACTAAAAGACATGGGTCTAATTCCCGGGTCTGATGACCGGGAATTAGACCTAGAACCATTCATATTGTACCTCAACCTGGGTCGCCTGGGCTTGCCCCGGCAAAGGCCCGGGTTTTTGGTGCAGTATGAATGGGGTATAACTCAGGCTTGCTCTCAGGTAGAAACAGGAAAGGAATGGCAAGACCAGTGTAAGTTAATTTTAAATATAGTTTAGTATATTTTTATGCATGATGCTCCACCTTATCTGTAAAATCATGTCCTAAGCAAGTATTTTGGTTTTGCTGTATCAAAATTTACAACTTTTTTCATTTTAAAGTTATCTGTGATGTTACAAAAGTGCCAAGACATGTCTGTTACTTCAACATAAACAGTGCAATTTTAACTGATCTTCCAAATCTTTATAAACGTCAACAAAATAACTTGAAAAGCTTAATTTATGAGCCAGAGGCATGCTATTACTTGCATATATCTCTGTAAAGCCTGTACCATATGGTTGCAATACTAAGTAGTTATGCTATGGTAATATGTGATCCTCTTACATGCTGTGATTTTGTACAGATAATGTTGGGTTAAGTGATTATGGTTCATATTTAAATGTTTAAAGCACTTTGAATATTTTGTATCTATTCACTAATCTGAACACTCAGGAATACATTGCTAAAAAGCAGGGATGTATGTACCATCTTTTCTGGTTTCGTTTTTTTAATACTGCCAAAATCATCTGTTTAAACACTGACTGCCTACCACCTAACCAAAACTGTGTTAAGCCTCATACAGACTAGGTTCTGTGTTCATTCCATTAAAAATGCATTATCTAAAGCAGCTACAGGTCTGATATATTATTGCTTAACATATTTAAAGATGCCCACATAGGAAGTATGAAAGTATTGTGTTCATATTTTTAATTTTTAGCCCTCTTTCCTATCCCTACAATGAGGGTAGCCACTTGGCTGGTAAATTGTTAATGATAGATTTTATAGAAACATAGAGGTAGGAAAGTCATTTTCTCTAGAAAATATGGCAGCTATACCTGTAATCACTGTATTCGCATTTTAAAGTAAACTTAGCCTAATTAAAGTAATGTTCCAGAGAATGCTTTTAGTTACAGAATATTCTTTTATAAAGATTCATGTCACATATTTTCTCCGCTGCTATTATGAAAACGTTGTTGTTTTCTTGTTTCTTTAATAATGTGCATGCAAAATACTGTGGTAATAATTTCCAACTGCTACATTTTAACTAACTCCTTCCTTTGAGATCCTTGCCATAGGACATAGGGCTAGATTTACTAAAATGCGGGTTTGAAAAAGTGGAGATGTTGCCTATAGCAACCAATCAGATTCTAGCTGTCATTTTGTAGAACGTACTAAATAAATGATAGCTAGAATCTGATTGGTCTTTCAGTCCCGCTGAAAAACTCTCAGCTTGATACATTTACCCCTAAATGTCATTTTGTAGAATGTACTGAATAAATGATAACTAGAATCTGGTTGGTTGCTATAGGCAACAATTCCACTTTTTTAAACCTGCAGTTTAGTAAATATACCCCATAGTCTTTGATATATTAAATGGTGAAAAGCCCAATTTTTGGTGAAAAATTTGGCTTTTTCTCCTTTGTCCTATAAATGCAGGGTTATTGCATCAGAGTTACGCTTTGATGCTTATGGAGGTGAAGGCATCTCCATGGGGAGCCTTTTTTTCAGGTAACATTTGTTGTACTTGTACCACCTTCTCATCATGGTATTAACACAAAAAGGGGGAGATTCAATTCAGTGCAAGGTGTCTCCGGAACATCCGCGGAGACACCTCACACTGATGTTATGGCTGGAATCTCCACTCCTTTTTCCTCGCACACCATAGAGGTGTGAGGAAAAATGAAGAGATTCCTACTGTAATTGCCAGCAAAGCGCGCAGCATGATGTCTGCACGCCGGCAATAGAATCTCCCCCACAGATTGTACTTGTACCACCGTGATAACGGTCTTGTGAATACCATCTCATGATGGTTAAGAAGAATGAGGACTGACAAAAAATAATTTATTGATTATTTTTTCAGTAGAGATATTTTTTACATGAATGGTAAAAGGAGATGGTTGATATGACATTCCATACCACTATGTTATTTATTTACTTTGTTACAGCAGTGGCAATTAAAGCTTAACCAGGCTTCCATTTCCATGAATGCGATGACACCCAACCATCCTCAGTAGAACTGAGGGCTCCAGACATAGAGTAACTCTTACTGCTTTGAATGGTTTTCTCTAAAGCATCTATCAACAGGCTGCCACAGCGATAAAATGTTAACTTGTGATTAATAGCATTAAAAATTTAATAGTTGCCGCAATAAGTGTAAGTTTAATAAAACATGTTCCTATACCAATTAAGTTATAAACTAAATGTAGCCACTGAGCTAGCAAGAGATATATGTGACGAGTTTGTTCTATAACTCTACACTTTTCTATTTACTGACATTGTATTCAGAAAGTCTAATTCGTACAACTGCACCAGATATTTTCTCCAGCTATCTCAATATCTAGCTAGAGTGATGTCACTACTTCATTCCTCACAGTGCTTTTAAAGTGCCAAATCTGCTAACGTTTACAATAGCACTAAAAATGATTTTGCCGTGTTCAGTGTTATTATTTGGGTCATATCAGGATATTACAGTCCATAAAACAGAGTAAATGTCTCTCAACATTTTAATATAGCTGCTATTCATATGTGAATTTGTCCCTTGATGATCATTTTTAATAAATCCTATCTCCTACCTCATCTCTTATTATTTCTCTCTTAGGTGTAAAGGTTTTGTAAACATGTGGCACATATAAATACCATTGTTTCTTCATATAAAGCAGAGTTATTAGTAGAATTGATGTGATCTACATTATGACTGTCACAATGACTGCTAATACATCACATTTATGGAAATGGTTTATTTGATAAAATAAATGAATAACATTTAAATACAGTTGGTTTTGTAAGTGTTCTATAAAATATGTTTCCAATGAATTTATGTCTTATGATTGTTAGAACTACTTTAGCGTCCATATATTACGTGTTGTGACTAATGATCCCAAACACAGACCAATTATGGAGGCAATTTAAGCACACACATACATACCAAATTTACAGATCTGTCAAATTTTATGTCAGACGAAATGGCTAAATTTTACAATAATGTAAGAACTTAGTGTACTACTACCAGGTTACCTCTTACAGTGATCTCGCTACACTGCATACTTGCCAACTGTTCGAGTGCAGAGTGTGGAGGGGCCATGGGGAGCAGTTACGTAATTTTGCGAATTGCGTTATGGATGATCCCACTTCACTAGACTGACCCGGAATTTGTGAGTCTGTAGACATTCCATGAGAGTGGACAAGTATGAAGTACTGTAACTGCATCCTACTAACTTGCAAACAGTACACCTTTGTGACCTTTTTATTGTGTTTGATTAAGGTTTGAACACCTTTTTGAGGTATGTTTGACTAGGATTTAAACACAATTTTTTTTTTATATCATATTATGTTCACTGGTATGTATCCTATTTTGAACTAAGCAGGGATAGCCATTAAGTTCATCTAAATGTTTACAGCGGCACAGACTACTCCATAAGATGTGTGTGCTGATCTTACGTGAGACAATGACCTATACACTTATCTATTTATGTTAGTGAGGACAAGCTTGCATATGACAGAGCAATATCATGATGTAAAGGAAAAGTGAGTGTGACACTCCAGTTGTTGTGAAACTACAAGTCCCAGAATGCTTTGCCAATAGTTAGCAGCTTATTGCTGGAAGAGTATGCTGTGACTTGTAGTTTCACAACACCTGTAGTGTCACAGGTTAGCCAACACTGTACTAGGTTGTAAACCTAAGGTTGATAGGCCGTTCAAACCCGATGACATTAGTTTTGTGACGAACGATGGGTGCTAACATATATAGAGGACTGTTTACATTTTACCCACATAGATGGAAAATCCTGTTTACAATGTACTCGTTAGGTACACTCTAGAACAGATTGTAATTTATCCATGGTTAGATATAGCATATGGGTCATATTTGTGAATCCCACACTTACCCTAGTGGCGCACGCAGGGGGGTTTCTGAGTCTCCAGAAACCCCCCCCTGTGCTAACTGAGTGGCCACCATAGCGGCACTGTCTTATACAGCAGCCGTGGCGCTGTCAAAGCAGCGTCCGCGGCGGTGCTGTATTGTATACAGCACCGCCGTGGACGCTTCTTTGACAGCGCCGCGGCTGCTGTATAGGACAGCGCGTAGGTTTTTTTTGGGTCAATACTGCGTGCGATCCTGTACCCCTTAAAAACAAAAGGAGTACTATAAATAATGTCATGGTGCAGAGCATTTTTTTCTGTAGCCTATAGTAACCGATCAAATATTAATGTTGCTTTATTAAATAATAATTCTGTTAATGAAAGTTAACTGATTTGGTACCTTGAGTTACAGTACTTTTGCAATGTTCACACAATGTTTATGCATTCTTATTGTTGTTGTGTCATAAATCCCATGTTTTACAAGCTAACATCGCTCCATGTATACTTGAAAGGGGAAAATTACTGTTAATTTCATTCTTGAGAGCAAGGGGAAATTTCTGTGAAAGTATTCCTATACAATTTCTATCTAACAGAGAATCATTATTTTAGGTTACCATTGTTTCTTGTAATATAGGCATGCATTCTTCAGCTGTATACACTTACATTTGCTTTCTGCTTCAACAAAATAGTTTCTGCTATTTATATTTCTTGTTCTGGAGTTGTTTGAAATATTTTTTCTTATCTTAAAAAGGTTCTTTCAAAACACTGATAATGTGATGTAAATCTGCTGAATTATAGGACCAGTGCATTTTATGTGCACTTATATTTTAAAAGTGGCCACCTAAACTGTGTAATTGTCTGAAAGGAAAAGATGACAATAAAGAACCATTTATGTTAATTAGCTTTGTGATCAAAGATTTAATACAGATCTGTATGTATATATAAGCCATGTTCTGATAAAAGGAATAGAATATATTATAATAATTTTAAGACAAATTTAAGTCTGTGTTTTGTACTTGCAAGCGCTCTGTTACCTGTTTTACTATTTTTATATATTCATTTATTCTGTTTAACATGTATGTGCCTTTTTTTATGTATGTCCCCACTGTCTGGGACTGCAGAACACTGCAACAAAATAATGTCCTTAAAGTGGTCTGTGGCTGCCACCCTGGTATTATCTTCAGAGACCAGCTGACCCTGAGACAGAAAGGGGCAAGACCCCAACCAGAACCCCAACTAGAACTCAAATAACCAGCTCTCTTTCAAGACATTGCCTTTTATTTGGGGTTCTTAGAAGAAGATTTGGGGAAGGGTTTGGTGGGAAACGTTGCATGGGCAAGTGTTATAATTTAACAATAAATCAATCACCTGAATCAATAATAAATTGCCAATTGAAACATACAATACATTAAAAATAAAAATTGTATGTTAGCTGAGTAGTAATTCCATACATATCTAGAGAATCTCTGTCCTCTGGGACCCCCATATATGGTGACGTAAATCCATTTTGATTGCTAAATAGCACATTGGCTATATTTTTGTTAATTTGTTTGTCACTAGCCCTGGTTTGAAAGGTTCCATGAATAGCTAGTGATTTGTATGTACAGCAGGAGTTTTTTTGACAATAACTAAAGGAAACTGGAATCCCAGGGTAGACACTAACATAAAATGCACATAAATGTTTGGGAAATTACGCATTGATTAAGACTCAAGGACATTTCAAGATAGATATAGTAACAGTGGGAAAAAGCATGGACAGACAATGGTCAACATGGATCAAACCTGAAACAGGGAGCGAATTAGTCAGGTGTCAATGCCAGTGTTTGGATAGAACAGTGAACTTTTGAACTGTAACAAGTCAAGCTGACACTGACAGGAATAGGAGCAGAACAGAGAAACAAGGAAAAGTTGTAGCATTAACAAAACAAGGCAGATAAAGGGTAAACATTGGGGCAGGCAAGACAGGATACTCAGACAAATACATAAACAGAAGAGACAAGACCACATGCAGGGATTAAGACTATGACAAATACTTTTGACAAGGACTCATGACAATGATGCAGTAGGACAATGATGTAGTAAACTCAGAACAAGACACAAAGTACAATAGAGCTGAAAACTCAAAAATGCACTAACAAGTTACAGTGTTTTGTAATGTTTTATTTACTCCTGAAGGTTGCTGGGAACTTATTACTGGTTAGGGCAGTGGTTCCCAAACTGTGTGCCTAGGTTACCTGGGTTGCCTCGACGATCTCACAGGGTGCCTGGGCCAGGGCCAGTGGTAAGCAAGGTGGCGGACTAATTGGTAATTATATTGGCTTAGGGGTGCCTTGAAAAAATTATGGAGACCCTAAGGGTGCTTTGAACTGAAAAAGTTTGGGATCCACTGGGTTAGGGTGAAAAAGACAGGCACAGAATGAAGAGACAATTCTTACAACAAGAAAGCATAGATAGAGGTATGCCACTGTACCTGGTTCAATAGCTTAGCAAACAAGGGACAGATACTGAAGTGCAGTGACTTGGTAAAGACCTGACAGGACTTTGCAGTTTGATGTACAACAATCTATATATTAGTTGCCTACTTTAGAAAAATACTTTCAGGGGAATTGTGCAAGTAGCATCTAGTTCTTTCCCTGCTCTTCCAGAAAGATGTGCCTAGCTCCACCCTTAAGCATATCTAGTAACGTCTAGGGCAGGGGTAGGCAACCCGGGCTCTCCAGGTGTTGTGAAACTACAAGTCCCAGCATGCTTTGCAGGTAGATAACCAGCAGATAGGTGGCAAAGCATGCTGGGATTTGTAGTTTCACAACACCTGGAGAGCCGCATGTTGCCTACCCCTGGCCTAGGGGTATAACAAGCACCACCAGGGGAACACACTTACAAATATTCCATATTCCACATAATATTACACCTCCGCTCCCCCACCTTTTCTTATCACCTTCCACCCACTTTCTCTCCCCCTTTCCCATTTTTCTCTGTCCCTTTTTTTCTCTCTCTGTCCTCCTCTCTTTCTTACCTTTTGTATGCTGCCTCACCTTTCTTTCCTCACGTCCCCTCTTTCCATCTCTTAGCCCAGCTCCCCCGTTTATTTCTTCTCACATTGGGAGAAGAATATGTAATGACTTCATCTATAAGCTGAAGAGCAGGAGGAGGTGAAAGCAGGAGGAGGTATGCTACAAAATAAAATAGCCACCAGTACACACATATAGTCATCACTAATTATTATTTCTGGTGTTTCCTTCATGGTGGTTCTGCTCAATTCTTCAGTCCGGCTTCAGTGAGTCCAAGAGGTCACCCACTATTTCGGTAGTCTATGGGAAATTCCAGAATAGTTGGCAAGAATGCTTTATATGTGACTATTACCCACATGAAATAACCTTTGTTTATTTTGAAATGGGCATATAAATGTAATAAAAATGATCATATACAAATACAATACAATAAAGGAGCCTGTTTTCTTTGTTTTTTAACGGTCAGAAAACAGAACACAACACAGACCGCATACAATGGTACATAGAATTAAAGTGCACAAGTATAAGAAATCTCCCTTGGAAGGAGGATACAGTATTCAGGTACAATATAAGTATCATAGCAGAAAGAACAGAGGTTTTTCGTATTGTAGGAAAAGAGCAGAGAAAGAGAAGGGGGAACGAAGAAAAGAGTAGAGTAGAGAGGGTAGGAAAAAAGAGGGGAAACGAGGACAGCATGGTGAAAACCCCCTAGGGAAAAGAGGGAAAAGAGTAAAAAGAGGGGGAGAAAGTGGTGTGTGATTTATCTGATTTAAATGAAGGGTGAGCGGTATTCATGGTAGGACAACCAGGGGTCCCAAACCTTGTTAAAGGTTTTATAAGTGTTGCTAATAATGCTAGTCATGAATTCCATGCGATGGACATTCCAAATCCTGGCAATTACTGAGGGAAGAGAGGGGGGGCAGTGTGTTTCCAATCAGCAGCGATTTGACAAGTGGCGACAGAAACAATATGATAGATAATGGAGATCAGACCACTATCAGACTCAATGGTGGTTAAGTGGTGAGAGGTAAGGCAGGATTTGGCTGTAGAGTGGACATTGCGGATTTGCAAATATTGATAGAAATATTGTGTGGGTAGCACAATTGTTGTTTGGATATTGGAGAATTTGGGGAATAAGGAGGCATGGGTGATGTCATTCAGGTAACGAACACCTAGGGCGTACCATAGTGAGAACGTGGAAGGTTGTAAACCTGGAGGGAAATCAGGAGAGTTGAAAAGAGGGATTACTGGGGAGGGGTGCAGGGAGAAACCATATAGTCTGGAACTTGAATCCCAGATAGCTAAGGAATGGGAAACCGTGGGATGGGTCAGAACTTTTTTAGGGCAATGTGCCTTTGGGAGCCAGAGGAGGGAAGCGGGGGAAAGTATTCATTTTTACCGTGTTAATGCAACCTTTTCCCAGAGATTACCTGTTGGGACCAACTGGTTAAATCTGATTTTATTCGGGACAGAGTGTGGGGAAAATTGGCCTGGAAGACTTGGTGGATGCTTTTGATCAGGAAGATGCCAAGATATTTAATTTTCTATAACTGCCAAGTGAATGGGAATGTACAAGCTAAATTAGATTTATCAGAATGTGGGATGGAGATATCAAGGGTCCGGTTTTGGTTGGGTTTATCTTATAGCCTGAAAATATCAATATGTATCTGGTTCGGAAAGTAGAGGGGGAGAGAGAGAAGAGAACCCGTTTTTAATGGTTTAAAATAAAAACAAACAAACTTTTTTTTGCATTTATATAGGTACTTTACATTTCTAGCATAAATCATTATGTAGCAGCCAAAATTAGCAGGTGGTCTAGCAATACTCTGCCTAAGGCACCTCGACTTGGCTTGACACCTGTGACTACTAGACATTCTAATGAATGTGAAAAAAAATAAATCTGATACATCCTGAAGCAAAAATAAATATGGAATAAGTGGCAATGAGCAATGCGAAGTCCAAAGACTGTTGCAGTGTATTGGATGAACTTTATCAGATGACCTGACATGTTTGAAAAGTTAATAAAATCACATTGTATGCTAAGTGTTTTTCACAACCCTTACACCACATAAGAATACTCCGCTCAAAAGAAATGAGGGGAAATTTTGTGAGGGACTTTGCAAGATCATGATGGGAGGAAAGTGTGCTTTGTGCATGTAAAGGAATTGCCAGTGTCAGTAGATTCAGCCAGTCACTCCTTCTATTACATCAAATCTTAGTGAAATTTGAATCTAATTATTCACCATTCTGCCGCTGAAGCTGCACAATACCAGCGGATTTCAAGCATATGTATCTTAACTTTAGATTATATCATACTTGCCAACTTTTTAAACTTCTGATCCTGGAGCAGAGGTCACGTGGCAGGGGGTTGAGGGGGCATGGCGATGCTATTGTGTCACCGTAGCCCTGCCCCTTGCTAAGAAATGCGAAAAGATTAACGGCATTTCAAAGCAGGGGGCGGGGCTTGATGAAGGGTAATCACGTCATTAAGCCCTGCCCTATCACTCCCAGGAGAATGCCTGCTCTCCCAGGAATCCGGGAGGACTCCCCAAAATTCGGGAGCCTCCCGGAAATTCCAGGAGAGTAGGCAAGTATGAATTACATGTAAAACATCCATAAGCAGGCCACTGTCACATTTAAGTAGAAGGACAGCACACTGCTATGCGCCCTCACATTGCCTATCGATTGTGTAAACAAAATCATCCTTAGTTCACACCTAAGGAAATAAGGAAGTATAATGCATTGTGTCTCACATGAACCATATGGTATATGAGCACAAAATTGTATTGAAATAACACTTAATATTCTTGGCAGCAGGCACAAACTTACCTATATTGGGTAACTATTAAAATTTTAGTTTACTATAAACAAACTAAAAGTTAGTTGTGAAATTAGAACTATGTTTAATAGCCAACAAACCAATCATATAATGCAGGATAATGAGAGACAACTTTAAACCACCGATATTTGTAATTAAATGTACCATTGTGTCTTAATTACATTTTTTTAATTAAAAGGGACAATCATTAAAGGGGAAATGTAAAGTTTCCTGTTTACTGTGTTTATCAGCTGAAAACAGCTTTTATAATGCTTGACAGCATGTGCATTAAAATCAATTTCAAGCCTGCAAAAATGTTTATTTTTTTTATACACATTGCTTCATTGTTCATTGCTGAAATATTTGTAAAAATATGTTTGTTTGTTTTTTTATCAGTTTGATAATATGCTTGTACTGTTATAACTGGCATTTTATTTTTTTGCCTAATACGGTATTTTTTATTGTAAGTAAACATTATTATTGAAACACAGTTCTGATCAATGTCTTTCCATAAAATATTTTCACCCAGATCGTTGCTGATTGCTTAGCAACCACTTATGAATAGAATCTCTCTAAGAACTATTCAATAACATTGAATTAAATTATGCCAAAGTGTATTACAATGTGTCATAAGTGGATTTTTTTAAATAATGGCAAAGCAGATTATTTATGTTGCTAACAACTTTCTATATAACTATGTTGACTTTTATGGGATTTAAATGTGTTACATGGGCTTTTTATGAATTGCACAGCAAGCTATTTCAGTTATGCATTTCTATACACAAGTACTGTGTTAAAGCACTCAATTATCCCAATTTATTTTACGTCAGTGATTTCATTGTATGAATAATGGGTATTAGTAGGAAAGAGCTGAATAGGTAGTAGATACCAGTCGATTTAGGTAGTCCTAACAGCTGAAAATATAATACCATCTTTATAGTTTTGCATAACTCTTGTGTAATTTGATATTCACATTTGAAAATCATGGTAGCTGTTGTGCTTTGGTGATCATGGAGAAGATTACATAGATAAATACTAGAGAACCTTATATGTTGTCCACTGAACTCCCAGCGATTACATTGGATGAAATAACAGTGTTAGTAAAGCAAAGTTCCCAAAAAAATATAATGATTTAAGCAAAGCAAATATAAAGTCTTTTAAAGAAGTATTGAAATCAAGTGGAATTTTAGCTAAATTGAATAATAAATACTGAATGTTTGAACATTCCCTGCAATATTTTGGTTAGTTAGAGCTGCTGTCTCAGAATACACTGACTGCTCCACTCTCTCCATTATATCCCAATTACAAAATGAAATTGTCCTATGTAGCTGACTTTGTTATCTACCTTTTCTACTAAACAGTATCCTCCTATGTTAGTGCATTATTGGAGAATGATGTACACTATATGGACAAAAGTATTTGGCCACACCTGTTAAATATTTAATTGAGGTGTTTAAATCAGACCCTTTGCCAGATATGTATAAAGTCAAGCTCCTTAGCCATGCAGTCTCCATTTGAAAATATTTGTGCTACAAAATGGATAGTTCTGAAGAGCTCAGTGACTTCAAGTGTGGTACTGTGATAGGATGCTACCTTTGCAATAAGACGGTTCGTGAAATTTCATTTCTGCAGGATATTCCACGGTCAACTGTAAGTGATATTATTAGAAAATGGAAGCATTTAGGAACAACAGCAACTTTGCCACGAAGCGGAAGACCGTGTAAAATCACAGAGCGAGGTCAAAAACTGCTAAGGCGCATGGTGCGTAAAAGTCACCAACACTCTCCTGATTCCATAGCTGAAGAGTTCCAAACTTCCACTGGCAATAATGAAAGCACATAAAGTGTGTGGTGGGAGCTTAATTCAATGGTTTTCCATAGCCGAGCAGCTGCATGCAAGCCTCACATCACCAAGACCCAATACCAAGCGTCGGATGGAGTGGTTTAAAGCGCACCAACACTAGACTGTGGAGCAGTGGAAAAGTTTTCTGTGGAGTGACGAATCATGTTTCTCTGTTTGGCAGACGGATGGGCGACTCTGTGTTTGGTGGGTGCCTGGAGAATGTTAACTGCCTGACTGCATTATGCTAACTGTGAAGTTTGGTGTAGGAGGGATAATGGTAAGGGGCTGTTTTTCAGGGTTTGGGCTAGGCCCCTTATCTCCAGTGAAAGGCAATCTTAATGCTTCAGCACACCAAGTTATTTTGGACAATGCTATGCTTATTTTAATACAATGTGATTACAGTCCCTGTCGGTGTAATGGTCAAGTTTCTGAATACTTTTGTCCATATAGGGTATGTGCAGATATGGAAGCACTGATAGGTCATGTCTAAACCACTGATCTGACATTTTTGGATGTATTTTCAGTTTTCTGGTTGAACAGTAGCATTAACTAACATACTTGAATACTGGGACAAAAACCTCTGAACAACAAATAAATAAATAGCTTAAGTAAATCCATATATGTTTCTGCTTACAGGCTTGGAGAGTATCACAATGCCTTGAAAAAATGTATTGCAAAATGGTAGCTTTTGGTTAGTACTGCTTACCTTCCTGGTTTGAAGAGAAAAGCATACTTCAGCATCTATCAACCCCCATCCCTTTTAACTCAGTGGCCCAGCTCTAATCAATGGTGTGCAGCAGCATTTCCCAAACTGTGCGCCGTGGCTTCCTGCTGTGCCGCAGCACTCTCATGGATGTAAACAGGGTTAAGCCCCTAATTCATGCTTGTCCCAGAATAAAATGCTGCATTCGACCAGGAGGGAGATGTACGGTGATATGGTACCACCGAGTGGTGTAAACAGGGCTAAGACCCCAATTCATGACAGGAATTCCTTAGCTTTGGACATTAGAACAGCACCTTTAGTTCACCTGCCTTCCATTCAAGTTGGCGACATCTCAGAGAACTTTTACCAAGGTGCTAGTTTCTCTGGTGCCAGAATGGGGGAAACAGGGAGTCATGATTTGGCGCTCTCTGGATGGCTTTCTTGTGGTGGGGAGTTCAGAGTACATTGTCAACTACAGAATATCTCCGGTAACAGCTTGTCTACAAGAGCATGGCTGGATGGTGAACAAAAGAATCACAACAAATAAAGTTTCTGGAGGTCCAGATAAACACAGTGGGCTTGATTCATCAAATCACGCATACTTTCCTTTATTAGAATGATCTTAATGTCCACTGAGTGTAAAATACATTTTTACTGTTGTTCCTGATTGCAAACATATGTTATAGCATGCATACAAGCCTTTGATCACTAGTAATCAGGATTTAGACTGTAGCTGGAGCAAGAGATACGGCACAAAAACAAGTAACTTTAAGATCAGACGTTGCTGTGTGCGCTCTAGTTTGACACACTCTTACTGTATATTGACTATGGAGGCATGCCCCTTCTCCGCCCCATCCCAGAAAACATAGGCTGTAGTAAGTGTCGTTTACATACGAAAATGATTTGACAATTGCTGCGTTAAGTTGCATGTGGTCTAGTTCTGGCCATGCGCAGATTAATTTTGCGTATGATACGTACAAAATCAGCATTTACTTCCTTTGATGAATCAGGCCCAGGATTTCTGTCAAAAGAAATGGGTTTTAAGAAGCAATCCCTGACTCATTATCAAATGCCAATAAGAAAGGAACTGCAATTGTTGATAGCATTTTCCTCCACCATAGGGATCATCCCTTGTGAAGGTGTCGCATGAAGAATCTCCAGTTGGAACTTCTAATACAGTGGGATGATAAGCCATCACCCTACCAATGTCAGAGGAGGTATCTCAGGTGGTGGTGAAGCCCAAAGTTAAAAAGTACAAGAGTGTCACTTTTGGAGCCTGAATAGATAATACAACATACTGCAGTGTCACAGAGTCACAAAGATGAAAAGACTTCACGCAAATGACTTTGAAATAAAAGCAGTAGCGAAAGCAATTCAGCACTTTAATCTTCATCTAAAAGGGAAGTATCAGAATATTCTCAGACAAAAAGTCAGTGGTAGCCTTCATAAATCATCAAGGAGGTGCCAGGAACAGAACTTGATGCTGGAAGTAGCAAGAACCATGTCTCAGTCAGAGGAAAATCTGAAGTCACTATCAGCATTGCATGTGGAAGGCAAACAGAACATAAACATAATCACCTCAGTCGAAAGCAGATTCATCCAGGAGAGGGATCTCTATACCAGGACGTATTTGGGCTACTGATAGGAAGACTTGGGCTTCCACAAGTGGATGTTATGGCTACAAGCAGAACTATGAAGGGACTCAGGTACTTTTTTGAACATTTCACCTGGGTTATGTTTTCCCTCCATTACCCCTTATCATTTGCTCTCTAAGAAAAGATCCAAAAGGAGAAGTTAGAAGTAATAGCAATCCTTCAATTTTTGACTTGCTGTCCATGGTTACCTGTAGCCTGGCCAGATCTCCTACACTAAATCCCAATTCTTCTTTCAAATCAATGGTGACTAACTTTAATGGCATGGATATTGAACAGGAACTGCTCAGGAATAAACCAGTCACAGATTAAGTAATAAGCACACTGCTACAGACATGAAATAAGAAATTCTTCAATAATATATTACTGAATCTAGAAGAACTATATTGCTTGTTGTGACTCTAGATTCAATCTAGCTGCATCGACTATTCCAAAAATACCTCAATTCCTTCAGGATGGTCTCAGCTAAGGTATTTCTTTATCTGCACTTAAGTTACAAGTGTCTGCTTTTAAAGTGTTCCTAGATACTAAGTGAGCTTCAGAACATTTTATTATTTGCTTCTTCCAAGCAGTGAAGAGTGTTTGTTTGTCTTTCTATCAATTGCTTTGTGGCTCCATGGGACCTCAATTTTGTTTTCAACACTCTGGTGCTTCACTGTTTTAAACTACTGAAAGACGTTTCTTTGAAATGAATGAAACTAAAATGGTGTTCCTAGTGGCAATTACTTCTGCTTGCAGAGTTGGAGATTTACAAGCACTGTGGTGCAAGGAGATCTTTCTGAATGTCTATGCATATAAGGTGGTACTTAGATCCATCTCATTGGCTCTGCATAAAGTAATATCTACATTTCACATTAATCAGGTGGTTGTACTGCCATCCTTTTGTCCATAGCCCAGTGATGAGAAGGAAGGAAAAATTCACTAATTCTACTTGGTAAGACCAATATCCAAATAGTTATCCAGGACTGAAGAATTCAGAAACTCAGAACAGCTCTTTGAGGTTCCTGCAGGGCCTCGGTAAGGCTGTGCCCCTTCTTAAAAAAGCAGTTTACAGAATTATCAGAGAAATAATTGTACAAGTGTAAAGAGGAATGGATTTAAGGTGACAGATATTCAGAGGGCCCACTCAACACTGGCAGTGGCAACTTCTTGGTCAATAAAGGCTTCAGTGACACAGTTTTACGCAGCTGGATGGACATCAATGACGTATCCACATCTTCACTAGCCATTATCATTTGAATATCTTATCGTTCACTGACTCTTAGTTTGGGAGACATGCTCTCCACCTGGCTAGTAAATAAATCTATGATAGCGCGGGATATGTGGCTGGTTTGCTTTTTGTCTTCCTCCCTACTGTATTGCTTGGGTACATGACTGTCACGGAGGATCGAAGAGGAAAATTGTGAATTATTCTCCCTCTAAATACTCCATTGCAGCACAGTTTACCAACCATGCTTATTATGTTTATATTAAGTCACTTAAAGACATAGGGAAGAGGGGGCCCTCCATACCATATGGACAGTGTTTTTTCAACCTGTCTCTACCTAAACTTAAAGATATTCTACCCATTGTAATGGGTGCCATGGAGTATTGTGAGAAAAATTAATTAACGGTAAGCATAATCCGCATTTTTTAATATTATGAATTATATGTTTGAATCA
The DNA here is from genome assembly GCF_038048845.1 of Mixophyes fleayi. Classification (NCBI taxonomy): domain Eukaryota; kingdom Metazoa; phylum Chordata; class Amphibia; order Anura; family Limnodynastidae; genus Mixophyes; species Mixophyes fleayi. The sequence continues at coordinate 102,580,310 of NC_134403.1, forward strand.
TACTTGGGATTATACCTCCTTTAGAGCAATAGCTCCTTCCAGACTTCAGGTGTCAGTGAGCTGGAAAAGATGCATCCTGACTTTTCTAGAGACAACACATTTTCACAGTCCACAACCTCTATTTGTTAAATACTCTCAGCTTTTAAAGTAATCAGTCCCTTTTCATACCTATGTAAAATTAAACACGTTCTTACAGGACATTTTATTGATATGTTTATAAAATAAAAAAGATATTACGTATAGCTAGATATACTGATGCAAAGACAGGACATTATATTTAAAGTATTCTGATGAAAAGCTAGATATAGTGACATATATATGAACAATAGTATACAACAGAAATGCATACTTCTGTGCATATATGGAACATGATATTCAGAAATTGTCATATTTCAATATAAGAAAATGTAAGGGACAATTCCTTTATCAGTTCTTCACTAAACTGCTTTCCTTTCAGCCTGTGATTTAATAAGCCACACATAATAGGATATTACATATCATTCCAGTTGGCTAAATCTTGTAAACATGATCTCTGATTAGTAGTTTTAAGGTATTGCCAGCAGGGTGGGGGATGTAGATAAAAGGTGCACTAAAGCGTTTCAAATTCGATCATTAAGTTTCAGTGCACCCATCTGCTCATAGAAAATATAATTGAGAATTCAATTCATTGACCTTTAGGTGTCATTTCATTCTGTTTTGTTTAAAACTCAACTTATTTTGAAACATACTTTTCTGCTGAATAATGTTTAAGTTAGAAGAGATATTATCCCATATTTAAATAACTATTTTTTTTTGTATAATATAATAATAATAATAATAATAATAATAATAATAATAACAATACTAATGGACTTTCAAATTGAATATGTTATGTTTTGATTTCATTGTTGATTTCATTGCCCTTGTTGTAAGCTTACATATTTTTAACTCACTGACCTAATAATAATAATAATAATAATAATAATAATAATAATAATAATAATTATTATTATTATTATTGTGAACTAACAGCCAGAGCTGCTACATTCAGCCATTTTTCCTGGCACTCTGATTATAGGACCGGGAAATAATTTTGTTTACCAATTTGCCACCAAAATGACAGCAGTGGCTGTGATACGTGAGGAGTAGCCCCAGGAAAAATTGCTGCATGTAGCAGATCCCAGGGCTCTAGATGGGGTGGAGAGAGAGCTTCACTACTACTTTTTATTAGGTGAAAGTGCAGCTTTAAAGACATTGTATTTATTTTTTTTACTCCACTTTAAGAATCAGTTCTTTCTTGTGCCATTTACTTGCAGGCTATCATCGCACATGGTTTAGAGATGGGTTTTCCTATATATATATACAGATTATGGCCCAGGTCAAATATCACATGATAGTAGAAGAAGACCCTGACACGATAAGGTTCTCTTTCATGAAGTCTGTTCAAACCTGTTGTTTTACTATGCGTTTTTCGGAAGCACAGATGGAGCAACATTCATGTAAACCATGACTACACAAATACTTTGTAATTTCCTAAATTAAAGGAAAGTTCTTCTAATTGAAAATAGTTTTTAAATCCAAACCAAAATGGTAGAGGTCCCTCCCTTGGAAACCCCTTCCCATGTGCCGTGGGGGATCCATAATTAATTTAGGCCTCCACAAGATAAAACCCGTTACATAGCGCAGACTATAGCAGAGAAAAAAGTGAGATAATAACACGGGGCCTGATTCATTAAGGTTTTTAACTTAAGAAACTTCTTATTTCAGTCTACTGGACAAAACCATGTTACAATGCAAAGGGTGCAAATTAGTATTCTGTTTTGCACATAAGTTAAATACTGTTTTTTCATATAGCAGACAAATACTTGATAGCTTATTTGTACACTGAAATTTAAAGTTGATATTTGTGTGCTACATGAAAAAACAGTATTTAACTTATGTGCAAAACAGAATACTAATTTGCACCCCTTGCATTGTAACATGGTTTTGTCCAGGAGACTGAAATAAGAAGTTTCTTAAGTTAAGATCCTTAATGAATCAGGCCCACAATAATTAAATGATCACAATAAGCTCTGTTGATGAATTCCACGCTTTTGGAATACAAATTGCAGCATTTTGTATTAAACAATTCCACTGTATTAGGAAGTTGACTCTTAGCCAGCCATGTTTTGCTTGGCACAGCTGTTCTATCACACAGGTGGAACACTTCATCCGCTTCCCCCCATGTTTTGCCACTGTGTGACACACAGGTAAATTGACATTTTAAATTGCAAGTTACTTATATTAAATGAACAATGTGTTGTGATAAGTAAGTGTGATTTAATACTGACATGCTAGTGGAATGCTGTTTTGTCATGTGGAGTGCTTACAATAGAAAATAATTAGTTTTACAAGTATTATTTAAGCATGTTGGATAAAAATATCTGAAATACTGATGGACCAAAGAATAAGACTTTATATACAATTTAATTCTCATCACATTGTGAAGGTAATCTGAATGAAAGGCTTTGTATTGGCAGCAGAACTCCATTAACAGAATTTTTGATCTTCATTATTGACAAGGAATTACTGTTAATATGATCCAATGTATTAACTTAACAATAAAACTAGAAAAAGGTGACTCTTTGAAACAGCTCTTAATGCATTTTATTGGCAGTATATCAGTGACATGAGGTTTGATCTAGAGAAAATGATGCAAATATATTACACTTGCAATTGTGTGTGATACTGTATGCCAATTATTGCAGCTACCTCCAACTTATGCTGAATTTTCTAAAATAAAGAACCCCACCCGCCTTAAAATTTAACATAGCTCAGTGCAAGTATCATTACAATACATATATTTTCTGTTTTATTTCTTGTTGGGTGGCATTTTTCTAATCTTACCGGTTACATTGTCACGTTATAATGCAGTAAACAATCAATCATATTACTTATTGTTCCTGGGAATTGTTTCACCTTTTTTTTAAAAAAGTAATTGTTAGACTAGTAGTACATGGGCCATTAAACACATACTTCTGCATTAAAGCACCAGTTTAGAGGGCTAGCTATGGCTCTGTGCACCTGTCATTTTTACATAGTAAAACAGCTATTTTGCAGACTAAACCAATATTCATGTACTCTACCAGTTCAGTAGGAACCAATTGGTTAGAGAGTGCCTCAGTGATGTAGCTGGTTCCTTTTGTATTGATAGTAAGTACTCTCTCATGCCTCACACATTTTTTAGTCATCTAATTGGGTCATAAAGTACCTACACAAAAAGGGGTGCGAAAGTGTCACAATGGGATATGACCACACATTTGGGGAAGTGCCTGGTGCTTCATACCTCCTAATATTCCAATAAAGATGCCAACTGTTAGGACGAAGTGACAGACCCGTCAAATCGGATCCCTCAAAAAATATGCTAATCCAATAATCCAAAAGTTGGGATTCCCTAACCAACATGCCATTCTGACTGTACTAAACTTCACATAGTTCCCACCACACACGTAGTTTTTGTATGGATTGGTTTTGAGTTCCCTTTTTTTACATGCATGAAAAATGTTATACATTTCTACATTTTTGAATAACATAAAAGTATGTCAGCAAAAAATGTTGGTCTTCACTATATATTTATATAATTGTCATTAGCTGCACCCTTGCTATTGTGTACATATCTGCACCCCTGCTATGTGTGCATACCTGCACCCCGTATAGCTGCACCCCTGCTATGTGTGCATACTTGGGCTCTGTATAGCTGCACCCGTGCTATTGTGCGCATACCTCTGAAATGTCCAGATTTGAGTGGACATTTTTAATTTTAGAAGACTTCCACCAGTCGGCCCCTTTGTCTCAAATGTGGGAAGTTGACATGTATATCCCCGCTCACCATAGTAAGAAGGTGCTAAAGGCAGCAGTACAAATGTATTTTAAAGTAGATGAGGGGACAGGTTTGGGGGGGGCGTAGTACAAAAGCACAAGGCACACCCCCAGGGACATGACACACCACAAATGGAGTGACCATAAGCCTAACACAAGCCTTTTGTAAGTGAGCCAGCATGTTCAGTTGGACTGGGACCAATGTTGGGAAGTATGCTGTGTGTAGTACAATATTTAAATATTTATTCATCCTATGAGATATGAGAGGACACACCGATAGAGCATATTTTGAATGTGTCCCTGTGGGTCTGAGTCTGCTTGTTTGATTATGGGTTCGGGCTACTTTAACTTTGGCATCGCTCCATTCATGATATTAAACTTCTAGGTTTTTTTTACTGCTTGTTCCAGCCTAATTTTATGTCTTCGAGTAATCATGAGAACACGGGGACATTGGAACTTTCTTTACAACATGTCACTTTTGTGTGTTTGAATATTTTTATTACATAGGTATTTGTGCACATTTAAAAGTGCTCATCTGCAAGAAATGCACCTGGATAGTAAAAAGAAACCTTTCCACTGAAAGTGCAGCATACCTCCCAACTGTCCCAATTTAGTTGGGGTAGTCTTGATTTGAGAGGTAGTCTTGATTTGCCATCACGATAGTTGGCACATTTGCCCAATTTCCAGGAAGTTAGGAGTTATGTCCACAAACACTATATTAAGTGGAAACATCACCATGGTAAATGTGTACCTGCAGCAAATCAAGAGTGATTTCAGGGTGTGGGCTAAGATTTATAAAATTCTGCACATTCCCCTGGGGAGTCAAGCCACATATCCCTCTTCCCAGGTGGCCATTGTTGGGAGGTATGGGTATAGAATGACTCCCAATTACTGGCACCCAAAGAAAATTAGCACTTTTACAGAGGAAAAGTGGCTCTGCTGCCACCCACCAAAAAAGGGAACACAATCAATGTACTCTCCTCACCCCTTGATGGAGCGTAAGTGTACCCAATCCACATTTTATCAGGAAAACCCTGATTCATTTAGCACCTCCTTTTAGAAGATGCAAAAATGTACAACACTTGCAGACACCTCTATCTCGACAAGCAGATCCATAGGCATCCCATAAAAACAGGTCCCGATGAAGCAATTACGTAACTGCAGGCCGTGATGACGCGAATCGCACCACCACACTTGCCCTACTCTTAAACTGTATTTGACAATACATCTGACTCTGAGAGTTATATACTAAGATTGTCAATGGGCATAAGCATGGCAAACAAGCAGCAATTAGCTTTGATCTGCGTTATGCAATAGACATTTCTTTATCCTTCTGTTTTCCCATTTCATTTTCATCCATAGCTTTATATTATCAAGGATAGTTAATTATTTTTATTACTGTTTAGATTTCCAAACTCTTTTTGTTCTTTTTTTTCTTAAAGATGCTATAAAGGCATATCGTAGATAAAAAAGTAAAAGTATATTATATCCAGTTAAATTGCAGGATATGATAAACAAGCCAATAAGTAAAGTAAGTAAATGGTGGGAAATCATCTTTAATATATTATAACATAATGCAGAGTACAACTGATACACGTAATAGCCCTCTAGTCTTTTTGTGAGTCAATGTGCTTTAATTAAAATAGGGACATGAAATAACAGAACCCATGGAAACCCCAAAATCAGCTAAATATGAAAAGACTGTTGTAATTCATTCCACATCTTCGTTGAACTATTCATACATAAAGGGCATAGACTCACGTAATGATTTCTGCATTTTATGGGAATTGCCCATTTCAACAAAAATAATTGGGTTACTTTTCCAAATAGATACATATAAAATAATATTTAATGTTATGCTCTAAACATATTGCTGAACTTTTTAATCTTTAATGTATTTTACTTTGTCATAGGGTTCATTTAAAAAAAAACTAAAAAACTAAAGAAACCATGTAAACAACGTATAAAGTCTGTTGGTTTTTTTCAATGCTTAGCTATATTTCACAAAATTCTATTTTAAATAGTATTGTGATGAATTTATATTGTATTAGGATGAGCCTTGTTCTATGTGGTCTCTAAGATCTCCCCTCTGTTCTGTAGTGACAGTATGCTATGCTTCACTTTATAGAAGATGGAATGTGACATTTGTTCCAAATATAGAAGCCATAGTTCATCTAAGTCATACTTATCCTTTATAAGATGATGAACTACTGGCCAAAGATAAGACAGTGGCAGTCAGGTATAATTTTTATTTCTCTTGTTGCAAATGTATTTTGGCATGATTTTTATGATGAGTCTCATTGATTATCACGTTTTATTTGAGCTTTTAAGTTCCATTTCATAATATTACCTTTACCAGTTTAAATTTCTATACCATTTGATGTGAATGTATCTAGACTCAATGAAACAGTATGACTTGCTACGCCACTCACATTTTCAACCTTTAACCATAAATAAATAAAAAATGCTGGCCAATTATTGGAACAATACCGCCCCCCCTCAATGATACACCGTCAATGATCACAGCTGTTTTTTGTGTTGTTTTGGGGAATCGGCATGCCCAGATAATTTAGGGGATCCCTGCATGGCTGGGACTTGTAGTTCCACCCAAAAAAAATGCCGTCTGTTTGGGTTTTGTACATAATTTTCGCCGTTATTACCCTACTACCCACAGCCCACAAGGATAGGAGGAGCCCTAGTGCTTTCTGCACTAGGCTGGTTATTCCTAGAGAAGGGGCCCGCTCGTTTTTTTCGGCGGACCCCACTCCCTAGAATCCAGCCCAGCACTGAACAGCCTGGGGCTGGTTGTCATTATGGCAGGGGACCCCTGCCGTGTGACCCATTGCTATAGTGGCACCCAGGCTGGTTTACCTAGTGCTGGTTGCATGAAAATCGAGGAGACCCGATGCAAATTTTTCCCCGATTTTTACGCAACCAGCAGTAGGCTGGCAGCACTAGGGTTAATAGTTGTTGGGCAGGGGACCCCACGGTTTGTTTTTTTTTGAACATTTATCTATTTTTAAACTTTTTTTAAACTTTTGACAGCTGCCAGACCTCCGGCTGTATAGACAGACAGTGTAGCAGTGATGTGTTTACTAATCACGCAGCTAGGATACAGCTGGGATACAGCGTGTTGTATTTAGTGATTTTAAAAGCATACTCAGGAGAGTTTACTTAATTGCAGCTTCATACATTTGAGACTTGTATAACTAGAGTCACAAACAGTCGGACCTTTGATTTCTATCGATTTTGGAAATAGCGATTTTGACTGAAACACATCTCTGGCGATTTTACATCAAATCTCCCTTTAATACATCTGCGATATGAAACACTCACAAGAAAATCGCTGGATTTTCAAAATCGGAGCTTGATACATTTACCCCCTGGTCATTTGTTTTTTTTATCAATTGTTAACATGGTACAACCATCAACTGCTGCTATATGAAATGGAGCAAATACGTAATCAAACACATGTTGCAATAGGGCATGTATGAGGCATAGAAAGATGAGCTGGAATCAGTAATTACTAGTATTTAAAAAAAATCATTGTTCTGAAATAATATTAATGTAAATTTTACTTAACACTTTTGCTTATATGAACATCAAGAATAGCCCTGGATCTATGTGTATCTGAAAATGTCCTCTAATATCAAAATGTAATGCAAGCCCCCAGAGAACATTTTGAAGGTTATATTACATTTTTTTTTTAGTTTAGTATGCAAAATGACTTGAACCTACATGTTTTATTAAACATTTATACAAAATAAAAGTGAAAATGATCATTACTTTAGCAATGCAATATATTTTCCTTTTTTTAACAGCATTCTACTTGTTCACATTACACAGTACTGCAGCAGCTAAAAAACACCAATACCTGCCAACAGTGGCAATTTTCATAGAGCTGTCCAGATTTTCATAGGGTCAGGAAAGGGTATGGCCTCATGTGAATGTAAAGAATTAGGGAGAGTCATTAATAAATTGTGGTGGATGCAGTGTGGGACATATGCGTAGCATATTTTACGTGAAATTGTTCTGCGCACGTTCAGGAAGGAAGCAAGCACAAAGCACCTATGCAGACCAAAGCATATCTGACACTTACGCCCGTCTGCCTCTGGTTAGGAGGGATGGCAAGGGGAGAGATGTTCTAATATTAGTCAAGTACAGTAAAGGCATGTTCACACAAATGTGGCTTATGCCGACCTGCACAAACACACATACAGTGTAAGCCTGTAAAGAGGTGTGTCTTTTGCACCTGCTATAGGACAGGTGTAAATACTTGTTGATAATGACGATGAGTCGTAAAACAGGCACATATGCTGTTTGTGCCAATGTGGACCCATCTTGAGATGCATACGGCTCTGCCTATGGGCAGGAAGTATGCTATGTTTCCGTTCCATTCTACATCTATTTGTATTCCATTTTTTAGAGTTATTTAGTTATTTCAGTAGTGGCCAATTCTGCATCAACACTATTGTTTATACCAGGGTTTCCCAAACCCAGTCCTCAGGGCTCACTAACAGTGCAGGTTTTCCATATCTCCTTGCTGGAGCACAGGTGTATTCATTACTGACTGACACATTGTAACAGATTCACAGGTGGTTCTAATTATGTCACATGTGATCCGGAAAACCTGCACTGTTGGGGAGCCTTGAGGACTGGGTTTTGGAAACCCTGGTTTATACTGATATGTATTCCTTTTTTCCAGAATCATTTTTAGATTAACTATCTAATTGGGTAATGTTTACATGCGATACAATGGAGAAAAATAATATGGAGTTGTTTGAAAATGTGTGAATGTAAAAGATTTCCAGATAAAGTAAAAAAATGGAAAAGATGAATATAATCATAAGGGAACATATAATATAAAGGATTCCAGTACAGTCTTACAAATGACATCATTAGATCTTCATTACTGAAACTAGTTTTAATAACACAAGGCCACCAGCAAGATTAAAGAAAATTAACTCCCAGAAAAAGAGGGTAATTCTTAAGATCAGCCATTTATGTAAACACTCGCTGTGCAACATTAAACATTACCTTAGGCTTTATGCTTCATTAATTAAGTGCTTTCTCAGTGGTACTTAAGTGTTTTCTTTTTTTTTTTTAAATTGTTGATGGTGCATCACGGCATGATATAATATACAGAACAGGCAAGAATGTCAATATGTCAGCTGCAAGGGAATCAGATTGTGGTCTTATACATTGTTGATGCGTTTGCTCATTCCCCATCATCCTTTTTTGTTTGTCTGTATTACATTGCTTATGCTTCTTGAAGCTTCAATGCTTTATACAAAGAGAACAGAGATTGTAATTGGCAGAAGCCCATATATTTTGAATCCAGTGAATAACATTAGATCGTTAATGGAACCATTAAATTACATTTTTTTTTTATCACTTGGCAACTGTAATCATTAATATTATTGTTTGCATGCCATGGCGTTACACAGCAACAACTATTAATATGGATGAGATTTAATTATGAAGATTAAATTATCCATATATGCAGCGTTCACTTTTGTTCAAATTAAAAAAAAAATGCCCACAAGAGATTGTGTGTAAAGTCTATCTCTTCATTTTCATATTATTTGTTTAGTTTCATAAATTCATATTACATACATGTCTGTGCCAGAATATCTAGTAATGATGCTCCTTAATCAATAAAGATAAACAGTAGTAAATTATTTGCTTCTTTTTATGATGAACCGTGTAATGTTTTTATTCTATTCCTATAAATATCCCGTCATCATTGCCAACTAATGAAAATGCTCCTCTAAATATATAGGAACAGTGGGAAAGGGTTAATGTTTATTTTAACAGGTAGTGCTTGGACTTATTTATTTTAGATTTCCAAAGTGCTTGATGTTCTTCCAGTTTGTAATTAAACTGTACATTTTAACAAGAGAATGTTAGTCAACTATGTGCCAGAAAGCCCTATTGCTTAGCAGACTGTTTGTCCAGCATGCATTCATATCTGTATATACTTGTTTATATATTTGCTTTATTCTCTTTCACAGACAGACAATTTCCCTGCAGAGTCCAATTACATAGGAAGCAGACAACAATTTGTTCAAAGGTGAGACATTTAAAATAACACTCTATACATGACCATTTCCATTCTACTGTAGCAGATCACATTTTTTCATTGTGGGACACTTAAACTGAATTTACTTATTTCTTTATAATAAATCAGTAGCTCAACCTTCAAAGACCCGGAAAGAGCAAGCCTAAGGGACAGTGGTCATGGAGACAGTGATCAAGCTGACAGTGATCAAGACACTAACAAAGGTTCCTGCTGTGACATGTCTGTTAGAGAGGCCCTTAAGATGAAAACCACTTCAGCTAAATGCCAGCCACTGGAGCAAGGTGAGTAACTGCTCTATTGTAATGCTAAGTAAAGGGTTAAACATCCTCCTATACAGTGTATCTGTTGCAGGCTAAATGTCAACCACTGGAGCACGGTGACTAACTCCTCCTGTGTAATACTGAGCACGGTGACTAACTCCTCCTGTGTAATACTGAGCACGGTGACTAACTCCTCCTGTGTAATACTGAGCACGGTGACTAACTCCTTTGTAATACTGAGGGGTTAAACAATATATTTGGTACTATATCTTATTTCAACTAAATTCCAACTGGAAGGTCAGTAAATGATTGAAATATCGGGAAGGGATTTGCCTAGCACTCTGCTGCCTGATGAAGCAACTGACAATCTATCCTACTCATTATTTATACAAACCACCATAAACATTTTTAAATTTGCATTTTCCGCTTACTTAATACAAATCATGTAATTGTTAAGCATAATTAGATCTACCATGAAGTTAGGCATTCACACCATGAAAATTAGCATATTTTAGCCTTCAGCCGTCCCTTTGGCAATTTCTATAAGTAGAAAGCATTTGACCACCAAACACGGTGTTGGAATCATTGACAGCTATATGTTATGAAATAAAAAAAAATATAACCTCTGAATGATTATACACACAGTAATTACTTCTTTTTATACTTTTAGCAGAAATTAACTTACCTATTTATCTTTTTATGTCTATTCAAACCCTACCTATCAAGAGTCCTGTTTTCTGCTGGTAAAAAGTGGACTTGCTTATTTTATAGGGGCCAAGGCTATAAGGAGCTAGTGTATGACCTGGTTAAATCAGGGACACAGTCTTGTGGATTGAGGTGTAGCTTAGTCAAACCAGGGTTGCAGCAAAGTTTGCCCTGAATTTTTATTTTTATTCAGGAGCGATGGAAAGCATACAATAGTGGTGTCTACATTAGTGGTGGCCATTTTTCTTTTTAAAATGTAATAAAATTTAAACTTGAGCTATTAAGTTATGTACAGATTCAGGTTAATTTTTTATAAATACATCACTGCTCAGTAGTAAGCGGAACACGTGATATCTTCTGTAAATTTGAATAATTTAAATTAAATTGTCCTAAAGTCGCTTCAGATATGGGTCAAAAATAGTGAGCAATCTCAATAAAAATCTGCTTGAGATCAACCTGTTTTTTAAAGGCTATGCCCTGCCAGATGACTGCAATCTGCTTTTGTGTGTAGTTATTGGCCGAACAGATTATCCAATCAAAATAACAGGATCTACCCATGTATAAGCAGATTTCAGAATTATTAGTTTAGTTAAGTAAACTTGTGTGGGAAACTGCATGACAGTAAAGTGAAGTGCACAGTGCCTATGCAGAGACTGTCACTGGCAATATAGAACAAGGGTCAGCAAATGACTTTTCTTTTACAGTTTATATAGGATAGATCAATGCGATATTGTTGTTATTCCCTACGTTAAGTAACAAAAGCAAACTTACTATGTTTCTAATTTTGGGTCTGAATTAGTGTTCTTACAATACTCAAGTGTATGAGATTTTCGCCTTTGCAATGTTTGTTTTAGCAAATAATGTTTTATGAAGAAAACCCACACCTCAGTTACCCAGAAGCATACAGGGATCAATATCTTTTCAGCATAAATTTCAAATGGAGCTTCAGTACCCTTGTGTAGGTAATGAAATGTAAAAAAATCAAATTAAACAAACTCAATACACAAGAAAACAGTTGCCCATGATTGTGGCTCAAGAGTATTCCATAGCCCAAGGTGTGCTTGTAGATATTTATAGACCCAAAGTTACTAGACTTGTATGTCTCTCCCTTTAATCTATCCGGAGACATCATGCTTTGTACTGTGTTTGGTGGTAAACGTGAGAAGGACGGGTATCTTGTATGCCGAATACATAATTTATAAATAGACTTATATGCTTTATATTTCTGTTTTATATGTTGCAAATTAATGGCGTTTGAAATGATATCTCTAGTAATAGTTGCTCTGTGTTTATAGACTAAAATTCTAATATAATTTTATGTGAAAAACTATATTTTCTACAAACTAACACAGCAATTGTTTATCTAATATATCAGATCAGTGTATTTAGATATAAATAATTAATAGTCAATTAATAGTCAATTCAATAGTCATCTTCTCTAAGATTGACAGTAGCAAATAATGCACGTTAAAAAATTACATTGTATGTTAGTCTATTTATGTTCATAGCTCTGCTTACAGCTATACCATACATAGATTAAGTATTTTGAATTCATACATTCAAGCCAAATATGTATTAATTTAATATGAGTTTACAAAATATGTATTTCTTTATTTATTAAATTATTTATATAGTGCCTGGATATTCCACATTGCTTAACAGAGAATAATCCTTCACATCAGTCCTCCCTCCATGGATCTTATAATCATTATTCCCTACCGCAAAGACACACACTATGATTAATTTTGTCAGGAGCCAATTTTGTCAAAGGACTACCAGTATATCTTTGAATTGTAAGAGGAAACAGGAGCACATGAAGGAATCCCAGGCATACACAGGGAGAACATACAAACTCCACACATCTAGTCACTTGGTTGACCCAATGACCCTAGCAGTGTGAAGCTCATAGTAGACTTATATAATAAATTAGAAAACTAAATAATTTAACTTGCAGCAGCTTCCGGTGCACTTAAGACATGATAGCAGGTATATTTTTAAAATGTATATGCACATAAATAAATAAAGGGGGCATGTGCAAAAGTTTAGGTGTTCTTACAGCTGCATCCAGCTTCCATCTGAAATATGCAAAACAATACTTCAATAAGTCACACACATTTTCTAACATAGTGCTGTGGACGGATGAAACAAATATTTAACCTTTTGTCCATAACCTTAAGGATACAATTAGAGAAAAATAGGTGAATTATTTGATGAAATGAGCACATTGCCCAGTGTTAAGCATGAAGGTGAAACTATTATGGTTTAGAATGGCCTTCACAGTCCCCAGATTGAATTTTATTGTAGGGAGACCTCAAACATACAGTTCATGCTAATAGACCTACAAATATATCTGAGCTACAGTTCTGCAAGAAACTGTGGGGGAAAAATGCCTAAAGCAAGAATATAAAATATATGGTTTTTATCTGCTGTCTGCTCATTTCAGCCTTATTGTATTAAGAAACGACTCAGGCAAGTAATAGGGAGAGCCTTGCAGCAACAAATTTCACCATAGCCATATTAAATTCCCTGATATGTCTGTACTTTAGTAATAAATAATGTAATACTCATTAAGTACGAAAGCTAATCGCTAAATGAAATTATATTTATAGTGTTTTATGCAGATCCTAAGTGTTCAAGTGTCTTGAAAGAAAATAACCAAATGTGTATATGAGATTAGGCGTAATTGGCTTCTGAAATTATTACATTTTAGATAACCCCCCAAATAATCAGCACTCATTTAAAAAGCCATATAAGTGTATTTATTTTTTTGATCCAAGTCAATGACTTGAGATGTGGGATAGACTTTCACAGTAAGAGTACATAATCAACTGAGCAATAATGCTGCAAATGAATAGAGCTGTTCTAGCATTCATTGAATGCCATAGCGACTCATTTTAACCTCCTCTACAATATATTAAAATATGTTTTTTCTAGGTTTAGTTAAATTTCAGAAGTTCTAATATTTAATGAGGATAGTACAAGTGCACAAATGCTTAAACGGCAATGTGAATAATGATCCTGATTCATTAAGGCAAGCAAAGCAAAAAAAGAGAGTAAATTTGCTCCTGGGCAAGCCATGTTACAATGCAAGGGGTGCAAATTAGATTATTATTTTGCACATAAGGCTTTATTTTTACATTAAAATTTAAATTTGGTCTAGGACATGTCCTACCCCAACTATAAATCTTTCCCAACATTTTAAATTAACCTCCTGCTCCAATGCAACATGGTATTGCCACGGTGCAAATTTACTCCTTTTTATTTTTGCTTTTGCTTGTCTCAATGAATCAGGTCCAATGTGCATATGCAGTCAATATTTATGATCAAATGGTACTCTTTCCAGGATAGCTAAATAAACTAGTGATGTGTTGGTAACATTTTCACATTCATACACTCTAGTTCTTTTTCCTTGCATTTGTTTAAGGGCAGTTTTGTGTGTTGAACAGTTCTTAACTGAACCACTGTAACATATTATTATTCCCATTTTGGTGAGCATCATTTTCTGGAAGTGCTCTCATTAATACTGTTACTATTATTGACAAATAAGTCAATAAAACTAGAGAGAAAAAATTAATTATGCTAAGATGGTTCAATTCTCAATAAAAACTTTTTCTTGTTGTTGTTGTGTCAGCAGTTATTTCTTTACTGTCCAATCATTAACTGAATGATTTTTAATTTGTAGTGAGAATTTGCTGCCATGTTAAGCAAAAGTTGAGCCTTTTTTTTTTAGAAAATATTATTAATATTTTTATTAATATACACCCAGATTTACGTGCATGAAACAAGCATGTGCAACATTGGTTCTGGCAACAAATTGTGTCAGTTAAAGAGACTGGAAAATGCAGAATACATTTCCGAAGAAAGAGTTAGTAATTCAGATAACAGCTCATCTTTCAGCATATCTCCGCGAATCCATGCTCCTGTTTTGTCTTTTCTTTATTATTGTGGAAAGTGCAGAATTGTGCTGTGTGGAATACTTAAAATACCGCAGTGTAATTTATATTGTATATTTTGAGGGTTGACCTTGCTCAAGACCTTGCTTTGCAAGTAATAAATGCCAGAAAGATTATTATTTTCTGACCTTTTACCATAGTGGTTCTCAGTTTATAATTGGACATTGATCTGTATAAATATGTTGTGGCCTTTTTATAGAAGACATTTTACACTAGAGTCACCCTCTTTAATTTTAAGCAGCAGCTTATTCTATCTTTTGCAAATGAAAAGCTTCATTGGAAAAAAAAAAAAAAAGAAAATCATCACTGAAATGGATTGGAGAACATTATAGCTTCTACTGTGCCACAGAAAATAAATAAACCACTTAATCATGATTTTCCTACTGTGTACCAGAAAGAGTGCTATTTCACCATAATCATGTGTAGTGCCACTCAGTGGGAAATTAAACATTTTAAAAGCATCTGATAGCCTCATTAGAGGGAAATTAGGGCTGATTTTAGTGCATTTGGCCACTTCAAAATACATTAAAATACCCCCATCATCATAGACTTGGTTTGCAACCTATCTTTTTACATTAATAGGACTTTCGGATCTGTAGAGACAGGATCATATCTGTTAAATGGTATGCCAAGTAAATCTGAGCCACTGGCTCCTTACTTGCAAGAAACAATAATTTATCTGGCAGACTATAACTGTCATCCAACACAGCTCACCTTTTACTCCTCAATACAAGGACAAACACAGGAACACTATACTGTAGGAAACAGAAAGATAACCACTAGTTATTTGAAGTGATTTCATGGTTTTGTGTTTTTGTTTTTTGAAAAAAGCAATACTAAAGTCCTAGAAATACATATACTAATGTGAAATAAGCTCAAAAAGACACTTGTTTCTTTTAAAGCAGTGTCATGCACATTACGATAGTCTTTTTTGAATTTATCTACACACAATCAGCCAAACAACAACCCTCACTGGTACGAATATGTATATTATTATTATTATTAATATTTATTTATAAGGCGCTACAAGGCATCCGCAGCGCCGTACAGAGACAAACAAAATCACAATACAATGGGAGACAGCACAGTACAGTAAACACAGCAACTCAGTACGCTCAATGCACAGCTAGAGAGGGCGGGGAAGGGGGAGGGAGGATCCGAAAATGACGGGGCCCAAGAAGGGGGGCGTGGAAGACAGGGAGACCCCCAGGGGGGAGGAGGGAGCGAAAGTGGATGTGGGGTGGAGGACCTTTGAGGAGGAGGGCTAAGTAGCTGGAGAGCAGAGTTAGAAGTGGTGGAAACAGGAGGAGAGATGGAAATAAAAAATAGAGATATAATAAAAAAGTAATAGTAATATATGGCTAAACTCCTGTAAAAGATATCTGTATAAACAGTGAGTTTTAATGACAGTGTTTATAACCAATAAGTACATATGTCACCACTTTTATGTTCAATGTTTGTTAGGTAAACTTGTGTTATAAGGAGTAATGGAGCCCCCACTGTAAATTGTTATGGATATTAGAAATTACCTAGGACATCTGTGACCTGTGTAGAAGTACTCAGTCTATAGCATTGTGTGTATGTATGTTCATGTACTGATTAATGACTTTTAATATCCATATAATTCACAATAAGGAGTGCATTACCCCTATGTAGTATAATCTGCAATATATGTTTATTAGAAAAGAAAACAACAATTTTACAAAGGGTGGCCAGCCTTCAAATAATTTATAGTACATTTATTCCCAAGACAGGAAGTACGTTTGAAGTGGTGTGTGTATCATATAGTGCAGTGATGGGCAAACTTTTTCAGGAGTGGGCCAAATAAAAAAGAAAAACTTTAGGCGGGCCAATATAATTTATTAAAAAAACTCAAATATTGAAATATATAATACAAATTTTTTAAATGGGACGGGAGGGTGTTATATAGCAGTGTTACCTCTATAAGTGCAGGCACAGCACTTATTTCAGCAGGTTGTTGTAGATCTGTCTTTCTGGTGAGCCACTAACTGACAACACAGCAGCCAATCGATATCCGCCTTAGTATATGGCCCAGCCCATCTCTTCTCACATGACTTTCAGCCATTAGGGGGCGGGCAGGTGTTTGAGTGATTGACATACGAAGTGTCCTATTAGGAAGGAGGATGAAGTGTAATGGAGGAAATAGCTGGGAAGGCATAAAAATGAATGTTCTGACACACAGGGTCGACCCTAATAATTTTATGCATAGTTTAATGAAATTTTTTAAAATATTGGCGGGCTGGATAGAACCTCTAAGTGGGCTGGATCTGGCCCGCGGGCCGTAGTTTTCCCATCACTGATATAGTGCTTCAATTACCTATTCAATGTGATTTTCAAGGACATGTAATCCCAAATTATGCTCCATGTATGACACGAAAAGCAAGTAATGTACATTATTTAATCTTACCTCAAATCACTTGTGCATGATCATTTAAAAGATAAGCTCATACCACTATTACCTCCTCCTGCTATCTATAAAGTGGTACTGTTACAGGTTAAAAATCTCAATTGATAAAACAAAGTATGTCAGTTATGTTTATTTTCCCAACTCTAGCACTTTGTATGACTCCATCATTGTACCGTGTTATAGAGAATAGTTCTGATGTTTAGAACATTGAGGAGAGAGTATCATGTTTATCTAGGACACTAACTCTGGTTGAACTGATGTAGTTGACGCAAAAAAGAGAAACATTACCACTTTATGTAACTCAAAATGTCTGTATTCTTTAGAAGATACAATCAACAGCATGCTGGACAGATATTTTTAAGCATTAACACATCAGTAATGCATGTATTTGTTTAAGCTGAGTAATACACAGGCTTAAATATATATTTATGTCCAAAAATGACTTGAGTTCTGGCAAAGTGAGTGAAATCCCAGCCAAAAAAACAGCTTAGTGCCTCACTGGGCTTTTGGAGGTTTTCATCTGTGTAATCATGGAACTACCATTGTTTCCTCTAAGCTGAGTGATCTGTAACTGATAGTGTTAAAAGATGAATCTGATAGGAAAGATTCTGCATATAGTGAATGGAACCCTTCAGAATAGAGTAAAATACTCATTAAAGTAACCGTTTAATTCTTTATTTTGTGATTGCTGAAACTCTGCCCTAATACTCGTTCGTATTCTTCTGTCACTGTCCCAAGATGGATGTATGAATGTTTAACACTATCATTTCTAATTTGCTTCTCTTCAAAGGGATTAGTCATAATAGGTAAGAGAGACTGACTAGTAGGAACTAGGCAGGGTAATAGGGGATTGGATGTCTTCGATCAGATAGTTATTAGTCACATGTAATACTGACTAGTAACCAGGGGTGGATCTAGAAAAATGCTGTACCCGGGGCGATTTAGGGGGGGGGGGGCGATTTAGGCCCCGCCCCTTTCTAACCTCTTAGGCCAGTGATGGCTAACCTGTGACATTCCAGGTGTTGTGAAACTATAAGACCCAGCATGCTTTGCCAGTATATAACTAGCTGATAGCTAGCAAAGCATGCTGGGGCTTGTAGTTTCACAACACCTGGAGTGTCACAGGTTAGCCAACACTGTCTTAGGCTGCCGACGGCTGCACACTATGTGCAGGTCTGTCCAGCCGTGACAGGCAGGGACAGTGTGCTGCCCGGCTACTCTGATTGTGTCCCGATCGCCCCCCCCCCCCCTGGATCCGCCACTGCTAGTAACTTATATTTGCAGCATGTCTGAAAATGTTCAGTGCTGTAAGTTTCTCATTTTGCAGATGTTTTATAAAACGCAAATCTCCTGATTTACTGTAACACATTGAACCATAAGCGTGACACTTGCTTTCGGTGAGATGCTGCATAAATTCTTAATCTGAGGCATCAATATCTTACATGAGGTGTTATCTTGTCATGCTATGCAGTTCAAGGAGCTGATCTATCAAGCAAAACTAAGTTTAAACTATAATTGATGACTCATTATCACTGAGCATCTCACACTGAGATTTCTTCTGTCACATCACGAAAACAACAGTGTTCAGTCTAAAATATATCTTGCCACACACATAAACGTAGCTGTAAATCGGAAGTCAAATGTTTTTGTCTTTAGTAGCATACGTGAAGGAGAAATGCATTACACTTTAATGTAACCTTTCACATTTAAATGTTTGACATTTCAAAATAAAATGCTGCATTGTAAAAGTTTCAAATTAAAGCACAAATAATCACATAACTAGTCTATGTGTAAAACTCTGCTAACGATAGCAGACTATTCCATATAATAATTCCGCTGTGTCCTTTCCCACATGACCTTTACATCACTGAGAAACCTCATTTAATTCTATCTATTGAGTGAACATAAAAACAGTTTATATAGCATTCTACAGAATCCCACTGGAAATAGGTTTGAAAAAATAATGATTGGTTCATCCTTTTCAAGTGTTCCTCAATTTATTGGCTAAAAAGAAGCTACCAATATTTGAGAGCACAGAGGTATCATTTAAAAGGTTTAGTAGAAGTTACATCTAATTTTTAACACAAGTTGTATTGACTGTTCTTTGTTTAGGCTACAAACTCCAAGATGCAGTTGTTTAGCTTTGCAAGGCTTTTGTACTGCAGTGTGGTAATAAAACTAGCAGAAAGACTGTTCAATAAGTCAGAGTCATTTGTGTCAATATCATTATCTAAGCTAACAGTTGTTGCGTCAGATACTACTTTTAAATTATAATGAAAAAGAGGGCACTAAGAGATCAATTCCTTAAGATGCAGAATATCATCTGAAGTAAAATACTAGGCCCTTGGGAATTTCAAAAGCAGTTTGTTTACATACCTGTCATTTGCTTGCATTTTTCTCCAATAAATTGGCCTAATAAGAGCTAAGATTTTTAAATTCTACAATGAAATTTAAATTAACAGGTAAATAAACAGACAACAATGAAACTGCTGGTCTGATACTATGCAGCTGGTCTCATTACATGAAGATATTAAAATATTTTAATAATTCCATCTTAAAACAAAAACATATCCATGGTGAGGGTTATAATGATGGTGACAATGAAATCTATACACTCTATAGGAGGTTCCCAACAAAGACAATACAAATAACTGTATACTTTACATAGTGAAATAGTGAGTACTCACTTCTCCTTGCCCTAGTAATACATAAATATAGAGAGGAATAGTTTATACTCACTTCTCTATGCCCTAGTAATACAGTAATACATAGAGGAATAATAGTACTCACCTCCCCATGCCCTAGTAATACTGCAATACATAGATGAATAGTAGTACTCACTTCTCCATACCCTAGCAATACATAGATGAATAGTAGTACTCACTTATCCATACCCTAGTAATACATAGAGGAATAGAAGTACTCACCTCTCCATGCCCTAGTAATACAGCAATACATAGAGGAATAGTTAATACTCACTTCTCCATGCCCTAGTAAGACAGTAATACATAGATGAATAGTAGTACTCACTTCTCCATACCCTAGTAATACATAGAGGAATAGAAGTACTCACCTTTCCATGCCCTAGTAATACAGCAATACATAGATGAATAGTAGTACTCACTTCTCCATGCCCTAGTAATACAGTAATACATAGAGGAATATTAGTACTCACCTCCCCATGCCCTAGTAATACTGCAATACATAGAGGAATCGTAGTACTCACTTCTCCATGCCCTAGTAATACATAGAGGAATAGTAGTACTCACCTCTCCATGCCATAGTAATACAATAATACATAGAGGACTAGTTTATACTCACTTCTCCATGCCCTAGTAATACAGTAATTCATAGAGGAATAGTAGTACTCACCTCTTCTTGCCATTGTAGTTCAGCAGTACATAGTGAAATACTCACCATCAGATTCCCCCTTGATCCAGCTATACATTGTGAATTAGTAGTACTCGGCCTCTCTTACCCCTACAAGGCAGCAATGTATAGAGAAATATTAGTATTGATCCTCACTTGCCCCTGTGATGCAGTAATATATAGGAGTACTCAGCCTCTCTTACCCCTGTGAAGCAGCAATATATAGTGTAATAGGCGTACTCACCTTTTTTTGCCGTTGTAGTTCAGCTGTACACAGTGAATTAGTAGTCCTCACCCACCAGCTTGACCCCCCCCCCCCCAATCCAGCAGTACATAGTGAAATAATAGTACTCAGCCCTGCTTACCCCTGTGAAGCAGCAATATATAGTAAATAGGAATACTCTTCCCTTCCTCTCCAATTCAGAAAATGTCCACTGGGTCTTTGCACACCCAGCATCTGTGCAAGCACAGCTAGCTGCACATTAAGCTATTCCAGCTCGACTGGGGTGATTACTTCTTTTTCTATCTAACAATGTGCATTTTGTTGTATATAATTTGTCTGGAGGTAAGTGAGGATAACACTAGAAGGAACGGGCACTGTACTTGCTAGTTATTGTAAAGATAATTTAGATGAGGAATGTGAAAAATGTAACTGTTCTTTCTAAGGAAAGTATTTAATTTGTGATCGATCAATATTTAATTGGTAACATATTTAGAGCTATGGTCACCAAAGAATAGTGAATTCCTCATAGAAAACCATAAATATGTGCTCAGAAATATGTAAGCATTAGGTTAAATTGCCTTACTTGTATTTTGATTGCTCTTTTAGCTTAAATAGTTCTGCTACAATGTTAAAAAAAAACTATATTATATAGAAGACTCTCACTTTGAAAATACACATGTATTCATCTGTCAGGCATAGAAAGGAAAGAAGAATGTTTGAATATAGTACATGTCAATAAAGAGTTGTACATCTTTTGTTATTGTTCTGTAGGATGAATAATGCTACTGTAAAATGAATAGGCTGTTTCCTTCCCTGTTTAAATGTTTACTGGATGGAAATCATGAATACAGAAGGAAGGACTTATTGCCTGTACACTATAAGGACAGAATGCAAATTTGTTGCAAAAATGTAATTAATTTAAGTTACATGTAAAAATATTAATATAATACTCCCATTTAAAGCTGTATGAACACTATGGATGACCTGTCTCTTCCCTTCCCCTGAGCCCCAGGGGATCTCCAGGGTTGTCTTGTGTGTGTGTGTCAAGCTTCAGAGGTGGGTTAGAAGTGAGCAAGAGAACCATTCAGAAGCTACAATCATGGATGTTACAAATTCTGATTGGTTCTCCCACTGACACACTGCCCCCATAGCCATTTTAAACGTAAATGTTTGCCCTGCATGTACAGGCACTAGACGAAATGTATTTATAATGACCAAATAGTTAACAATAAATAGTCATATAAATGTCCATACAAAACTTTCTTCTTCTCTTCTTCTTTATGCTTCCTTTTTCTTCCCCCATTCCCCTTCCCTCCTTCCTTTTGTCCCTTCTCCTCACACCTTTCTGTTCCCACTCAAACAGAAAAACTCAACGACATGTAACCCGGATAGTCAGAAACACGGCCTTTCTACAATATACTATTGATCAGGTCCTAGGGAGCATACAGGATGTTCAAACTAATTAATATTGGACCGTTTTGGAGACCTGAATTGACTAATTTTTGCCGAGGCCTAATGCTCTGTATACCATCTTCAAGTGTGATGACCACTGATTACCTTATTCGTTCTCTTTTTCTGTGTTCCTATTGTTATACATGTCGTTAATGAAAATCAAGAGATATAAAAATGTCCATACAGCTTTCCAAGTGAGGTTTTAAGATTGTTTCTGATGATGCTTCAAACTGGCAAAATTGCAGATGACGAAGAGGCTTTTTCCGCCGGAGATAGGTGCCAGATATATATGTAATAAAAGGGAAAATCACAACATGATGTAGTAGGCTCTATTTTAAAATGATGACATTTTTATAATGAACCACCATGAGTGAATAATTTTTTTTAAAAAATGTCACCACCTCCACATAGAGAGGTCCCCTTTGTATCTACGATTCCATGATGATAAAGAAGCTCTTTAAACCAAAGATTAAATGTAATGACAGCATAAATGGGATCATCATCATCAGCTATTTATATAGTGCCACTAATTCCGCAGCGCTGTACAGAGAACTCACATCAGTCCCTGCCCCATTGGAGTTTACAGTCTAAATTCCCTAACATACACACACACACAGGAGAGAATATGACCCTTCTCCGGAACACTCCCCCTTTGTGTATGTGCTTACTTGATGATAAACAATGACTCGATAACTTGTGTGTTTGTACTTTCTTTAAAATGTTACATTTATGTTCTAAAAAGTGAACGTTACGAGTACATGTGGAATACCACAATTACATTTAATGAGATAAATAACATAAACAGACTTGCAGTTTATAAAACTGACCATTATATATTTTGCATGTGTGATTTTTTTGATTGAATTTTGGAATACTTATGTTAAATACTTCTACAAGTTATATACTTAGTTTTACCACATTTGGCTTATTTAACGTCCATGATGAGATAATGATTGTTTGTAAATTATCAGTTCTTTTAAGGCATTTAACTGTTAATACAAAAGCTAAGGACTAATTAATCTCTAAGGGGTGTTTTTTTTTAAAAACTATTGGCGTTGTGTCAGGCAAAATGGGCTTAAGGACTCCATATTATTTGAATAATGAGAATTAGTTTTATTAATTATTATAATTTTATTAATTATATTCTTCACATTGTGTGCATACCATTTATGTTTCAAAATAAAGGATAAAGATGTATCCTCTTTGAATGTATCAGAATATTTTCTAGATTGTAGAAGGGATTTTCTATCTATTTGTGCAACTTAAAGATAGACGGATTGTAGGTAACCTTTTTCAACAAATTATTTGAATAGATGGGTCACTAGTTAATTAATCAGTTCATCAGTTGAACAGTTTCTCCGGACTCTTAAATGTTGTAATTTGGGAATGTTATTTTTTAAGACCAATATTTGATATTGGCTATTAGGCTTGATTTAAATGAAAAAAAAAAAAAAAACACTCTATGATACATCAGATAGAAAATTCCTTTTCATGTACGAATTAAAGTAGCAAAACAAAAAATGTTAAAATGCGCACAAAAAATCCTATAATATATGCATAATCAATGAGGATCAGCTTCAGAGGCGAATTTGCAATCAGAAGTAGCTAACTAGTGCTGGCGACCATCATGATCATCAGTGTGTATTTGCACCAGCTGTCAGGCACCTGAAATTGATATGGCTTTGACAGGCATATCTGTGTCTCTGTGCGGTCCGCATCTGCTTGCATGTTATGCAAACTGACCTTTTTTAGACTGCCCCTTCCTTCCCCGTAGCACATCTCCAGTTGCATATGGGCTTACGTCCAACTCACCTAATGCACCTCCTTCTGTGCAATGGTGGCTGGAGAAACAACAGGCAGAAGTGAAAAGTTTTCTAGTAAAGCTATTCATGTGCAAGGTGCTTTCTGTTGTGATTACTTTAAATAGAGTCAGCTTTGCAACCCACAGTTCAGTTTAAATTAATAATGTTACTAACCTACAAGGTCATCAACAAAGCTGCACCAACATACATCTCCTCTCTTGTCTCAAAATATCTCCCTACTCGGCAACTCTGTTTTACACAAGATCTGCGTCTCTCATCCACCCTCATTACATCCTCCCATTCCCGGTAACAGGACTTTTTTCAGGCTGCACCCACTCTATGGAATTCTCTCCCTCGCACAGTAAGACTCTCTTCTGGTCTACAAACTTTCAAGCATTCTCTGAAAACCTACCTCTTCAGACAAGCTTATAATATTCCTCAGCCACCCTCTTAACCTCGCTACCTTTGGCCTGTTACACAATTTCACTCAATACAACTACCCCCTGAGCAACATTGTTCTGTGACGGGATCACTTAGCTTATGAGTCACTTTTACCTTTGCAGTCTGGCTGGGCCAAAATCAAAATGTAGACTTAACCTCATGTGTCAATCTCCCATTGTCCCATAGATTGTAAGCTTGCGAGCAGGGCCTTCTCACCTCTTTGTCTGTTTTACCCAGTTTTGTTTATTAGTTTATTATGTTTGTCCCCAATTGTAAAGCGCTACGGAATATGTTGGCGCTATATAAATAAATGATGATGAATGATGATGATGCAGTGTTTCCTCCACATTACTATACTGGTGTGCAAAATAAATACATTTATTTCACAGGTACTGCAATGAAGCCCTCTTTACATGAAAACTTACAACGAAGAGACTGAATAACCACTAGCACATACACAATATAGACTAGACACATGTTACATCTGATCCCATATATGTGGAGCATGGTAAAATGTATTCTAAAGATGTGAGTATCACCTAATAAGTAGCAATATCCAATCAGACATATTTGAGAGAATGCTTGAAGGAATCATTCAGGAAAATGCTTAATGAAATAAAGCAGAGTTAAATAGATCTTTAAAGTGTATATGGGAAGAATTTGTTAAAACATAGCATAGTTTGCCTCACATTTAATTTTCTCCTTTTTAGCTTAATTAGCTGCTCCTGCAAAGTGCTAGATTTATAAAGACACTAAACAAAGCCCTTTTGAAATGTGTGTACACAATAAGTGAAAATACATTTGCCTGTCATGTATTCTGACTGCAGGGTACGTTAGGCAATGGCACTAACATGGTGCAAACTTTTTATGAGAAAAGAGAAATTGCAAAATAAACCTATCTTGTTCTTTAATGATCCCACTTATCTGTCAAAGTGATGATGAAATGAATTGAAAAAGGTAGTTGTCTATTTTACTGTTTTTTCTTTCTGATAATTCTATGGTTAATGGACCTTTAACAACAATTCTTTAGAAATGTTCAAAATATGCTTTGTATTGTAATTACAATAATAAAAATAGTTAAATATATAATAATACAAATGTTAAAATTAATAATAATAGAAATCATCATCATCATCATAACCGATCTTCATTGTTGATTGACATTATTATTATTATTATTATTATTATTATTATTATATTATACGAATGCAAATCTTAATTTAGAACAAAAAAAATGCAAACAAGATTTTTAAGTTAATTGCAACAAAAGGGGTAATTTACAATTATCAGAAACTGAGTGGTGCAAAACATTGAAAATGCACTTTTGTGTCTAGTTGTGCTCTGTGAGCATATATAGCTATCCGCAGACTCATAATTACATTACCTTTAGCCGGAAGGATGTAGAAATACGCATATGAAGAGTAGTTTTCGCAATCAACTCTCCTTTTGCTCATATTAATATGAGGCCCTTCATTTGGCACTATCTCATATTGACTGTGGCACACCTCTAAACTCTCATTGTCCAGATACATTCTGTGATTGCTTAAAAAACTGTCATCTTTGCATGCATATGCACAGCCCAAAGTTAGGCATAGGGCATCTACCTGTTGATCTGTGTTGCACTTTTGTTGTTTGTAAATAACACCTAAGGTTGTTGTTAAAATGTAAATATTGAAATGGTTTAGATAGATTTTGATTTTTTATATGAAAAAAAAACCATATCCATGCTTATATAAATTAAAATGACAATGTTCCTTTAATTTAACAGAAGTTATAATTAGCAAGCTTAATATTTAGTATGTAATAATACTTGGTGCAGAGCTGTGTAATGAATGTACTGCAAAATGTAAGTATTTATTCAGAGCACTCTATTTTTCCACTTTCAGATCCCTGCTGTAAAACGCTGGATCGGTGTAATGCAAAGTCTGTATGCAAGACTGCATGCACAGGTAAGAACCAATTCATATATTTTAGAATGCTGTATATATGCAAAGATATTGTGGACTACTTTTAATTATACTCACTTCTTACTCCACTCAGTCACCCTTAATTTAATCTGCAATGTCCATGTGTTCATATAAATTATTGCAATTTACCTTAGGGCAATTTACTCCCTAAAACACATATTCCTCCCTTGTGATAACTTTGTGCAGTGAATACCCTTGCAATTATCGCTCACTCCTAGTGCTACTGATGAGCTGAACATGTTTTCAGTGGTGTCAAAGGTGTGTATACAGTTAAATGGTGAGTGTTTTAAGTGCTATACTAACACAATAGTTGTGGGTGTGGTTTCAAATCTGTCGCATCCATATTATTGATGGCAAGACAGAGGGGAGAAAGACAGGTAGAAAAAAATAAACATTTCTGGGAGGATTTACTAAACTGAGGTTTGCATTTTTCATGCAGTTTGATGTCTAGTTTCCATGCAGTGAAATTTACTGAAGGCAAAACCGCACATCAAAATTAGCAAAGTTCAAACCTAAATGCAGGATTTGAGACCTGGCCAGGATATGACACATACCGGGGCATATGTAGAGTTGGTTGTAATTTATTTTAATTTAAGAGCATAGGTGTAATTTCTGTCCGTGAATGGTATGCAATTTGATTAGTATGCAGAGTGGCACATATTTTAAGATACACGTGAGTCTGAATAGTATGTAAATTGCAAACAAGTAAGATATGATAAAAGCATTATTGCGTTATTGTAAATCTTAATTTACAAGCCAGAACTTTATTTCTTTTTTTAAACCACTTCCTTTTTTTGTACTATATACACAGCTGTCCCAGTAATTTATAGACATCGCACACACTTCCCCTATGTTTCACAAAAAGTCACAGGAACAGTGATCATTTTGCTCATTTGACTCTTCTCTACATATAAACAAGAGTGCAACCATCCTAATGAGAGAAGTGCAATTGCATCTTTCGAGTCACTTAAACAAGCCTTTGCTTTGATGCAGAGCTCATTTAAGGAAATAAATCATGTAACTTTATTCATTGTTTATCACAAGTAGAGAAAGGATGATCAGCACAAACACCGTGCATCCATGTTTCACATTGCTCTCCTACAATGTGTTGGCTTCTGTTTGTCTCATTAAGCCTACCCCTGATTATAATATTCACTCAGTGGCTCATTAAAGACCTCATGGGCACTTAACAATTTTGATGGCTTATTCTGGCACTCTGACTAGTTTGTCTGCTCTTAATTAGAATTCATCCATCATTAATATCAAATTACTTTCCTAAAATAAAATGATGGTATATCCATTCAATCCATAATACATTTATTTCCTTTAATCACTCAATATATTTACATACCTAGCACCAGTATTGCTAATACACTTGTTCAATTGGGGATCACTTGACCAAAAAGTTATATGGTTAAACCTTATGAACCCTGGTTTCCAGCTTTCAATTACAAGTGGAAACATTCCCTTTGGCTCAGGAATGGCACCTGTGCCTCAGATTAGCATGCTTATTGAGCTGGCTATCATACTAAATAGCCCAGCCAGCAAGTTAGTTATAGCCGCTACCACCACCTTGGCTATGTTAAAGCTCAAGAATCATTGAGAAGCTCTGACATGGGGCAGAGAGCTATTAGGGGAGAGATAAAGAGGTGCTTGATGTGCTGTTAGCAAACTGAGTTCCCTACCTATCCTATCCAAACCAGGAGGAGAATGAAGAACTTATTTCCAGTGCCAGCTTTGCACTTATACTCAACAAGAGAGGACCTATCTCAGAGGTGGCAGGTCCAATTTAAGTAAGAATTTTGTAACACTTCAGATATGAATACATTCGGACTAATTTAATCTATTTTTAATATAATAATTCAAACCAACTCTGACAGAACTGCATTTTAAAATTCACATTTATCGGTATGCAGTTACAAAAATTATAATACATTTAAGTTCTCCCAAATTAACTGTACTTTAACTTTGTCATAATGGCAAATTCATTTAGTGAATATAGCAATCATTTTGTAACTCTTTCCATAAAATTGAGATGCATTACATTTTGATTACATGAGCATACAGGTCATCTTTGAAACGTGAAATGCATAGCAAACATTCTGGTATCAAATAAATTACTTCTTCTGTGAAAGATAATCAAGATCTTCAAGGGTCCTGTTTTTATCAGTATTCTCAAGGTATACTACTTTTTTCTTTAATAGTGGAGCTAAGCAGCTTTATAGAAACACACACCTAGGCCCTCAAAATTGTGGTCATATGTGTTTATTTTGAGGAGCATATAGATATGTCCTTCATTGACTTGGAAAATTACGCTATGCCTTTGAGACATACAAAGATATATATCCTAAGAACACGTATAAGTCAAAATTAAATGCGTCACTAAGGGGTGTGGTCTCCTGAACCTATTGTATTGCAGTTACAAATAAATGACCCTGACATACCTCTGCAAGGAGCTGCAACTGTAAGATCAGTTCAAGTTCAACTCTAAATATTAACATTTTGTATGGAAATTTGTATTTTAACATAATCATCATCAACATTTGTTTATATAGCGCCAGCAAATTCCGTAGCGCTTTACAGTTCGGGGCAAACACAGTAATAAACAATACTGGGTAAAACAGATAAAGAGGTAAGAGGGCCCTGCTCATAAGCTTATAATCTATAGGTCAATGTCACAATGCAAATGGACATACAACCATCTCTAAATCAGGCCCTCGGTGAGACCTTCTACTATTTGTATAATAATATTCCTTGTAAACTTTTATAACTTTTATAAAGATGTTACTGGCAGAATTTACCTTGCCCTAGAATGTTGTTTGGTTTGGTGTTGTCTGATATTTGTGATGAACTGAAAATTACAGAATCCATTAAATAGAACAACAGACATAACCCCAAAGTTTGAATATCTACTGTACAGAGATAACATAAATAGATATAATATTTCCCTGCAATAGGCATATTAAAGTAAAGATCATTTTTAAAGTTTCTTTAAATTCTCAGTGTAACAAAGTGTGCTTCAATGTAATACATTTCAATAGGAGAATGTTTTTATTGAGTGCTTTGGACGCTTACACAATAGGCTGCTGTCTGCCTTTTACAATCCAAGCAATTAAAGTGCTCATGTAAAATCCCCTCCATTTTATTTATAGAAATTAATTGTTTCTATTTGGTGCCATTAGATGCTGCGCTTTAAGTGCCTGAGTCATTAAGGCAAACAAGGAGTAAATGTTCTCTGGGACAAACCATGTTACAATGCAAGGGGTGCAAATTAGTTTATTATTTTGCACATAAGTTAAATACCGGCTGTTTTTTCATCTAGCACACAAATACGTGATAGCTTTATTTTTACACTGAAATTTAAAGTTGATCTAGGACATGTCCTACCCCAACTATAAATCTGTCCCCACATTTTAAATTTACCTCCCCTCCAATGCAACATGGTTTTGCCCAGGTGCAAATGTTACTCCTTTTTTATGCTTTGCTCTCCTTAATGGCTCAGGCCCTAAATGTGGAGTGAAAAGCACCTGTGTGACAGCACCTAAATATGTCCAACAATTGTCAAAGTAAAAGAAGTACAAGAATATTTTGATTTGCATAAATCCCTAGCAAGAGTGAGAGAGTGGGACTTTTTCAATAACAAATTGCAGCTGCACAGTATCCCTTAGCACACAATTAGCAACTAACTTTGATAGATCTAGTGCACATTACATAATGAAAGCAAATGCGGTTTTGCACATTTCCACATTGTTAGTAAATAACCCCGAATGAACATTTCATCATCTGAAGACTGTTATTGTTATGAGTTGAACATGGTTTGATAAATCTTTCTCTACTCGCTTCTGGCTAATATAGTGTACAATAGGGTACTATGCTGTAAATTCAGCTATTTGTGTAAAGGTTGTATATGAGTTGGGAATAATTCTTCTGATCAGTCACAGAGTTCACACAGTGCGTCCTACATATGTACTCTACTTGCTGATGTATCAGAAGAAAATCGTTCTTATTATGATTAATAAATAAAGAACAAAACCAAGTGGGCTGTTTGTCTAGTGTATATTTAGCGTTTGAATGATGATTGCTACATAATACATCTGAAGAGATTAAAGGGGAAAGACAATAATTATCGAATAACATTGAAAATAAGTAGGCCTGGAGGAAAATTAAAATGTAGTTAAATTTGCATTATCTGCAATACCATGAACATTTTACTGGGGTGAAATGTATTATTATAAACAGATTAAAGACTTGACTTAAAGCAGGTTTGGATGTTACTTGTAATATACACAGTAAAAGAAAACTGTCCATAAACAGATCTGAATTGTTCTGCTGTGTCCTCACAGATCAGCATCATGTCTTTTAGGGTCAGTTATGTGCGTAGGCAAAAACGTATGCTCTGTTAAGTGGTTACAGAGTACTAATTATACTGTATAGTCAATACATTTATAGTCCATCATATGTTTATATAATTGTGACAATCTTCAAGTACTGTCAAATATTTATTTTATTATGGAGTGCGCCTGAGGATTTTGTTTTCTTTTAAGTGTGAACATTCATCTATCCATCATTAACCCCTAATACTCCTTCATTAACTAATCCCCCTTCGACCCCACATCATCCAATTATAAACCCAATCTTTATTATTCTTTATAGCCCCTACATTATCATTATACCATCCACCTGATCACTTCCTCCTCACTCTGTCTGACAGGTTGCTCCAGAGGGGAACTGATCAACTGAACACGGCTCCGACTACTGCTCGATCGGAGAAAAACAGATCAGTTTCCCTCTAAGAAAGTTTTTTTTTTTATCTTTGTTTTACAAGGGACCATGATACATCAGGTTGAAATTGAGTACATGAACAATTAACGTATAGGATATATCATTGGTAATAAAGTCAGCATGAACAAGTATACAGCGTCACAGTGTCATGTGTGCTTTGGTTTATTGAAGGCAATACCTTGATAATATAGATATAGCCAAATATAATATTGATTTTGCAAATAATGCCAGATTGTTACAGATTAAGTTTACAGGATTTAAGGGGAGTACACAAGTGATATAGTGAGAATAAAGTGGGGAGTTGTATGGGAAGCTGAAGATAGTTGGGATCAGGGGATGAGGGAGTAGAAAGAGAAAGGAGCAGAGAGAAGCCAATACCACCTATGTCTGTGTCCTAGGTATGGGCACTGGGTGGTAGGAGTACCAAGGTTCCCAGACTTTGTGTAACTTTTTGTTAACTTATTTTTTTGGTGAAAGTGATAAATTCCATACTAGATAAATACCTGTATACCAGTCAAATGAGATCTAACGCTTGGCAACAGAACATGTGTTCATAGTTTTTATAATTGAATATATGTGCCCACCCTTTAATTTACTGATTATAATGACACATAACACCAAGTCATAGAGCTGAATGTGGCTCTTCAGTGAGCACATGTCTCTGAAAACTTTTATCCATTCCTAGGATTGCTAGTGTACTGTACTGGCAGTAATAAGAGTTCAAGAGATTAACTTTACAGCTTCATTCATTTATACGCGTATGAACATCGCTTAGTGTGTTAACATGGTATGACTGCAAGGGCACTCAATTTTGCTCCTTCTAAAAGGAGGATCTGGAAGGACTTGGATGGTTCTTACTTAGTGTGGGCAAGGTGCAAGGAAATGCCTGAATTTGCACCATAAGCAAAAATGAGATGTTGTGGTATGAGCTATATAAAGGGGCGGAGGTCATTCACAGATAATGGGTGGCCATAGGGCCTTCTTGCCTCTAAAAACAACCTGATTTTAACAAGTATTTGGACGTGGTGGACATAGGGCGTAATATATTGTATATATACAAATACCTATAATTTCATTAGGACATCTTTCACACTGTCCAGCACTATATCCGTGAAACTACGTTTTAATGTGCACAGACACCATAAGCCCATATCAATTTTTGTTGTCCCCTTACTGCTAGGACTTATGACAAGTACACAGCACAATTGAGCTGCATTTTAGGAGTACCATTTAAAAGTTTAAATTAATTAAGGGTACCACAATAAAGCAACAGTCCACATACAGAAATAGTCATTCAGAATGTTTACATGAGACCGCTCCCAAACCAGGAGGTGGGTGTGCACCAACAAGCACTAGGTGGACAAATTGGGGCTTTTGCTCATATTTAAATAGTCTGTGTGGGCGCATATTCTGTGGTTTGTAAATTACCAATACTGTCCGGAAAGCATATTGGAAATACCTAGGGAGAGCCAGTTAATCAACATTTTCATGATATGCTACCTAAAAAATAAGAACTATAGGTATTACTCTATTTGATCTACAATTACACTGTAGGACCTTTTGAGGTTGTTATAGAGATCTTTGGAAACCATTGATACTTGTGGACATTTTATATGAAATGTATAGCAATAAATTATGAGAAAAATGAAAATGTCCTAAGTTTTGTTTATTTTTTTAATAAAAGGCACAGTGTAGAAAAAAGATGTTTGGAAATTTTGAAGCATAAGAGACCGTTTAAGTGCATCCATACAGAAAACAGTTGTTGATTTAGGAGGATGCAGTGTAACAAGAGAACTTTAGTACACAGCTCCAGGAATCTCTTGTTTCCATGGCAACCTTAAAATTGAACAACAGTTTTGTATATATGGTTGCTCATACACAATTGTTTTCAGAATATGGGCAGATATTAACAGTAAATGCCATGAGCAGTGATATTTCAAACATTTTTATTGTTACAACTTAGTACAAAATGGGATTGCAACCTGCAGTTATTTATAACACACTTAAATTCCCCATCAAAAAATACACCACAACTTGTCTACTTGCACAACATAAAACTGCTGCAAAATGTGTTCACACGTAAAATGGCTCAATATGTAGTAGGTTAGCAAGCTGGGTAGATTTGTTTTGAATAAAAGCAACATAAAATACATATGACAGATAAGAAATAGCATATATTTAAATATGCTTGAAGACTACATGTTGCCACTTTGTACCCTCTAAAGCTAACATTTTGGCTAAGGTTAAGTTCATAATTATCCTATTGGGGACTGGGAGCATGGAAAGTCTGTCTTCATCCTCTGGCCCGAGGGCAGGCAGCAAAAAGCATGAGTGGCTATGTGCTCCAAAGATGGCAACCAAAGGATACCCTAAACACACTGGGAGTGGTCACCACACATGTTCTAGAAGGGCACTTTGTACTGCATTTTAGTATTTAGCTGCACTCACTATCTTTGTCTAGGCAGTAACATTTTTACAATACTAGCCAAATTCCTGGCATTATTTAATGTATTTAATTTTGTTTGTCTATTTTTCACCTTTTTTTTCTTTTGCATGTTTTCCTTTTTGGCATTTTGAATTGAGGTTACTTAAGTGACAATTATGAGCCTCTGCCCAAGCTCTGGAGGGTTGTATGGCCATGTAGCTATAACCACCTTGACACGTTCAGGCTCCCCTCTTGTGGAGACCTGAATATTTAACCCCCCTGAGTGATGCTACCATGGATCCCATGGAACCTGCCTTAGATTAATAGGGAAGGAAGATATGAAGTCTATTGATTGCATGGGAGTCTTATTGCCCTAGAGGTCGGGATAAAGATCTTTCTGTTTTGAAGAGACCCACAAGCACATTTTGTACTTTATTTTTGCAGAGAACACTGTGTGGATTGATTATCTACACCTCAGGCTTTTTATGAAGAAAATGGTTTAATCTCTTGAACACAAAAGGGAATCATGCATGGCCTAAAATAAATGCACACTGAGCTATTAAACATATACACAGTGGCAAACATATAAGTTTCTGCCACGGCATGTGAAGTTTCGATTATGTTATTTCTGAATCCTACTCTGCCATTGTGTGCCTCATGGACCTTAAGAATTGGAAGAATTAATGAGTGAGGAAGAATGATTACTGTCTAGGTAGCT
Organism: Mixophyes fleayi; assembly: GCF_038048845.1. NCBI lineage: Eukaryota > Metazoa > Chordata > Amphibia > Anura > Limnodynastidae > Mixophyes > Mixophyes fleayi. Next base: position 102,614,754 of record NC_134403.1, read on the forward strand.
AATTGGAATCTTTTTAATTAACAACATTCTTTATTTAAATAGGCATGGATAAAAATGTGTAAATATGTGTAGTGTTGTCTCATCTAGTGGCAAAATTGTTATTTTTGTAATAAGAGTACTAATGCAAATGAGATATACTCTTTTGCCCCTAATATAAATAAATATCATTCTGATTACAGTGAAATGTGTGTGATCCATCTCAGCACATTATGGATTGTTCAATAAAAATGTTGCACATTGAAACCATAGAGGATCTTGCATGGTCCTCTATATCTTCTCAATTATGTGCCCACTCTCTGTTGTCTGTTGATTGGCTGCATGGGGTCTCTGTGCCTCCTAAGGGTATATTTACTAAGCTGTGGATTTGAAAGAGTGGAGATATTGCCTATGGCAACCAATCAGATTCTAGTTATCATTTATTTAGTACAATGGAAAAGAGAGGGGAAGGGGTAGGGGTAGGCGCCTGATAGTGTAGTATGGTTAAAAACACCACATGTTGTTATAAATGCGTACCAGATAAATATAGATGCAAGCACATAACAGTAGGTCTATCTCGTAGGTCCAGTCTGATATACTTCTAAACACATGTTGTCATCTCATGAAAGATAAACAGAGATGGCATAATAGTGAGTTAACACTTAAAATGTGGATCCCAGCACCACACTACACACTCCACTTGTGTGTATCAGAGATATAATAAAAGAAGGGCTTATCTGTGTCTTTCAGTATTGCTAGATCATCATTGGTGTTCCTCTGACACTTTTAAACAAAGCAAAGAAGCTGCATATGGTGTAGTATATTCATAAAAAGTACACTTTATTAACACAATATTATTGCACTCACAATGTAACGAGTAGAGTAGGCTTATCTGTAAATAAGATGATACTCCAGAAGCATTCCTCTCGGCCAGCGTTATCACTATTCTCAATGAAAGTTGGTCCAAAAAGTCCTACAATCTGTCCAAACACCTAGATACAGTAGTTAGACAGTACACAAAGAGTTCTCAAGGTGTTTCATCTTTTAAACAAGACTTCATCAGGAGATAAATAAGTATATGCCACCTTTGGGGTGTTGCTGAAGGGCATGTCTAACTCCACCCATGGGCATATTTTACACCTGTCCGTAGCATGCTTCTAGAGCTGGTTTGTATATGGGTGACCTGCCGCCAGAGGCTGTATAGTTCGGAAGGGGTGAAGGGAAGATTTTTTTTACATTTTACTATAAATGTTATGGCAATGCTGAATATAGCCAAGTAACGCAGCAGTGAAATTACTGCCAGACAGCTTGATAAATAATAAGGTCTCCCATGTAGAATCATGAGGGCCCAATATCTTGTAATAAATTGGGTAAATAAGTAGAGCAACTATCCATCAAACTAACTATCAAACATCTCTCTACCAAAATTTAACAAATACATTTTGAACTTATAATTACATCTCAAAAATAAATAAATAAACATATTAAAGAACAGTAAAAACAAGTACTTATAATGTAAGCCTTATCGGTAATACACACTCACAATATATAAATATATATATATATATATATATATATATATATATATATATAAATAGAACATTGCTATATATGGTGCTGTCATTTATATTTTCTTAAAGCGTAAAAACAAGTATCAGCAGCTGTGTAGGTAGAGATTGTCCTCTACAAAGGTATATAAAAATGAAAAACGTTAAATACATAGTGCTTGACCACCAAATCAATTCAAACCAAAAAGTAAGATTGAATCCTCGTAGATGACTGCATATATATTGCAATAAACCAATCAATGCATAACATAAAGTTCATAAAAAAGCTAAATATTTTTGTCCTATATCACACATATATCTACATGATTTTTCGTCTATTGAGAACAGGTTGCAGTTGGGATGTCGTCAATGAATATCATGACATTAAAAAATGCCAACAGTCAGAATGCCGACACAGTTGAAAGGTAGACTTTCAGAATGTTGACATGTTCATTAAGCCGACAAAGTTAAACTGTCGACATTGTAAAAGTCAACATTTTGTTAGGTCAACAGTCACTGTGTCGACATATAGCATTACATTTAAACTGGCAATAGATGTAAAAAAAAAAAATGCAGCCCCCAAACAGGTTAACCAACCCTAGTGTTGCCAGCCTAGGCTGGTACTAGCAAAATTGGGGTGCAAAAAGTTTGGGGTACCCCCAATTTTACTATTACCAGTACTAGGTTTTACCAGCCGGGACTGGTGACACTGCTGCAGGGAAAACCCACAACGTGAGGTCCCCATGCCATAATGCCAAAGTAACCCCAGGCTGGTCAGCACGGGGCTGGATTCCCTAGGGAGATCATGTCCACCAAAACAAATGCAGACCCCCACCCTTCCCTAGATGTACCCAGCCCTATGCTGAAAGCACTAGGTCTCTTCCCACGGTCCTGGGCGATGGGTGTTGGGTAATAAGAAAGATTATATAGTGGGTAAAAAAAAAAATGTGTCCTTGGTGCACTACAGGTCCCAGCATGGCCAGGCTGCCATTAGGTGTCGGGGCATGTTGGCACTTGTAGAATTAAAAGCACTAGCATACCCATGGCTAACAGGGTATGCTGGCACTTGGGAAACCACAAGTGCCAGCATGCCCTGGCACACATGGCCCACTGGGACCTGTAGCGCACCAAGGAAAAATGTAAATAAAACACACACACTGTTGTTAACATTACTTTAATTGAAATAAAAACACCTCAAAATATCCCTAATTCACCATATTTATTACTTGGCAAAAAACACACCTTGCTAGATGACTCTGAAGAGCTCCCGGTGTTTTGGCACTACTCATATTTATAACATTGGGATTTTCCACGGCTTAAACTCAGTGCTGAGTTCAAGCCATGGGAAATCTCTTGTTTACTATATAGCAATATAATGCATTATGTCGACATTGTGACTGCCGACTTTACAACATTCAGTATATTGGCATTTTAACTCTGTCAACCTAATAAACATGTTGACATTCTGAATGTTGACATGTTCATTGTCGACATTTCATACACAACCCACTGAGAACCACTACTTCTTATATCCCCATAGTATATAATCAGCTGAGTGGTATATCAATCCCTTCCATTCCATTCCAAATATAATAAGGATGCTGGTATAAAATAATTCCATAGCAATCAGATGTAAGATATATCTTGATCATCTACACCTTGTAGGTGCATAAAGTTAATTATCAGTAAAAACAATATAAAACGGATCCAAAAATGTTATACTTTACCCAGTGATAAGTTATGGTACCTTGCAAGATTGTTATTATTTATTATATTGTTGCTATACATTCAGTCATTGTTATTATTTGGTTTTACAAAAGTTCTTTATTTTTTCTCAGCATATGAAAAAAATCAAGAAAACATATGTTATTTTTAGATAATCTGATATTTAATTGATATGATAGGATGTGGAAAATATAGACTTTCTAGCAATATCTTGTATTTTCTAAATAGCTGTATTTCATTATTTTAAGAAAATCAGGTCATGCTGTGAGTACAAAGACCCATGATTCAAATGACATATTTGTATTGAATAAAACATACTAATCAGGAGGCCATAGCCTAATACAATTCTGCATAGTCAGTCAAAGCGAAATTCTATCACTACTAATAATTTTCTAGGACACTAAATGATCATGGCATAGGCTAATCTAATAAGTCTTACATTATCCTTTAATGCTTTAAATCTGTGCCTAAAGCTATGTGAGCCATTATAAAATTGTAGCTCTGTTTACAGCACACTGAATAATACTGAATTTAGCAGATATCAAAGTTGAATCCTAATTATCAAAACAATTTGTTTGTAACCTAATTAAACTGGTAAAGGTTAGTCTATATTTGTTCTTGTTCACTGTCAATCCGACCATAGACTGCTGCATGTACTTTATATTAATAAGAATGTTTCTGTTATGCATATAGGCCATTGAACACCAATGATTATCTCTTTGAAACGGGGTAATGTCCGGATTTTAGATTATTTTTAATGTCCTGTACTGTGTTGGAAATGTTATCTTGGAGATTAAAGCATTACATGCTCTGGGTAGGCATTTTATTTGTATTAGGAAATAGAATATTTTTTTTGTGTTGTGGGAATAAATCTCTACAGTTGTTCCAATTTGAAAATATGTATGTTATATTTATGAACGTGGGAGTTGAATCTATAAATAAACATGCATATGCAGTGGCTTATATAACATTGCCTAGGCCATGGTGCAAAATGTAAACCATGGTACATTCCATGTACCACCACCTACAATATCACACATACATCAGTCACATACACATTTCAAGCCCACTTTTGTCACATTTCATATAAACATGTTGTGGGGAACGTTGTGGGTCTCTTTTATCAAGAAATGCAAAAGAAACGTAATGGGTTTTTTAAAAAAAAAAAGAGCAAGTACTTGTATACGCATGTCCTTATTAAACATGGAGCAGATCTTCAGATTCGTAAGTTGATGCATATGGTTATAGGTCCACACTGCTCTTACAGACAAGACACTGCAGGATACGTCCAATACATATGTGGAATAGCAAGTGACAAACACAAAAAAAACTCCTTCAATTAACATCACCTGTTAATAATATAGGGCCTGAATAATTAAGGAAAGATAAGTAAAAAATTGAGTAAGTAGTCTCCTGTTAAAATGCAAGGGGTGCAAATTAGTTTTCTATTTTGCACATAAGGAAAATACTGTCTGTTTTTTCATGTAGCACACAAATACTTGATAGCTTATTTGTACACTGAAATTTAAAGTGCAAGTCACGTACCTTAGAGATTCCCAAAGCTTGAATCAGATTCTGCTACCTGTGCTCGAGCTTGGCAAGTTATTAGTGTTAATTGACTACATGCATACAGGGCCGGATTAAGGGAATGGAAGCCCCTGGGCCCCCCCGTGAAGCCCCCCCATGAGGCCCCCCCCTGTGAGCTGCCCCTCCCTTGTGAAGCCCCCCATGTGAGCTGCCCCTCCCTCGTGAGGCCCCCCCTGTGAGCCACCCGCAACCCCCCCCAAGCGCTTACCTCCTTCTCCTGTCACTGTAGTCCTTCCACGGAGAGCTGTAAGCTCCTTACTGAGGGGATCTCGTGAGAGTGAGACTTTGAGTCTCACTCTCACAAGATGTTCTCAGTAAGGAGATTACTGAGCGCTGGAAAAGACAGCTGAATTTTGCTCAGCTGCCCAGGCAATATATTTTTGGTTAATTGTGACCCTGTATTTCTTATTGTCACAATTAACCAAAAATATATTGCCTGGGCAGCTGAGCAAAATTCAGCTGTCTTTTCCAATATAGTGTCAGTTACCCGGCTTGCGAATTGGCAGTGGAATTAACAGCTGATCAGACATAGCATCAGCAATAGCAGTGTTACCACTGGCGGTAACACTTTGTTTTATAAAGTGAAACCATAAAACGTGCCAGTGAAAATGTGTGTTTTCGACAGCAATATGGTTATTCGCCCTTTGATAAATCTGCCCCTAAATCTGTAGAAGTGGGCAGCACGGTGGCTAAGTGGGTAGTACTTCTGCCTCATAGCACTGGGGTCATGAGTTCAATTCCCGACCAAGACCTTATCTGTGTGGAGTTTGTATGTTCTCCCCGTGTTTGTGTGGGTTTACTCTGGTTGCCCCGGTTTCCCCCCACACTCCAAAAACATACTAGTAGGTTAATTGTCTGCTATCAAAATTGACCCTAGTGTCTGTCTGTGTCTGTGTATATGTTAGGGAATTTAGATTGTAAGCTCCAATGGGGCAGGGACTGATGTGAGTGAGTTCTCTGTACAGCGCTGCGGAATCAGTGGCGCTATATAAATAAATGGTGATGATGATGATGATGATGATGAAGTGGATGAGTGGGTAAGACCGTGCTGGATGGACGCACACAGGCTGAATGGCTCTGTTCTGCAAACCAGTCAGTTGTCACTAGCCATTAAACACAAATCCATGCTGCCTGGAGACTTGTGGACAGTGTATAAAAGTGCAATTCATTGGGACCCCCACCATAAAAGAAAGCATAACAATAATGGACATCTCCTTTAATGATGCAAACAGATGTGTTCTTAGTAACATGAAACTAACTCATTCTTACCAGTAACAAATCAATCAATGTCTGCTTCATCTCTAAACACAGACTAAGAAGCAAGACTTTTGTGACATATGTAACATATATTTGATTATGAATGTGAAGAGAAGTAGAAGTACAACATGATAGTAGTGAATCAATACAGTTCCATATTGATTTACTTAGTGTGAACATCTATTTTTGTTTTAGTATTAGAAAATAGACAATACTGTATTTTCTCTTTCTGGTAGACAGTTATAACAAGACTAAAATAAAGGAAGAATCTCAATTATGGGCAAGACAAATATGGGGCAATATGGGCTGTATCAACAGGGCAACTGAGTGAGGCGATATGTAATTTTATCACAGCAATAACAATTTCTGTTATAGTCGTGATAAAGCATATTTTAATAAATAGGCCCATAGGTATATAATATAATGTTATACATCATTTTATAGTATTATCCAAAAGCTCCTTCACTGATGAGCTCTAGAATCTTTTACTTGGGCAGTTTGACCAATCACATTAATGGAATCTCTGTGTTTTAGTTTTATGTGATTGTCAAACTAGCAGATAATGTAAGTAGGTTTAAAGATCATACGCTTGAATCTATATAATCTTGCTGTCACAGGGAAACATGTCATGGAAGGCTAAGTAAAGACTAATTTATGTGCTCACTTAACCATAAGGGTGCTATGTCTGGTACAACAAGTACTTTAATAGCAATCTGAAACATTTAGTAGCTGGTGGTACAGTGTTGCATCAGCTTGTGACTTCCATTTAAACCAATTAAGAGTTGTGTATTGGCTAGGGGGCTCCTGTATTAAGCAGCATTTGATGTGGATCATCATTGTATCACATAACTCAATAGCTATGAGTAGGTGACTTATAGCAATAGCTAAACAAATAAAATATCTTGCCCCAAACAATATGTGGGTAATCTTTGTTTCAAAGTGGCACTTCTTCTTTTCATGTTTTAAATTTGAAAAATATTTTACTAAATTATGTAATCATACATTATTGTTTCCGCAAACAGCCTATTGGATCCTTTTTCAGTCAGACTTTCGTTCTCAACACTCCACAGAGACTGCGTTGATTATAGTTGTCAATGATTTGATCACTGCTAAAAACAAAGGCCATTTCTCTCTTCTAATTCTCCTGGATCTCTCTGATGCATTCAACACTGTTGACCACTCTCTTCTCATACAAGCGCTACAATCCCTAGGTCTTCAAGACACTGTCCTATCCTGGTTGTTATCAGTGGCGGATCCAGGGTAGGGGGGGGGGGGGGGGCGATCGGGGCAATTGCCCCCCCTAGCAGACACTTGCTGCCGATGACTGCACAGTATGTGCAGGTCCGTCCAGCCGTGACAGGCAGGGACAGTGTGCTGCCTGGCTGCTCTGATTGTGTTTAAAACACAATCAGAGCAGCCGGGCAACACACTGTCCCTGCCTGTCACGGCTGGACGGACCTGCACATAGTGTGCAGCCGTCGGCAGCCTAAGATGTTAGAAAGGGGGCGGGGCCTAAATCACCCCCCCCCCCCCTAAATCGCCCCGGGTACAACAGTTTTCTAGATCTGCCTCTGGTTGTTATCCTACCTTTCTAATTGCTCTTTCAGTGTTAATTTCTCTGGATCCTTCTCTGCTGTGTTTCCTTTATCAGTAGGAGTCCCACACGGCTCAGTGCTAGGTCCTCTGCTGTTCTCTATACCACTTCTCTTGGAAAACTAATAAGCTATTATGGATTTCAGTATCATCTCTATGCGGATGATACCCAAATTTATCCTCTCCTGATCTCTCGCCATCTGTGTTGTCCCACGTTACTGACTTTCTTTCTGTTATTCCATCTTTGATGTCTTCTCACCAAGTCAAACTCAAAAACACTCTTATAAAATCAGAGTTTATAATATTCCCACCCACCAGCAGAAGTTACCTACCTGACATTTCTATATCTATTGACAACCTGACCATAAATCCCACCCCGCAAGCTCGCTGGCTGTGTTTCCTTGACTTGCAACTATTCTTTGTTCCCCACATTGACTCTATATCTAAATCATGTTACATACATCTAAAAAACATTTCCAGGATACGCACATATGCACTCATCAATGCACTCATCAACTCCTGCTTTGACTATTGCAATTCCCTCCTTCCTGGTCTTCCCTAAACAGACTCAAACCCCTCTGATCTATTTTGGATGCGCAGCCGCCAGACTGATTTTCTTTGCAAATTGTTCTTTCTCTTCTGAGCCACTCTGTCAGTCTCTACATTGGTTGCCTGTTTATTACAGAATACAATATAAAATTATTCTATTAATATGCAAGGCCATCAACAAAGCTACACCAACATACATCTCCTCATTTGTCTCAAAATATCTCCCAAGTCGACAACTCTGTTCTGCACAAGATCTGCGGCATCCTCCCATTCTTGTGTGCAAAACTTTTTTCAAGCTGCTCCCACTATATGGAATTCCCTCCCTCGCACAATATGACTTTCCTCTGGTCTAAAAACCTTCAAGTGTTCTCTGAAAACCCACCTCTTCAGGCAAGCTTATAATATTCCTCAACCACCCTGTTTACCTCACTAGGTTACCCTATTACCACCCTTTGCACATTTCACACAAGACAACAACCCTCTGACCCAGACCAACATTGCTGTATGACTAGATCACATAGCATACAAATCATTTTTTACCTTTGCAATTTTGGCTGGACCATTATACAGTATGTAGATTTAATCTCATGTATCCTATTTCCATTAAAGATTGTAAACTCGCGAGCGGGGCCCTCTTACCTCTTTGTCTGTTTTACCCAGTATTGCTTATTACTGTGTTTGTCCCCAATTATAAAGTGATATGGAATTTTGATGATAATGTTGATGATAGCTGGCATCTACTCCTGTAATGCTTTTTTTTAATTGTATGCACAATGAATAAAACGTAAAAAAGCATGCACAATTTTCAATTGTAAAGCACTACAGAATTTTATATATAAGTAAATGATGATGATGATACACAAAACATTAGTATATACAGTGTTTGTATTTGCCTTAACTGGCAATTCTTATCTATTCAGTTTTAGTTTTGCATTTTTTTTTACCTATTTTTCTACTTTCGTTGTGGTGCTACAGAAAGTTCTTGTTTTTTATAGTGTACTGATTATATGTGAACACCATGAACCTGACAGTTTTGTATTGAATTAAGAGGCGTGAAAATATGGTCTAAATTTACATCCCTCTTCAGATCAACATAATAAATAATTGGTCAAATGTCAGGAGAGAATTAAATTAAAAGTGTGTGTAATCCCAGAAGTAGAGTCTGTTTAGCTTTAGATTATTCCCTAAAGGAAATACTGAACCTTGAGATGTTTAGATGCTACACAGAAGAGGTTATTTAAAGCGTAATGCACAGGGGATAACTCACAGCATCGCACACAGAATGCAATAGCTACTTGTTCAAGGATTCTGCACATATGTGTCAGGTGTATTCAACCCGCGTGTCACAATACTGAATTCATACTGGTTTGTGATTAAATAACCTGTTTTTGAATTGAAGATACTGTCATTTTACACCCTGTTTGCTTCAGTATCCTTGCAGTAATTTACAAGCTGGCAGGATTACTTTCAAGGCAACCAATTTTCCAGACATACATCAAAAGCTGCAGAGCTAACAACACCCTATCTGTGTCAGCTGTAAAAATCGTCCATCATAGCTTCCCCAGGTAGAAGCTCTGTATTTTATGATCCTATCCTTGCAGAGCGTTATCTTTTTCATCAATAAATATGTTTTGGTGAAAGTAAATATTTATTGAAATAGGGTAGTAAATATCATTGAAGAAATAAACCATTGTGGTGTATATATCCTTAATGGTAAATCTGGGTTTTCCTTTGCACCAGTTATTAAAAATCAAAACGTTAATCTTCCTACATGTGGTTGGCTTTAATTGCTCTATGAAATTTAGGTATAATTGACAATGCTGCAGTGGAATAGTAGATGATTTATCTTCTGCTTCTGCATGCTGAAGCTCCCTCTAGTGATCCATCTGTGACTGCTGTCATAGTAACCAAAAGGAAGACTGTGAATGGTTAATAGTGCGGGCTGCACCCTATTGGTTGCTATAGGACATGTAGTTACAGTGGAGGGAGTTTTAATGAACCAGATGAGGGGATACATTGCCTGCTTAATGTACATGAGGTCCTTACCAAAAATTTTTATAAGGTTCAAAAATGTCTAGTTACTCCCTTGAGTATTGGGTACAAGAAACTGAATTTATTATTGTTTCATATTTGTGTTCCCTGTGATTCTTATTTTAGAGATACTTCAATGGCTCATGATATGCAGTGGAGTGTCACAGCAATAAGCAAATTCTCTTTTGTTTTTTGAGAATTTAGTATCAGGGTTGTTCCTCTCATAAGAAAAGCTGAGGACCTCTTCTCAGGTGGCACCATCTTTGAGGATGCAGATTTGAGGTTCTAACCTTAACTGCTGTCCCCAAACAGCGTCTCATCCCTTTCCTGAAATTCAAGTCACTGTAATAACTGATTACAGGAAGAAGTGAGGTGACATAAGTCCTGCTCTGCTTTCTCTTTTCAGTTCAATGTGATCACGCAACTACCATTTCCAGGGCCCCATTGTGAAAATAAGAGTTGAGGAAAGGTCTCCCTTGTGTCTTGTATTTTCCCAGGACAGTCCCAGTTTTTGCCATTGAAAATATTCAAGTTCAACTTTTGATAAAATTTCGGTTTCTAATGCACCGATTATCATATAGTGATAATAAACATCTTTATCAAGTTTATTCTATTTTGGCTACATAAAAAGTAAAATCTTATGGACTGCAAAAATTCCAATGCAATAACATATTATTATTATTATTATCGTTTATTTGTTTGGCACCACAGATGCCATAGCGCCTAACATTATAGTACAAATATGACAATAGATGAAAACAGTAGACATAATAATATGTACATGGGTAAAGAGCAGAATAATAAATGCATGGATGCAATTTGCAGAATAAATCACATTACATAAGAGAAACAATTCAGCATAAGACATGACAGAGATAAACAAGGATGACAGAGACTGGACAGACATATGGTAGAGAACCCTGCCCCTGAAAGCTTACATTCTAGAGGAAAGGGATAGTGAGAGACAATGGAGCTAAAGGGAAATTAAGATTAACAGTTAGCAAAAATGAATACTTTTAAATATTACTATCACTTTTAAATATTAAGTGATAGTTGGTACATTTTCTTTTTTTCTTTTGTGAGTGGCAGGATCTAAAATCTGATGGTTAGTGTGTAGCTGGACCTCCATCGGATGTACAGCTCCCAGTGGTCATTTTGAATTGTAAATAGATTCAGATAGGAATCTATACAGAGGAGGTGGAGGCGAAAAAGTTGAACTGGCAGGAGTGTGGGTTGAATTAGGTAAGGATAGTGGGCAGGAAGGCTGGGTAAGAAGATAACCCCCAAATGATTTTGGCAGGATAGTCACAATTAAAGGGCAGTATTTTGTGGTCTTCATGTTTGTCCCGATTTGTGGGAAGTTTGAAGTGTGCAACAGGAGCGGTGGTAATTTTATTGGAGGGGTGTTGAGGGTTCCATAGCATTCAGATTTAACTACACGGTTTACTTAACACAGCCACATACCCTTTTTGAAGAGGAGTAGCCTTGACCCAATTTAAACATTTCAAATATTGATTCAATTCAACGCAATATATCTCCTGAACAGTCCACGGAGACAATTGTAAAGCACTACGGAATCTGCTGGCGCTATATAAATAAATGTTGATGATCATGATGATGACACATTGTGCCAATGTTGGGTCTGAAATCTCCGCTCAAACCCCATAGAGATTCGAGGAAAAATGAGCTGAGATTCCTTACCATAATGGCTGTCAACGTGCACTTATTAGCTAGTCCTATATGGTTCCTTAATGTGTTCATTGATTTTCTTAACAGAAAAATTACATTACTGGGAAAATGCTATAAAAGGACATATTACCAGCAGATGGTAATATAGCCAACATGTAAGATGAGAACGATCATTGTATATAATGTGTCTATATCAGTCGCAGACACTGCATTAAAAGTACTGCGCAAAACATTTTACACAAATTCCCCAAAATCTATGTAAGAACAACGGTGGGAGTGCTGAGAAATGTTTAACTTTTAATAATTATTGGAAAGGGGAAATAAAATCAGAGGTCACAGTATGAAAAAAGAACACTCTAAACATTCTGTGAGAAAACAGCATTATCTGAGTCTTTTGATTCTTAGTTTTGCACTGTTAATTTTTATTGTCTTACAATTAATGTACTATACCTAGGGATTCTATTATTGTAGTTAACCATATCTGATTTTGTTGGTTAGTGAACTCCATGTGAAATTAATTTAAACTATGACATATTTTTAAAGCTTGTGATATTTCAAATATATTTAATTTAGAGCAAGTAGTTTAAACAATACAAAATAGATGAGACAAAAAAGACTAAAATCTTTTTAAATGATTCAAAATAAGGTCCAAGCATATTAATTATATTTGTAACCTGTCAACTACTTAGAGTAAAGACATAAATTTTGAGGTTCAATCAATATTCATGAGAGTGGAATTGACCAATTAACTAGGAGCAAGTGATATAAGTGAGGCATATTAGGATGATGTCATTATTATCAAGTGATTTGAGAGGCTGAATATTGGTTCAATCAATAAGATGCATACTCCTGATAAGTCTGGGATACTCCTGACTTTTGAGACTTCTATGCTGAAGCTGGCGTACAGCGCAGCAGAGCTGCACAGCGCATGTGTGGAGGGATCATGTGATCCCTTCCTGTCACATGATCAGTTCCTCGTTAGTATAGTGTCTGTGTGCATGCCCTATACTTTTGATCGGTCGTGCTCAGTAGGAGTTCAATAAAGATGCCGGCATCGCTAGTTTCTTTGCAGTGACCAGGCAGTGAAAAGGTAAGTGTTAAACTTCACAGGGACAGCAGTTTATCGTGACTGCTGTCCCTGCTGAAGGTTTTTCATAAATATAACAAATAGTTCAATCCTTATCAATGCGATAAGGATTGAAAACTATTTTTCATTTTATGTTTTATGTTGTTGGTAAATGTGCCCCATAGAGAGTCAAACTTAACTTATTTTGGGGACAGGATCTCTATATTTATAGGCCTACTACTCATTCAGTCTTTCAATATGGTGGCTTGTGAATGGCAGGAGAAACGCGCCAAGCTGAGGTTGCTGTCGGCAGAGCAAATACACCGGTGTTTTATAAATTGGTCTACAACATACCTATTATATCTATGGATTTTGGAAGTCTGAACTTGGGTGACACTGTGCTAAAATGGAGGTATTTCAATCTCCTCTATCTAAAGACTTTCACTATGCCACAAGATATATTACTATCTAGTGTGTTGAAAACCAAAGGGACTGCATTAATTCCAGAGGACTGACTTTCCTATCAGACTATAATAGTGTTATGCACAGCTTTTATCTACTATTGTAGGAACAATTTTGTGGGACTATACAGTTCCTTAAAATGATTTATTATATTTGGATCTATTCACAAATATATTGTTTATTAATATTGTTTATGATATTATACTTAATAATTTTATTTTAATTTAATTTTATCTTTAGGAAATCAGTCTAGCGCCACTCAGATTAGTTTCAAATTTGATAAATACTGGGGACTGTAGAATATCCTTGATACTGCTTGTGGCTGTTTTTCTTGATAAATTAATACCTTTTAAATATTAAGGGACAGTAGGTTCATTTTCTTTTTTCTTTTGTGAGTGGCAGGACCTAAAATCTGATGGTTAGTGTGTAGCTGGACCTCCAATCGGATATACAGCTCCCAGTGGTCATTTTGAGTAGTAAATAGATTCAGATAGGAATCTATACAGTTTCCTTTCTAACAATATTAGCAAATCAGAACACTGGGATCTTATTGAGTACCACCTTGACAGCAGTTATTGTTTTATAAAAGCTCTGAATACTGCATAGAACAGTTGTAGTCAAAAGTATTGTCACCCTTGCAGTTTTTCTAATAATGCACCATCGCTTCCAGAACATTGTTTACATTAACAAAAATATTTTGGTATCCACATATGTATTTCTTTGGTGTGCAGTGGAATAAAAAAAAAGTTTATCCCAAACATAAATCCTTAAATGGGCCTGACAAAACAATTTGCACCTTTAAGAAGTACTTTGAAATAATTTCAAGCAGGTGATTTTCCTTCACTCTGGAGCTGAACTCACCTGTGGTGAGTAGCAGGTGCCTGAAGTATGCAAAATACTCATTAAACATGCCTGAATAAAGGAAATGGCTCCTGTTTTGTGTCATTGTGTGTACTGCAATGAACATGAAGATAAGAAAGTCAAGCATGGACAATCTCAAGGCTACAAAACAATCTCCAGAGACCATGATGTTCCCATTTGGACTGTATATAATGTAATTAGAAATTAAAAAGCACATGACACTGTAGCCAACCTCCCTGGACGTGGCCACAATATAAACTTGATTAAAGATTGCAGAGCAGAATTGTTCGCAGAAAGCACCTCGATCAACTGCCAGATTCAAACTGACCTTCAGACACAAGTTACGATCATTGCATCTCGCACCATCTATTGCCAACTCAATAAAATATGGTAGGCAGCCAAGGAGGGCCCCATTGCTAAGAGAGAAAGAGAGACAAGCAAACATGGACAAGCTAAATTCTTTCTGGGAGGCTATCCTCTGGACAGATGAGACCGAATCGGATCTTTTTGTTAAAGTACACCATCCCTATATATAAAGGAAGCAAAATGAAGCCTTCAAAGAAAACAATGTCTTTCTTACAGTCAAACATGGAGGAGGTTTAGTGATGTTTTTGGGGCTGATGTGCTGCATCTTGCGCTGCATGCCTTGAAGGTCATGGGTCTTCCAGCAAGACAGTGACTTTAAATACAATTCAAAAAGCACACTGGACTGTTCTATATGTCCACAAAGAGCCCAGGGGGTATATTTACTAAACTGCAGGTTTGAAAAAGTGGAGATGTTGCCTATAGCAACTAATCCAATTATAGCTGTAATTTTTTTGAATCTACTAAACAAATGATAGCTAGAATCTGATTGGTTGCTATAGGCAACATCTCCACTTTTTTCAAACCCGCAGTTTAATAAATCTAGCCTTAGGTCTGAATCCTATAGAACACCTGTGGAGAGTTCTGAACAACAATTGGAAGAAGGTAGCCTCCAAGTGTGGGAGAACTGAATGAGTTTGCACAAGAAGAGTGGGCCAAACTGCTAAGAGAGAGGTGCAGTAAGCTTATCCATGGTTATAGGAAGTGTTTGATTGCAGTTATTTTGACAAAGGTCTGTGCTATTAAACATTAAGGGGGTATATTTACTAAACTGTGGGTTTGAAAAAGTGGAGATGTTGCCTATAACAACCAATCATATTCTTCCTATTATTTTGTAGAATGTACTAAATAAATAACAGCTAGAATCTGATTGGCTGCTATAGGCAACATCTCCACTTTTTCAAACCCGCAGTTTAGTAAATATACCCCCTAGTCTAGAATGTCAATAATTTCTTCCCATTTATTTTTATTTTCTGATTTAAAGGGATGTAGAGTTTTAAATTTAGAATAAAAAACAAAGATGTTCTAATATTAACATGAAAAATTGATATGTAGGGGAAATTGTGAATTATTTGAGAAAAGTGCAATATTTTTGGCCACAACTGTAGCTAGAGGATTAAATTGATTAAATCCCTTTCTAGAAAGATAGATACATATGGATTTGTTAGCATTTGTGCTTTTAAAACATTTTCTATGCTTGCACTATTTCTTTAAATATAGTTTTTGGCTAGTTTTAAACCAGAGTTTGCCTATTTACAGAAATTAGCAAACCTGCATGCCAATAATATTAAAACAGGTAAATTAACAGATTCAGAAGGCACAAACATATGTGAGCAACTATAATAAACAAGTATATAATCAATGTAATCAAAACTGAGTTGTTATACGTAACCTCTTTAAAATACAAATTGTGAGTATTTTCTGGCTTGAATGTTATGTAATTTAGAACTATTCAGTTGAGTTAATTGAACCGTCAATAGCTGAGAATGCAGGAACACTAAGAACATGTGTGTAGCGGAGTTTAAATTACAAATGCAAACTACAAATATGCAGTACTTAAATATATACAGTTTAACTCTATAACTCTAGTCATTCTCCTAAATGGCTACAGTTATTGTAATTTAACAGTTCTTGCAGGTTGTACTTGGAATTGACTCTCCAGTATAGAATGATGCTCATTTTCAAATTTCCTATGGTCCCAAGTTATAACTGTGAAACATTTAGTCGAGGGGATATCACATTAGCCTGTTTATCAAGATGTGCCTGATATCAGCAATAATCACTATGTTTATTGCTGCTTATCACAGGTATAAAAATGTATCAAATTGAACCCATTGGGACAGTGCTGGCGAAATAGGGCTGTCCTGGCGAGTTCTTTCTCCTCTTGAGAGAACTTTCCCTGCAGCAGAAGTTGAAATCTTTCTGATTTTCCTTTATTGAACTAGCGGATCATATAGGAGTGAAAACTCAGCACACGCTCAGTATATTTTTATTCTCTTCAATGTTCCTTCACATTAATGCAAACAGAACATATCACAAAATAAATAGTGAATGCATCTGGGAAACTTTTAAAAACATATGCTTGCATTTGTGCTTTTTGTGAACTCTCCTCGAAACTGTCTAACATCTCCCTGAGCCGTCTTCTCAGAGCTTCTGCCTCTTTCAGGAAGCATGTTGAAGTTTATATGCTAATGGATGTGGTCACACACCTTTTCAATCTTGTGGGGGAGGATCCAAACTTTGAGTGTCACCTAGCTGCAAACTATAAACAAACACACACACACACACACACACACGCACGTAAAGTTTCAGTTGCTTAGACTTCTTTTCTGGGATGATTACAAAAACATTACATTTTAAAGCGCAAACAGATAACAAGGTTGTCTAAATTGTTCAGACTTAAAGAATTAACTAGCTTAAAGTATATCAATCAAAGTCAGACATTTTATTTCTTTATTTTTAAATTCAATTACATTTTCATCATTGTGCACTAAGCAAAAGAAATTACCTCATTGTACATTATAATGTAATGCAAATCGCTTCTCTGAGGTGCTACTCGTGTGTATCTAGTTGTGATTGCCGATACATCAGAGATGAAACTGACACTTATGATTTAACCCCTCAAACTCCAAAGGTCTTTAAATTGTTATTTTGCAACTATGTGTCAGGTAATGCATGTAATTTATTTCAGGGTCATTCAGTCACTTTCAAAATATCAATGGCCGCTATAATTTGACTTTTAGTTTGAAAGAAGATATTTTATAAACATAGATACAAAAGGACTTATTTCTAAAAAGGAAAATACTTGTGGTGTATTGTTAAGCTGCCTGTAGCTTAATAGCATATATGATAAACATTCTTGGCCTCATTTGGAGTCCGACTTAATGTGCGTCTAAGACGTGCAGGAGTGGGAGTGTGCTGCAGTTTGTTAGGGTATTACGAGTGGCATGCAACCCCAGTTGCGTCCAACTTGTAGTACCCTACTGAGCTGCGACCAGTTCGTGCAGCTAACTACTTGCACCACCTAATTCCTGCTGCACATTTTTAGCCCTTTTTTGACGTGTGTTGCGTCTGCGCCTTACTGCATTCAGGATTTACGTATGGTGTCAAACCCCCTGTGTCTATATTATACAAGTTCACGCCTTCACAATTCTGTGTTCCGCCCTTTCCCTCTTACTAAGCCGCAAGCTGTCGCAAGTGTAAATTGCGTCCGAGATGCAGGCGGATATGGTATTTGCTGCTCATGCATGATAGTGGTTTTGTTGTCGATGCGCCTAAAACGGACTTTGCGTCCGACTCTAAATGAGGCCTTGTGTCCTCCAGGATCCAATTCAAATTACTCACCCCAACCTACAAAGCCCTCAACAACACCACCCCTTCATATATCTCAAATATCATATAAAAATACTCTCCCTCCCACCCTCTTATATCTATCTCTGACCTGCACCTTGTCTCGACTCTGGTAACCACCTCTCACTTGTGCGTACAAGACTTCTCCCACTTATGGAATTCGCTACCGTGCTCAATCAGACTTTCCCGCAGCCTTCAATTCTTTAGACACTCTCTGAAACCCATCTCTTTTTTAAAGCTTACCTTATCCCTGATAATACTGTTCAGACTAATACATCCTCACAACCGTCCCAATCTCCAACTCTGAACCACACTCGCTCCTCATGTTTCAGCTATGCCCTCTTCCACTTAGAATATAAGCTCCCTAAAGAGCAGGGTCCTCTATACCTTTTGTTTTCATGTCTGCAATTACTTTGTCTATCTTGTATGTACCTCTTATGTATGTTCAGTTTTCCCTACTGTATAGTGCTGTGGAGCACTGTGGTGCGTTACAAATCTACATTAATAATAATTCTGCAGAATTGAAGCAGTGGACTTGTCTGCTCATCTCCGCAGGTTGTCAGTCACATTCTCTTTTTCAAGAAATTAACCCAGGAATTGTTTGACTCGGCAGTTCATAGCTAAAATATTGTATTGTAATAAACAATGGAGTCATTTACAAAGTGCAAAGCAGACTCTTTGCAGTGCAATAGCAGTGCACACCTCAAATTGGCAAGCTGTCGGTCTTCAGGTCCTGACCTACACTTTTATTGAGACCTGTTTTGCGCCAGCATGTTATTCTTTGACAGAGATGCACATTTTAGGCCCTCTCAGAACAATGTAATAAAAGTTCAATGTACAGTACATGCAATTGCCACATGAAACAGACAATGATTAATTAAAGCCATAAATAAGCCGGAATAAGCAGTACTTTAGGTGAAAAATGGAAAAATAAGATAACAGATGACCAGGAGCTGTAAGATAAGCTAACAGATCACAATTTATTGGTATAGAGGCATTTTCCAAGTGTGTAGGGTAGGTGAACACCGTGAGGCATCCTTGGTTAACCATCCATTGTCACTTGTGCAAAATCAAAGGGTTTTGCAATGGACATTGCCTAGGCTTCATAGCCTACAATGTGTTTGTCAATACAGAAGTAGAACTTTCTATTTTGGATTACAGTATCGAACCAGTGATATCAATGCTACTGGTAACTGCATTTATTGAGGGAACACAGTGCAGAGGAGACCTAATCAAGGTGACGGGTTATTTTTGTTGTTTTTTTACATTAGTGATGTTTGCAATGCTTTTATTGTGTTATACACAACAATTGCACTGATTCAGTTGTAAAGGTTCAAGGCAGTTCCAGGTCAAACTACTATCCCACACATCCAATTTTCCACCATGTCTGCTCAAATCCTAATGTATCAGATTTTTATCTGGTATGCCTATTCACAGTACAATGGTTGGGTAATTTGGGTGGGTAAGTTACCTTATATAAACCAGAGCCTAACTCTCACACACAACCAATGAAGGATGTAAGATAATTATTTTTGGATTTAGAGATAGGAAGTCAAGTGTTGGGTTATTTTTAATCCTATTATCCAGATTGGAAGAATATGTGTGCTCCAGCTAAGGTGACCATATTTTACTGAATCTCACAGAACAATTCAACCTTAAACTCCTCATGATAAATATTGGAGAATTTATTCCTGGAAATACGTAAATAGAGGTATGGGGCACATACTGGCAATATGAGGCCTGTGAATCCTTGCATATAGCATCAAATGGCATGTCTCCTAGCCTTAGATTACTATTACTAGCAATGTTGATATGCCCCCATATTAAAAAAATAAATAAATAATTATAACTATCATACCAAATCAAACAACAGAGTATAATGATAATCACTTGTGTTAATAAACAGTGAACAGAAAGTAACCTAAAATCTCAGCAGTATATCAGTGGTTCTCCTAACAGGTTTATGATTTTGGTATTTCCATGTTTAAGAAACTGCTAGCTATATCATTTAGGCCAAGTCATGTTTCCATGACAAAAGTGTTCTACTATGCACTGGTTTTTTTTTTTTTTTGCAGGGGTGGGGTATCTGAGTAGAAGGATGAGACATTCTGGTCTAAATAATCAAAAACATTAAATTGAAGAAGTATTTCAGTAAAAAAGTATTACGGTAAAATGTTACTTGGCCATAGCAAATACTAGTTACTATTTATTTATTTTAATTTATTTGTTTAGCACTACCATATTTTGCAATGCTTTTCAGATAATGGTGAATCATTCACATCAGTCTCTGCAGCTTTGATGCTAGCAGTCTAAATTTCCTAGCACACAAACATACACACATTATGGACCATTTTGTCAGAAGCTAATTAAACTACCAGTATGTTTTTAGACTGTGGAAGAAAATCAGATAACTCGGAGGAAACCCACGCAGACAGAGGGAGAGCATACTGTGCACATATACTGCCCTGTTTAGGATCGAATTCATGGTGCCAGTGTTGTGAGACAGCAATGCTTACCACAGAGTATAAATCACTAAACTGACTATATGAGCCTCTTTTAGCTTTATTTACTAGATTTAGAAGTTGTAAATGTGTACTTAGAAATATTCTGCAAATATAAAAAATGTAGTTTAAATCAAAGCCAGATGCTAGCGTTCAATTTACTTCAAGTTGGGCAAATGAAAGCTAATGTCTTGCATCCAATTATAACCATTGATCATTTTTTTTCCTGATTATTATTAAAAAAACAACAGCACTTTATCCTTGCAGTTTGCTAGTTCTTTATTTTCTCCATATCTGCCTGTTTTTTATATTTCCTTTTATTTTCTTTTTAAAATGCAGTGAGCTAGAAACACTATTTCTGTGTTTTTCTGTTTGACATGTGGAGATTGATTTAATGCCATGCTTGATGTTGCTTCATGGAGAGTAGAGCAGCTTCCGAGCTATTTTATATATGAAAAAAGACATGAAAGATGAAATCTTATGCAAAGAAGCACAAATGATCATTGCATGATCAAACATAAATGATTGCCTCCTGCTTTCTTTTCTCTTTGAAAGATCGATGCGTCAAGGTAAAGGAAAGTGTACATTCACTTATGCCAATTTTCTATTCTCAGAACAAAAATACCTCGGATCATTTATCTTTCCCATTTTTGTGTGCTTGAAAAATACCAAAATAACAATTTTCCATATGAAAGATTATTTAATAATGAAGTAACATTTTTGGTTTGAAGCACAACACCTAATTATATTATGTTAACATGTATTTAATCTTTAGACAATAAATTTCCTTCTTTTTTTTAATGTGGAACGATCACAGTGGAAATATTCATTTTGTTGGGCGAACCAATGCACTTGGAACTAGTGAATAGACTGAATATTGGATGAGCCCAAGGACTAGATTTACTAAGCTGCGGGTTTGAAAAAGTGGGGATGTTGCCTATAGCAACCAATCAGATTCTAGCTATCATTTTGTAGAATGTACTAAATAAATGAAAGCTAGAATCTGATTGGTTGCTATAGGCAACATCCCCACTTTTCAAACCCGCAGTTTAGTAAATCTAGCCCCAAGTCTCCACTGGTATAGATGACAGGTACAGTCTAATCAGTGGCAAAAATGTGTTGCCGTCTGTTAGAATGCTTTCATGTAACAATTAACACATTTTCATAAGATAAGTATTCTAGGAACAAACATCTGTTGTTAATGTACAGGATAATTTATTTGACATTGCGAAAAGGTGACTAATACATAGGAAATCATTCGCAGGGTCTCATATTTTCTTCATAAAAGCATAATCTGAAAAACCTTAGAAGTGCATACATTATTTTCTTCTTATTCATGAGTCATGGAACAAAGAACATTTTTGTGCCTATAAAAATAACTTTAAGATGCACTTATATGTAAATGAAAAAAAGAATTATTTTATAAAGTAACACCATTTTTCATAATTATAAGCAGCTTAAATCTTGCAGGGAATGCTTTCTTGTGATTACCAATCACTATGACATACAACTTCAATTTGCACCTCATGCAGTGAGAAGTTGTGATCCACTGGTTGGAGCTGGATGACAGAATTTATATTCTGGTTTGCTGTCCCTGATTAATATTTCAGGGCCTGTGAGCCAGAATTTATTCAAGGTGGTTTAGACTGAGTAATAGCATTTCATTAACTTTGTATATAAAACCCAATACTGTTCTTATTAAAGTCTTTGGTGGTAGTCAAATCAGGAAAGATATTAAAACATGTAGTCTAGTAGGAAGAACAAGAAGCTGCTTATTGTAGTCAATATTTCATTATCACAGTATATGTCACTGTGGGACAGACAATTATAACGACATATACGTTATCATATATAGTGTATACTTCTATGCTATTTAAATAATATTGCAGACAGTTTGCAATGTGTTACAAAAGTGTGGAGGAATTATTTTGAATAAAAAAAAAAAACAGTGGATAGGAACCATTAGCACATCAATATATTTCTATAAGATTTGTGTAATTATGTAACAGTAGCTATCTTTTAAGCTAAAAGCAATGGCCGGTGTATGGCAAGCCAAAAAGAAACAGGAATTCACCAAATTCATAAATTGCAGGAGAAAAAGGTACCAAGGCACTGTAGGCATGACCAAATGAATACACTTGTCTTATTTAAAACAAAATGATATATATATATATATATATATATATATATATATATATATATATATATATAGTATAATTTAAATTTTTCATTTATTTTTTATATAATAAAATTGTTCCTTTTTATTTATTTATCTGTGCTATGTGTTTTGCATTGTTTCATACTTATTTACAGTCCACAAAATAAAATCTTCTGCAATTCATTGCTTTGCTCTCTTTCACTAACCTTGTAACTCATGTGTAGAAGAAAAAAACACTTCACTTCACTTAAGCCACAAGAAACAGTTACCAAATGTCCTTTATTTTAAAGGTATCAAAGCTTCAAGCAGTAATCCCACATAGACCTTTAATTTTTCCTAGCTTCCCTCCAGCAAATCATTATCTCCTTTTTAAAATCTCACTGGAGGGGAGACAAGTATGGCTGCCAGCCACACACACAGACTGCTTCTCAATGGTGTGTACTGTGTAGGAAGCTTCTATGGTCGTGTGATGGCAAAGAAGGAGAAGGAGGTTTTTACAGGGTATGAGCCTATTGAGCTCAAAGGGACATTCCAAAGCTCTCTGCTCGCTACATCATGTGTCATGTGGTTCTCAGATGACACTGTGCAAACGGTGTAGAACTAACTGTAAATCATTAATAGCAGCATGAAGATATAAACCAAGTAAACTTTTTATTACCAGCCTACTATGTATAGCCTGCTTTTGATATATGGTAAAAAAAAAATATGGGATTGCTGCATTAATTCATTTTTTTATTTTGCTTTCATTGTATTATTTTTTTTATGAAATATTATATAATAATGTGACTGAAAAAATGTACATAATATTTGCATTATTGTTAACAAATATGCCTCTGGAAGTAGTAGTAGACGATTCATATAGTTCTATTCTGTAAGTGTTTCAGTACTGATAGCAGAAAAATATAATTTAATTTTGTATACAGATATTTGCAATAAAAGGGTTCTGTCCAATATTATACAGTCTAGTTACAGATTTATGTAAATTGTTTGGGTTACTTAACTGTAGTTACAGAAATCTTTGAAGTCAGAATTTTCGTTTCACTAAAGCTCATAATCTTGCAGCCAACTATCCAACGTATTCTGAGCTTACACAGACCAAGCCGCAGATTTAGCAGCAGTCCTGGCTAAGTACGTTGTAAATCTAAATAATTCGGCATTGACTATAACTGAAACGTACTTGAGTTTATAGAATTTGGGCCATGAATGCGTTAAGTATGGGGAAAAGAATTGTAGTGACAGATTGTTCCCCTGTCATACATAAAAAGTTTCGAGACTCTGAAGGGAATATTCATTTGTTCCAAAACAATGTTGCCTACAGATACAGAGTCACAAATGCAAAATACATTTTATGTTCACACATGAGCAATCTATTCAAACTCTAATTAAGTCCATTACAAATCTACCATGGTAACCAGCACATACTATAATAAACTACAGGACGCATGCTAATAGATACATGATTGCACAACTCTTAACATAACAGTAAAATGCAAGCACAGTCCTCTGCTACAGAGAGCTCAAGTAAGATTAATTTCTGCCAAAAGGCAATTAAAAATTATGCTGTAAGACAGTAATGGGCAACCCAATATACTTCAATGGCCACTTGTGTGGCCCACTGCACGTTAGTCTTAGGTTCAAGGATGAAAAAACAGCCCCAAAATGACTTTGGCACCCCCACACCACTTATGCCAAAATATCTCCCCATACCCTGTACTTGCTTCCAAATTCCACCGGATGACTCTCAGACCTAACACATACTCCACATAAGCTCCACATGCCCTCAGATTTCCACGTGACACAAAATGCTCCCATGTGCCCTTAGAGCCCCACTGGTACTCAGATTCCATTTATACTCTGATTTTCCTTCATGTGCCTCAGACCTCCCCACATGATAGTTGGATGTCCCCACATATCACCCACATACTACTTAGACCTCCCCACATGCCACTTATTTCTCCCCACATACCCGTTACATATCACACAAATCTCCACACATGCCACTCACATTTCCCCCACATATCTAATGATACTTATATTCACAGCCCGAGCCTGCAAATGAAGAGCATGTGAATACACTGAAATCTCTCCTCCTCCTCTGATTGGATGTGCTTTGTGACCACCCTGGGTTGTGAGAGATGATCACGTGATGTGAAAGCCAGATGATCCCATTCAGGGGCTTATGCTGAGTTGAACGCAATTTGTGTTTTTGGCGTATAATAAACTTTTTTACTTCTGAGCAAGCGCACAAGCACTAGTTCCAACATTTGTAGTTTGTGCATATGCTCAGATGGAAAAAAAAGCATGTTATAAGCCAAAAACACAAATTGCGTTCAACTCTGCAGTCTTATTTTCTGTTTTATATTATAACAAAGCAAAAAATAAGTCATGTTGGGAATATAGAGCTGGTGACCACTTCTGTATGATGTAACTGTTGGAATGAAAAACATTGGGGGTATAGCATGATTATAGTTAATTATGGTATACTAAAGGGTTCATTTTTAAACTTAGGCTAGGAATTTCTGAACTGCAATATAAAAACAGAAAATAATATAATCACCTAGAAAATGTGTAAAATAATTATGATTTTCTTTTTATTAATCTGTACATTGAATTATCTACTTTTAACAGCCATATGACATATGGTAGTTGTTTTTGGGTGTGTTTGATTATGGTGTGAATTTTTGTTTTAAATGGTCATCTCCTGCTCCTCCTTATATCTTGTTTTGAAGTGGGCATGGATAGATATAATTGTATAGATATCCTGCTAGTTAAAAATAAATAAATCTTGCAGTGAATTAAAATGTTAATGTAAGCTTGATGCTTTCTAGTTGTGGAAACCAGAAAAATGCTGGTCCCAGGAAGATTTTGAACTGTACCACTTTTCTATTTTACTTAAAAATTGCCCATGTATAAAACATTCATAAAGCTACAGGGGGCTATTTATGAACCTCCGAACAGGTTTAAATACACTGAAAACTACAGTTTTCAGGGCATTGCCACATTTTAAAGTACAGGGGCTACGTGTTATTAGAGGATTACAGCAGATATTTCCGATATATGCTGCGGTCCCAGCCTCTTCTATCACAAATGCAGTCCCCTATAGGTGTCTACAGGAACTGCGAAAATGGCCTAATTATCTGAAGATGGCGTTAGCCATTCTATCCCATGGGGAGAGGATCGCCAGAGAGGGATCTTCCAATCTCTCTCCGGTTAGCTTTGTGCGCTTCCCCATCGCTAACTGTCTGAGTTCATAAGAACCTGTAAGTAAAGTGATCGCGTTTGCTATCACTTTACTATAGATTATTTACCTATGGGAGTTGCTGTCCTGGCTAATCAATTTTAATAAATTACCACAATAATTTTTTTCATTTCATTCTATCATTGCAATAAGAAATTACAATTAATCTTAACAATGGGTTATAAATAGACCCCATACATACATAACAAATTAAATTGTGAAACCAATTTTCTTTCTACAATCAGTTTTTCATATGCTGGGTTTGAGCAGACCCTGTTTTCTAACAAGTACTATGTTCCTTCCAACATAATATACTATAACATTTACATGAATAATATAAATTAATTAACTGATGTTCAAAACACCCTTATCATGAACTTAATTAAACATTCCCAGTTACCTATAATAGTATATTTTGTACCAGGTGGAAGTGGACATATTGGATGTGGTCTGGATGATGTCTTATAAAGTTGACAATATTGTAACTTGTTTAATTTGGGATATGTGAAACAGAAAAAAAGTGATGAACAAATGTACTATAGCATATATTGCTGGTATCAAGGCAATTTATGTATTGCTACATGTCACTGATTTGTGTCTGAGCAGCACGGTGGCTTAGTGGTTAGCACTTGTGCCGCACAGCACCGGGGTCATGAGTTCAATTCCCGACCATGGCCTTATCTGTGTGCAGTTTGTATGTTCTCCCCTTTTTTGCATGGGGGTGCTCCGGTTTCCTCCCACACTCCAAAAACATACTGGTAGGTTAATTGGCTGCTATTCAATTGCCCTTAGTCTCTCTCGGCCTGTGTGTGTGTGTGTGTGTGTGTGTGTGTGTGTATGTTAGGGGATTTAGATTGTAAGCTCCAATGGGGCAGGGACTGGTGTGAATGAGTTCTCTGTACAGCGCTGCGGACTTAGTGGCGCTATATAAATAAATAGATGATGATGATGATGATTTGTGATATAGGATAGCTCTTGGCAAAAATATGGCAGTTATAGTGAAGAATTTTCTGATTAACTAGATATTTTCTGACATTTAACAAAAGTTAAACCAATAAAGTTCTGCTTCCTTATTTCATTTTCAGGTCTCATTATACTTTCATTAGAGAGAAAATATTATGAATAAGAAAGCAATAGTAAAATTAATTCTGTTCTGTGAGTCACTTAATCATTTCTTATCAGGGACATAAAACCTAATAAACATTTTGCTTTCAATAATTAAGTGTCTCCTAGCTTAACATGAAGCTAGATTTCCCTAGTTTTAAAACTTTTGCTGTCAATGGTCTGTGCTGAATTTAAAGGCTAGTGCAGGATTTTGTAAAATGGGATTCCTACATTATAGCAGAATTAGGACTATCACATGGTGATGTAATTAAAAGTTTGGTAATGAGATTTGGTTCTAAACACGTGATACCTTCCTGGCCCCCCGCACATGTCTATGCCATATTTTGCAATAATGCCCTGTGTAACAGTGAGAACTGACTTGAGCTAACTTTATACAGTTTGTTTTTTTCCTCCAGAACAAACAGGGCTTTCCTTTAATAAAATATTGGAGTAAATATGCACTAAGTGCACCATCTCTCATCTCTAAATGTGCCTCAGCACTATAGAAATGGGCAGGGTTAGTGCAATGCAATCTAGGGAATCATCCTTACATTCAGAGTTGGCAGCTTGCGCTATTAGTCTAATTTGATTGACTTGGTTTGGTTGTAGTGCACATATTTTTTTCTTTGCAGGCTTAGATTGTTGTCAGTAACACTATTAAAGGACACTCCAGGGAAAATAGCTAACTTAATACAGACATATAATAAGGTTCACTTAGAAGAAATATACAGGTGTAGCACATATAAATAAAAATAAAGTATGTTATATTTACTATGTGTTCTCACTTCAGATCTGTTCATTGTGTTAGTGTTCTGTATATATTTATTTATATATACACATATATATATATATATATATATATATATATATATATACATATATATATGTGTGCATATATGTATATATATGTGTGCATATATGTGTGTGTGTGTATGTATATATATATATATATATATATATATATATATATATACATCACAATGTTTACAAAATAACTTTTAATGTTAAATTTACATGTCTTTATGTTTACTGGCTCTCTAAGCGAGCCAATGTGAATTGTTGCTGCTTTTAATATCCTGTACCCCCTACTGTTGAAAACTGGAGGATTAAGCATGCAGTGTTGTAAATAGCAGTGAATTCTGAATCATTTCAGGTATTGGCTTATTTTTAACAGTTTTATCACCTCAAAATATATACTGTATATATATTTTTTTCTTCGAAAAGTTATTCAGCAGTTTTAACGCCACCGCCATAAGGCACGTCCATATTTTAAAACAAAATTAAACTGACTATGCTTGTTTGCATTCTGTGAGAAGATGATATAATACTTTGAGCAGATAAGCTACTGTTTTCTTTTTATCATACAATTCCTTTGTAGTAAACAGAATGCAGAAACATATATCAAATGAAGAACCATAGATTACTTTGAAGGTTATGTTCTCTTTAAAAAATAAATAAGATTGTTTGTTTCTCGGTAACAAATAATAAATTATAATATATCAAATTCTACAGTATTACCGAGATCAGTATAATTAACACTACTTTATTGGTATTTTTTTTATTAAACAAGGTTTTCCAATTTATTTTTTTGTTAAATGTTTTATAGTTATTTCATTAGACTAGAGTATAGAGGTTATGCTACTCAATCAAAAATTAATGAGAGTGAAATTAATTATTGACATGCTTATAATTGTTCCACAACAAGCAGAAGACAAAAAAATATGTGTTTTTACAGTTAACTATATGTACACATACATATTTGTTATAATACTAGAAAAAAAATGCTTCAAATATTACCCCAACTTTAAAAAAATAATAGTACCTCACCCATCTCTCCCTGCAGTCTC
Source organism: Mixophyes fleayi (assembly GCF_038048845.1). Lineage (NCBI taxonomy): Eukaryota > Metazoa > Chordata > Amphibia > Anura > Limnodynastidae > Mixophyes > Mixophyes fleayi. The sequence goes on from NC_134403.1 coordinate 102,643,659, forward strand.
TTGGAAAAGGGACCACAAAATTGTATGTTCAAGATACCTTAACTTTATAGAGCACAACATACTTCATACATACTTGCCTACTCTCCTGGAACTCCCAAGTTTCTCCCAAAATCCTGGATCCTGCTTACTTCCCCAGTGAAGTGGGCAAGCAAGGAACTTGTTGACGCGATTTGCCTCGATTTACATTAACGTTGTCCTACTTCCCTCTGGAGGGGAGCTTTACGGACTTAGAAAATGAACTTAAATAATGCAGGCTTCAGTGTTGAGCTAGGATACATTCTGTAGTCTCCTGGACTAATTACCTCCACTACTTCTAGCTCCTAGCACTTGGGAGGCAGGGAAAGCCTTTTACACAACTTACACAGTTTTAGTGTAAGGTGTGCACAAGCAGTATTTCATTACTGGAAGCTGTGTAGGTGAGGTAGCGTGAGTGATAGGAAAGATTGTTTTAAGAAATATAATAATAAAGAGAATAGTATAGTGTCTTCTAAAATGCTTAAAAAGTGATATATATATATATTCCTAGTTATGCCATACTTGCCAACATTTAGTTTTTGTCCTCCGGGTGGGGGTATGGTTGAAGGGTAGGAGGGGACTAGTCACAGCAAATCATGTCTTTTGGCCCTACTACAAAATGTAAATTTTGTCGCGGGAGCGAGGCCAAAATGAGGCAGTTCATCACAAATCGCATCATTGAGGCTCACTAGGAAGAGGGCAGGATACGGGAGAATTGCCTGCTCTCCCAGGAGACCTACCCAGCATTCGGAAGTCTCCCAGACATTCCGTCAGAATGGGCAAGTATGAGTTATGCTTGTAGAATCATCACTATGTATGCAAGTACATTTAGTCAGCTATCCAGACAAATCATTTTGTTGCTTGTTTGAAGCTGACGCAGACAGTTTGGCTGGGGATGTTAGAAGCTTTATGTAATTCAATAAAAGATATTTATGTCATGTAATTATGTGAGCCTAGGATCATTTATTTCAGAGCAATTATTTTTTTTTCCATTTCAAATATGTTTTAGGTATATTTAAATATAATACACAGGTGGTGTCAGGCATGTGCCTTGCTGTTCTGCCAGCTTTGTTGGCAACTGAAATGGCTGCTTTTTCATCATTTATTCATTGCCATTATAGGCGTGGTGTTCACAAATAAGTAACACACATAGAGAGACTCATAATGTAAATGTAAGCATTTTTACAACTACTAAGATAGTAAAAAAACACTATTTGAGATGTTGCATCAAGAAAATTGTCATCCCTTCAAGTTAATTCCCTTAATTTTGGTAAAACATTATAGGCAATTGTATCTTTATAAAATTACATATTTCATTCACTATTCTGTTTATATGTATTATAATAATAACTGGCTATTATTTTGGTATCTATTGTTCCAGTTAGCACTAGTTAATAACATTGCAGGGACATATTTGATATCAGGATTTTTTTTGCTGGAAGTTTATGGCAGCAAATTTAATTATGTATATTTACTTTATGTTAACAGGTAACTTGATATCCATATTTATTTATATACACATGTGTAGCTCTTAGAATCTGTCCAACAATATGGACACATTTAGCATCTTGTTAGTTATTGTTAATCTACCATTGGAGATATCTTTAGAATATAATTGTTGCGTAGATAGAGTTAGTGCTAGAGACGTGTAAATTATTTGTGAGCAAATATGTGTCCTATCTATGTATGTAAGTGGATTATAAAATATAGGTCAAACAGGTTGGTGTACATAGAATATGTAGCATAGTAATTTGATGATCATGCGGCATATGCATGTTTAAACTGTATAGTGACCAAAATTGCTTATAATCCCAATATTCTGCGTAACTATGACCAATTATTGGCTATTGTAATGTAGACACAGATATGTGGGTGCTAAGGTACAGCGAGAGTTGTTAACTAACATTGTTCATAGGTTCAAATCTGCACTAATACCATAACCAGCAATTACACGTTAGCTTGTCTAACTTGTACCCACCAGTAAAATCCATTTAGTTTTGATTGTTATGGTGTTGCTGCAGATTTGTACCTTATGGTAGTATATAATCTATAGTATCTGCATTTAGCAGCAAAACCACTTTATTAACATCATTAAATCAATAGGCACTCATTGTACCTGTAGAGCACATATTATTTCTGTATTTCCTTTATTAAGTATACAGATTGACGGCTTCACTAAATTTGTGGGTGACTGTATTTGAAGCACACATATATTATGTTATAGTCTGTGAACATTCACCATGTTTAATTTTTAAGAGTCGGTTTTCAAATAAATTAAAAGTCATTCTCTCTGCAAAGAGCTCCTAATGATTTAATAAGCCACTGTTTTATTTGGTATTTTAATGACTTTTCCAAGCATAATTCCATTTTGCCTTTGTTATTGTGCTTCAGTGAATTCTATTTTATAGTTTTCTGTCCAATTTCACTTTAGGTTTTTTCACCCACAGGGTATTCTAGTGGCTGCCAATACTTTCCTCACACCATGCTGTTAATATTAGTCTTAGTATTCTATCCAGTGAGTCAGCTGGGTACTGAAACATTCCCTGAAGGTGTGCAGGTGCATTAAATAGCTGGAATTGCTGGAAGAAGATGTAAGCACCCAGCTGCCTCTCAATTTATTTGATTCGGTGTAAACCAGTCGGTTCTGTCGCTTGCTCACAGCTGTATAATATACAATCCAAATGTATTAGATGTGAGGGCTAGTTTACTTTCAATCCTCTTATTAATATTAACTAGATTTAAAAATTAACAATTGTAATGTTTTTAAATCTGTAATCACTGTTTGAAGTGGCTGGCACTTCCCTGTAGCGCATTCTGACATCTTATTAGACCGTATATTTTGTCACTTTTCATTTGCTTTAAATCCATTTAACCAATAGAGGTAGGTTTGACACCATGCACTTCAGTATGACAGCAGCATCAAATTACAGATGGTTGCTTTTAAAAAACCCTGCTACTTCCATTATCTAACTCTGTCGCTGGCTTCCTGCTTCCTCCATTCCTCTCCTCACATCGTGATACTGTCCCTGTCAGTAGCAACTCTGTCCTTACTAAGGTAATCATCATCATCATTATCATCATCACCATTTATTTATATAGCGCCACTAATTCCGCAGCGCTGTACAGAGAACTCGCTCACATCAGTCCCTGTCCCATTGGGGCTTACAGTCTAAATTCCCTAACAGACACACAGACTAGGGTCAATTGGTTAGCAGCCAATTGACCTACCAGTATGTTTTTGGAATCACAGGCCACTTCCTTCAGGATCAAGACATTCATCTTTTGATTAGACTTTTGTAAATGGTCTGATGTTCGAATTGGCTACAGGTAGTTTTATTTCTGCCCAATTCAAAACAGAGGTCATCCTGGGCAAACAGATTACCTGTTAAAATGCACTTTACTACATAAATAATAATAAATAAAATTGTTTCATTTTAACTTCAGTAAATACAACATTTGTATGAACAAAATTTGTTCATACCCACACCTCAAAATTTAGAAAGGAGAAAGTACAATACAAGACATAAAATCATAGATTTTGCTGCGCCGTATCTGAAGGTACTCAGAGAAGCATACTGGGATGCATTTTTCTTCTGTTTTGTCATTTATTCTGTCATGAATTTCAACAGTGACCACATTATCTGTGACTTCATTAAATAGATATAACAGACTAATCAAGACCGTACATATTTGATTATATTTCTGTATGTATTTTTCAAACCTGCCACACTGCCCTTGTGTCTCTGATAAGATAAATGAAGAAATATTAACATCACCACCACAATAAGTATCTACACCTATTGCTTCAATTATTCCAAATCATTTTCATATGTACTCTTGTTAAAGAGTAGTATATATCACTATCACAAACCGCTGTTCATTGTCAACATCACTTCTAACAGTTTACTGAAGAGTGATGTGAAAAGTAAAAATAATTATAGCCTGTGATACATGGCATGTGATGAACAGTGTTGCTCTGCAAAAGAATGTTCATAACATAGCAATTAAATACTGTCAGTACGTTTGGGCTATGTGGGAAACTTAAAATGCATAGGATAAGAAGTGTGTGTTGAGGTCCAACCTTTATGGCATGGCAAACTTTGCATTGTTATTTCTCGGTCCAGCATCATAACAAGGGTAGCTGGAAAGAGCCACATGCCATAGCTAGGTCAAAGCATTTACCCCACAGTACCCTCTACAACCAGGTAACAAGGAAAAATCCTACAGATCCAAGCCAGATCACTAGATTATTTATATTTATTATTCTTCCAACAATTCACAGCAAACAGAGGAGAGTGTAGGAGATGCTTTAAATGGAACCAGTGCTTAATCTAGGCGGATTTACATAGGGCAGTCAAACTCTGTATCTCTTGCTCCAACACGGGGGCTAGTTTTAGTTCCGAATACTAGTGCTCCATATGATCCCTCCACAGATGCACTGTATATCTCTGCTCTTCAGAGACATATGTGAACAAGTTCAGAAAATATTAAATTTTCTGAACTTGTTACAGAGCAGTCCCCATACGTATATATGGGGACTGCTCTGGATTCCAAAGCAAAATCTATGATATCTGCTGCTATGCACTGTTCGTACATTTGAGCGATAGTTAGATTTGTGTCTATTCCCATTTTTGGGTAATTTAGAGAAAAAAAAGATTAATAAATAAGCCCTATAGGGAGAGAGCAATAGTTCCTTGCAGGTAATATTTCTTGTGTACTTATGATTGTGGTATTGGGCAGTAACAATTTGATATTATATCTAACATTTTAGTAAGTTATCCTACACCTCCCACCACTTACATGTGCACCATTACAGGTCAGTTTAAATGCAAAATATATTAGTAACAATCTTTACTTTATTTTGCACAATTTTATATTGACAAGGTGCACAGCACTTGTTACCACTGTTACTGTTACAGTCACTTTTCTTTTTATAATCTGTTACTCTTGCTAATAATAATATTGTACAACAGTATTTTTTAATAGCATGGCTTCCTAAGCATAATATGAATTTTACTAGTGTATAGCTGCTTTGGTGCTAGTTGTTTTATGGCATCTCCAATTCTACTCAGTTATTCTAAAAATGGTTCACTAGTGCATTCAGGCCTATAGAGATGAATTTAGACCCCTTGTGCGGCTGCTTTTTATTTTAGGGCTTTGCCTTGCTCAATTACTATAAAAATGGTTCAAAAGCACATCAGGGTCTTCTAGAAAAAACTTGGTCCCCAGAGATGCTTGAGGAGAGGGTGTGACAAACGGATAGAAAGTCCATGCAGTCAATTCCCCCATCCATAATCCTGCTCAGATGGTGTCCAGTGTTCCCTCTAAGCTGAGCAATCTGGAAATGGAAAGAGTTAAAAAAGTCACTCTAATGAGGGCTCCACCCGAAAGGTTTGCATTCACAATCTGCAGGATGTTTCCTAGTAAGATACAGGTTTAACTCTATCATTTCCAGAATGCTCCGCTTAGAGGGAACACTGATGGTGTCCCCACCATAATACTCACTGCTATGCTCTTTCCTCTGCGCACAAATATGTGTATCAGGCTTTTCTGTACTACCTAGCAGCTGTTCTCACTAAGCTACCTAGTGTCCTTTACTAGTTTGTTTGGCAACTTTCACCAGTTCTTATTGTATTTCCCAGTTTTTTTATCTAGAAGTCTCAGGTTCCATCCTATGATTTTCTTTAGAAGCCTTGCCCCTTCCTGTTTTAACCTCTAATCTAGCTTGCTTTTGCTTTTATTCATTAGCTGATCTGAATGCTGGCTTACTCACATTATACTTGTGCTGATGACCTGTGTGCTGAATCTGACTTGTTACTGTCTTCACTTTTGCCTTACTCCTATTCTGCTCTGATTATACTGGCTGCTGACTCGTATGCCAAATTCGGACTGTTTATTGACTACTCTTCTTCTCTAACTATTCCCAACTGGGTGAGATTGTTTCAGCCACAGGACTCTGATCCTTATCAAAGATTGATTGAGGCAGCCCTGAACTGCTTTCACAAGATCACAGGGTCACCAGGGACGCGTGTTACCTACCAGCAGAATTGTGTTTTTGTTTCCTATATAATCCAAATAAAATAAATTTATATTTATTCTAATATACTCCCAAATAAAACTGCAAGTGCCGTTGTGACATTAAAAAATTATATTTCTTGACAGTGCCTATTTTTACAATATAGCTATGAAGATACCAAGATTGGTAACTTCTAGTGGGTTACCTAATCACTCGGGCACCAAAGCATGAGTAAATGATAAGGTTTATTGGAAATTCATACAGCACAATAATCCAATTATCAGCCAAGTGTTAAGCCCAAAGTTTACAATAAAAAGCATCTGGCAATAGCCGTTAGAGCCATTTAGCAACCAAACAGTCCTCAGTAGACCTCTAAGTGGAAGGTGGAAACTGATTCTTTTCATTTGCTGTAGTAGCCTGGAATAGCTCCTTGTCTCACGACTTTGGATACTGTCTCACACAGCCGGCTAAGCCAATAGTGGATGTTTCAAAGTGATTAGACCTGGATTCCTTAGTTTATTTATGGAAAAGGTACTTGAAATAATCAGAACGTTACAAATGTGTGGAAATTCAAGCCAATTTATTTAAGAAAAAAAATAAAAATATTTGTTACATAGAATAAACGTAGCCCCAATGTTCTGTTCTTTTTAGCAGTTATATGAAATATTAATGATGGTAAACCAAAAAGTATATTGAGAGAATAGTTTAATTTAATTATGGGGAAAGACCAAAACTGTGCTTTATAGTAATGTTTTCACAATACATGTTTCACAATTGAATACCACAATGATGGAGCACAATATATGCACAGATGGACCATGAGCTTGCTCAATCTCTTCATAGACTTACTTAAGCACAGACATGTAAAAATAAACACAGTTGTGCTATGAGACATAACACACCTAAGATCACTTGGGTTGGCTTGGAAACAAATTGATTCCCAGATCAACCAGAAATTTGCAAGTTCTTCTGGACTTTAAGCTGTAAAATAATTTGGTAACAAAGGGCTCACACATGGTAGGAACAAATTGTCATGTTTGTTTGCAGTGCTCTTATCTGTATGTATGGTGAAAATGGAGCTAGAAATGGTTATTACCATAATGATCATTGATCACTGTGGTAAACACTTCCTCAGTATTTATACAAGCACTGTATGCACCTAGAACTCAAAATGTTCTATTGTTCCAGGAGCTTAAGGGCCTGATGCCGTGTCGGACACATGTTTGGTGTAATTTACGTTTAAAAAGCTGCCTATAAACATAGCGTATTTACTCCCATGTGCTGAGTGGTAGGCATCTCATCTAACTCTGCACCTGCAGCATTTCTGTCAGGCATACCCACATATGCATACACGCAACCAGATCATACGTGCAAGAAAAATTTGTTGACATTTATTTTTAGACCAAAAAACACATTTGCTGTAAGGCTTGATATAATACAGCTGATAAAAGACTCCTTCTAGCGTAAAAATGGAAGTAGCAAAATATTATTATTTAAAAGAAAAAAAAAAGACCAAAAAAACATATACATGACCAATGCAGATCAGTATCAGAGGTGAATTTGCAATCAGCCAAAAGCAGCTAACTAGTTAGTGCTGGTGTACGTCATCATCATCATCTTTTATTTGCACCTGCCCTCTATCAAGTGCAAAACATACTTACAGGTGTATATATGCAGCCATGCTGGTCTGCATCAGCCGTATTTACGTGAACAAGTCCTTAATGTACTTGGCCTATTCTATGCAGCCCCTTTCCCAACGTAAACAGCCATAAGTGTCAGATGCACACAACTCTGCATGCTCTTTGTGAGCATGTGTAGTCCAATTTTTTGTCATTTATGTTACACAAATGAGCGTACATCCAGGTCAGCACCAGGCTCTAAGTGATTGCTGAGGAAATGTTTTACAAATTAACAAAGATAAAAGAACTGCAAAGGACTGCAGGCAAAATGTCTTTTTTTCTCTTTGAGTGCATGAGCCCTTAATGGTGAATTTTCTTGTCATGCCTAATGTCAAGACAAAAATATAATATGACAGATGGTGAAAATGAAATGTAAAGTACAGATTTCAGATTACAATTACAGCAAGTAGCAATGACAATAAAGAAACAACAACTGAAATGCATTAGATGACGAGTGACATTAATAAATAAATGAGCTGTATTATATTAGACTCCTAATTGTCTGAAATGTCATGCATTTGGTCTTAATCATCTCTTTCAGGAAGGAACATGGAAAACAATACAGGATCAAAATTATTATTTGAACATACTGGTCCTTGTAATAAATACACCATGTATGACAGTAGGCTATACGAGAGAAAAGTCCACTCATATGTGTACTTGGGAAACAAATCTTCATGAAGCATTATGTAACATATCTTACCATAACAATATCTAACTCAGCGGATCCCCAGCGTTTGCATCAGAAGCCAACCTCTTCAACACAGTCACATTAGCATCTCTATATCCTGGCATGCGTATTGGGTGCGTGTGACATTTGTATGCGGTGACATTGCAACAATGCAGTAGTTGCAACAATCACACTGAGATTTCTGTGGATTTGGCATGGGTTTATGACATTATGGCTCATTATTTCCTGCATCTGCCTTTCTCTTACTTAAGACACCTGTTATCAGCACACCTTGTACTGTACTTTAGCTGAGAGAACTCTATTACCTGTTACTCTGTTGCTCAAGTTTCCTGACTTTGGGTAGTGTGTTCAGTTATTTGCTGCCATTGGACAGGACATATTTTCCAGCTCAGTTTGATTTATTCACTACGTGTGCCTGGTAGGCCCTACTCCTGTCTGTAATTAAAAGCATTATATGTTACTCTTGCTACACATGCGTCCTGCACAGGCAGGAAAGGCTCTCTCTTCCCAAGGACAACTCAGTATCCATTGGGCACGCCTCTCAGAGCATTGTCTCCAGCTGGTACAGATTTTCTGCAAGAGATTAATTCTCACATCCTTAATCACTGCTCACCATTCCTGCATGGCATACATAATATTGATCCTCTTCTTGGAACCAGTTGCATTGGCTTCCTCTTTGTAGGAGGAAGACTGACCTCTGATCAATAACTTTACCGAATCTGTATCTGCCCATCTGTCTTTCTGAACTTTGTTGCTCAAGGCCGCAACTATTCAGCTTCTGCTCAGCTCCTGTGCATCTCTCAAGGTGACCAGACTGCTGGGAATTATGCTAATGAGTTTTGAACCCTTACTGCTGAAACCGACTTAAACAACTAGGCTTTATTGGCTGATTTTTGGCAAGAACCTTCTGACAGCCTTAAAGATTTAATAACCTGCCAAAATATATATATGCAACTGGGAGAGCTTATTGCTTTTTGTAACAAGTTGAGTCTTTACATAAGGGAGCAAAAATTAGAGATAAACTTGGGAGAAAATCTAATATCCTTTTGGTCCCCAAGTTCCTATTTCCACATCTTCCTATGATGAGGAAGCTGATAGTAGCAGTTAAGAGACAAGCACCTTTCTAATGAAGAAAAACAATACAGACACTCCCTTGGGCTTTGTTTATTCTGTGGGACTAGTGGCCACCTCATCACAACCTACCTAATTTGCAGATTCACAGCTAGGAAAGCTTGCCAAACAGCTACAGCCATTAAAGCCATTGGTGTTAGGCCTTTAGTTCCAGTCTTCCTGGCATCTAAAACCGTGCACATGAAGATTATAATAGATGAGTCCTCATTCAGTAACCATGGCTCCACAAGCACAATTATTTTATGTGTGAAGATTACCTCCTGGAACAGTTCTTACAGAGATTTTCTTGTCCCTGTCCTCTTCTATTGCTTCCAGCCATATTCTTCCTTCTTAACATTTGGCCTAAACTGATGTTTTCACCAACAAACAAGTTTTATCACCTCACACAATTGTGAAATTGTTGTTGCTGTATTGCCAGGGTGTTTCCTCCATAACCTACCCATTGTGCCAGAGAACAAAGTATTGAAGGATTACAGACAACATGTCTGTACATGTCTCCCCTGCTCATTATTATGGATGCTTCACAAGAAGTTAAACTCTTTTCTAAACTGGATTTTTTTTGGAAGCTTATGAAATCATCTGAATTAAAGAGAGTGATTACTGGAAACCGCTTTCAACATCAGCAGTGGGTACCATGAGAATACTATAATGCCTATTGGGTTATGAAACACAACATAACCAACTAAAATTGGCTTGGAACTGCACTGGATTATAGTATCTTGCCATTTCCCCTTGCGCTATCAAACACTTCAACAGTTTTCCAAGGTTCTATTACCAAAGTGTGTAATGATTTTGGATTTATTTACATATTTAAGATCCTGGCTTACCTACTTTGACAGTATCCTAATTTAGGATATCCTCAAAATTAGCTACAATATCAAGAGCAGGTCAGAGACGTTCTACAGAAATAATGGAAACATTGAATTTTTTTAAACGTGAAAATTCCAAATCTAATAAAGTGATGTTATCTTAATGAAGACGAATTTCAAATGGACTCTTCCAAGGTCTCTGTTTAGCAACAATTGTGTCAGGAGGAAGGTATCCCATGCTCTGTGGATTTTTGCAGCTCTTACCTGTTCCTCCCAAATCATGGTCTTACATTGCAATAGATTTTATTGTTGAGCTTGTTCCCTGATAATGTTGACTGTTATCCTGGATGGACTGGATTGATTCTCCAAGCACTCTCATCTGGTTCTCCTTAAAAAAAAGTCCAATCAACTTTACAGTTAACAAAAATATTTATTAGAAAGTTGTTTCACATCCAAGTATTCCCTTCTGTTGTTGTTTTTGACAGAGGTCCCCTATTTTAGGAAATCTCCCTTTGCTTATCTTCATCCTACCACCTACAGACCAGTAAACTCAAATTATAATTTCTATCAGTTAGGTTAGGACCATAATTGGTCTCTACAAAGTCCTAGAGAGGCACATCGCCTCTTATGGGATATCAGGAACTCCTCCCATCATTCAAAATGTATCCTACATTCAAGGTGTCCATCCTCAAGCCATACGTTACCAATTCCTTATATTGCCCTACAACTACCTTTCCATCTCCTGTTCTACTGGAATATCATCTGGAGTATGAAGTTCAGCATATGCTTGACTCTTAAATCTGTTGGAGAAATTTTAGGCTTATCACAAGGCTGCCAGTCCATCTAGAGGTCACCTGGAGATTGATCCTAATGTACCAATATCTAACTTAATGGACTCTGGTATTGAGGGTGCACATTTATGCCCCCCGTCTTGAACACAGCCATGTCATTTTCGCTTAGTCGCAGCATATATGTTTCGGGTATGCATTACTTCAGTACGTGATGTCATACGTTTATTGCTGTAACTTCCAGTGAGATTTTTTTTTATATATTGTGCATGGGATTATGACATCACAGCTCATTAGTGCCTGTGCATGCATTTCTCTTATTTAAGCGCCTGTTCTCTGTACTGCTTGCCTGAGTAAGGTATTATGTTTGAGAACCCCACTGCCTCTTATTATTCTGTTGTTAAACTTTTGCCCACCTGATCACTTTCTGTGACCCTCAAACTTGGCTTGTAATCTCAATTATTCTAATTTCTCCAGTGTCCTGACCTCAGCTAGTGTATTCAGCTATACTACTCTCTGGATCTACTTCCTGGATCATCATACAGGACAAAATTTCCAGGTCGGTTACTTTATACTTTACCTGTGCCTGGCAGATCCTACATGTGTCAGTAGCTAGCAGTGTTATAGTTTATGTGCATTTATTTATCAGCATGTACTGCAATTTTTTAGATTCATTTCTATTGTTGTAATTTTCTTCTTTCAAATAACAAAATGTGTAGTGAGGAATTTTCATTCTAAACAGTCCGTGAACAAACTACAACCGTTGAAATGACTCATTCGGGTTTACCCATTGCCATCAATATTAAGCATGTGTTTGTTTCCATTATGTTTTAATGTACAGTTATATTATGTCAGTATGTTTACCCTGTCTTTTACTTTTAATGTAGACCTGTCTAAATTCTGTCATAAAGTCTGTGCATTTCATGTACTGCATCTATTTTTGTTTGTTCAAATATATCAATATTATGTTATGACTTAACACATAAAAATAGAAAATGCCGCCCTTAAGTGCCAAAAAGCTTAAAAATAGAGATTGTATCAACATAAATGAACATAAACATGACTATGTGCTGGCATTTAAAGGTCATAAAGTAAGTAATTTTGCAGTATCAGTAGGCTCACTTACGTTCTGCTTTAGTATTGCTTTTGTCATAAACACATAAACATTGCAGTATATCATACACCATACATGCCGTAAACAAGATGTAGAGTAATAAACATAATGTGTTTTCTTATACAAAAGAGTAACCAGACAGATTGCTGGGAAAATAGTGTACATTTTGCTTACATTCTACAGTAATCAATAGTTGATAATCTAGGTCTTCATATTTAAATAGATGTAAGGAATGTTGATAATGTTGACTTTAACCAAGTCACTTAAATAATATTTTATGGTGATTTTCATTTGAAGAAATATCAAGCATTGAGCAATTGGTCAGTGGGGTTTAGTACTTATCCAATCTTGTCCGAATGATGTCAACTGAATAACTAAAGTCATTTACCATTCCAACCCAATAATAATAGCACTTGTGGGGTGTAAATACCATGCCACTGTATATGGAATAATATGATACATGTTTATATGATATATATATCATTTACATTAAAAACTCTTTTGGTACCATGTCTACAATCACAATTTTTTAGACCCAAGAAATAAGTATTTGCAGATTTTCCTAAGCCATTGTATACTGTACAACACATCCTTTTTTTGAAAGTATATAACCAAAAATGCTGCAATGCTTTACTTAGAGCTGTTAATATTCTGCACCAGTGCAGAGATGGAGTTTGACAGAGAAGCCTCCAGGCAAAATCTTATCTTACATATAAATGGGGACTCCCAGGAGAGTAAGTGCTGCTACCAACAATTTTAAAAGTAGCAATATTAAATGACAATTATCACTTTATCATAAGTTATATTAATTAGATTTGGCATAGTAAAAACTTTCTATATTATGTCTCAATTGGACCAAACTTTTTTTTTTTTATGTGTGAAATAATGTATTTATCGTACCTCTGCTTTTAACACTATAATTGCTTCTTCTAACACTATGAAAAGTAGATGAATGAATATAACTAAATACACTTCCTTATTAAAGTGCAATGAACACATGTGTCCTTACCCCAGTAATGAAATGATACAGAACACTTGTAACATGAAGGTATATAACAATTTGCTGCTACTTCTCAAAGTCACAATGGAAGTACATTTCAACTATTCTGCAAGATATCCAGCAAAAGATAATATAGAACTATGGATGCCAAAGGGATACTTTATAGCATTGTAATGGAAAATTGACAACAGATAGGTGATGAGAGACAAAAGCATTTTATCACATACTTGAGTCATATACATCAATCACATAATGTAATCACAAACAACAAGATATAGATTTTAAGCTTGCGGGCAGGTCCTTCTTAGCTCTTTGTCTTTTAATCCAGTATTGTTTTATTGCTCTTTGTTCCCATAAAGTATATAAAGTAAGCTGTTGCTCTATAAATACATGTTAACAAATAATAAATAAAAGGGCATGTAGATCGAAAAGCAATTTAGAATTAAATTAATTTTCATGCCCTCAGTTTCAGCTCAATTCTCAAAAATATTCCCAATTTATCTAATTGTCTTAATTGTTTATAGTGATGTGTTTTTAAGTAATAACAATATTGCTATACTTTTGAATTGTATTTATTGAGCACAGATATAGTTGAGCTCAGTGGTGTCATTTGTTGTACACACAAATGTATGTGTACAGGGCCATACCCCTACATTATTTTTAGCAATATATGATTTAAACTGTATTTTACCAGGCTTAAGAATACATGTTAAATGCCTAAAATGAATGTCCAGTAGAAGGCCTGAGGTTATCCAGCCTCCTATTTATTGTTTGTTATTCCTACAGTATATTATTTGTTATTCCTTCAGTATTTCATATGAATACTTATGTAAATACTTGGCTTGACATTATATTGCAACATTCTAAATACAATAATTATATTCACTCTGTCATGTCTATTTTGGAGTAACAATAAATGTGCATACATAACATATTTTTCTGATCACATTTTTAGAAAATAATTTCATAGAGATTTTTTAAAAAGGCATATTATGGGGTTCATTTTTTCATATGTTGTTAATATACACACCACAGAGATTCAACTCTGCACCAGAACAATTACGGATGTTTAACAGAGGCAGATATTTATTCAGTAGTAACTCTGGAAACATACCCAAGGCATTAGTTTTACAAATACATCTGGTTCCCTTGGTGGTAGAAAATGTAAAGCTTTGGGGAGTGAATCTTTTTATGTTTCACATTTTCTCTCTGAAACAACAAATTAACTGTCTTGGATCTATCTTCCTGCCGAGCGGCAAAGAAAAAAAAAAATCATTGTTCAAATAAAAAGCTGTTCTTTCTTATCCCTTTGTTCAAATTGGATACAGTACTGTGAATAGAAAGAACCAAGTATCACAGTTAAGAAGGAATTAATTGTAAAATGCAAAAACAACCTTCTAACTACAAAAATGTCAAATTGTCACGAATACGACCATGTTGTCCTTAGTGTACTGGTTTTAGAATGTACTTAGTCATTTTGCATTCAGTTTAATGTTCTACAATATTTTTGAACATTTATATCATTCCTGGAAATATAGCTCCCATGTGTGCAAGTTAACCTTTTCTTTTTTATATATTCATTATGCTTAAGGTTATAATGTCAATAGTAGTTACTCCCCCCATTGTGGGAATATGGAGAGAACCTTACCAAGAGAAAGTGATGTTACTGCCCTTTTATGCCCATGAGATTTTATTATATTAAAATAGATGATATGGCAGTAAAATAAGTACAAAAAAATCACTTTGTGTAACCTTGAACCTGTACTGCCGCCAGGTCAGAGTAATGAGTAACTTAGTTTGACTATATTCATCGTAGGCTTTTGGAGCAGAGAATGATTTAGAATGATTTTGTCCAATAGAAGGTTTTATGAGTATTTTGTTTATGACAATGGCAGGCAAACATGAAATGTATCCTATATAAAGTCTTAACATGCAGAGGTTCATTTTGTTTTACTGCCAATCAGTATGCTAATGCAAGCAATTTAAAGAGTTGACAAACTGAATTAAAGACAATAAATAGACAAGCCAATACTGTGCATATTTCAGATGTCTCAGTGCAATAAATGCAAACAAGTGCCGAGAACTATTTATTTACTCCCGATTTATTTATGTCAAATCAATAGTAATTAAATAGGTACCTGCAATCAGAAGCACTGCTTTAGTTTATTGTTCCCATCAGAGGTGTCACATAACCCCTAATGTTTACAACAAGGCAGAAAAGCTATTAGTTTAGTCTATTTTAGAAATCCACTGATAAATGCACTTTTCATTCCAGAACATTTTTCAATATGGCTTTTTTTTGGCATTTTTTTTTTTTCATATTAGAAACAACACCTTAATATAAATGTTTTACAGTCTGTTTATAAGCAAGGGGAGAGGGAGTGTGGAGGTGCACAGTCGTTATACACAGAGTTACTCAGGAAGGCAAAGGATTGATAAGATGCCAGATGATCTACCCGCTGACACATATTGATCGAAGACAAAGGGCAGATTGTTCAGTCCCAATATGCTGACGCTAAGAATCACAAATGACTCTTCAGTTGTCTAAAAAACATAATATAAAAAAGCTGTAAAGTACTACTCCACCTTATAGTGCTGGACTACTGGTCAATGTCAAGTGTCCGGTCAACAAGTTATTTTTACTGAGAAACTATATATTGTTCAACAGTACATGCTTTCTTTCAAGGGTGTAATAAGTCTGTTACCAACCTAATTCTTTGTTACCTTGGATGATATTTGTATAAATTCTTTATAATATGTACTGTACAGTCAGTAAAGTGGTTTTAATTACTTAGCTGTCCCCCAAAAGTTATCCACAACTTTTAACTCATCCTATAATATCTAGTATTAAAATATGTTAAGTACACCATATTGTGCGTAGTGTACAGTTTATAGAATATGCATATGGAAGAATAAGTTCAGAGTGCTTTTTACACAAAGGTATAATTTAGTGTAGAGTGTTTTTCTGGATAATTAACAACTAAGAGTCGGATGCAATTTAGAGTCGGATGCAATTTACACTGAAATCGTAAGTTTAAATTGCATCCCGTAATTTACACAGTATTTAGAGTGGCACAGATCTTCAGATCCATGCACTTGCACCATAGAATACTGTGCAAATTGCACACACTCCTTTTTATCTGAATTATGGGCCGGCGTGTAAGTGTATCATGCACAGTGCCCTGTAAAGCAGATAATTCAATTAAAAAAAGTAAAAAAAAAAAAAAATTGTCCCCCTCCCCAACAGCACAAGAGTTGGTTATGCTGGTTGGGAGGGGGTGCACACCTTTTTTTTTTTTCCTTTTTAATACATAAAAGTATCTTGCACCCACATAAGATACGTCTCCTAGAGACGTTTCTGTGGTTACTTTCAACTCAAAAGAGCATGTAAAGAGTGTGAGCACACCTTTACATTGCCCACTACCTCCCCCGTTCCACCTCTTTGAGTGCAGACAGGTGCAAACAGGGTCGTAGCTAGGGCTGTGCAACAGGAGCGGCCGCCCAGGGCGCAACACTGAAGGGGGGAGTGCAATTTAGGAGTATTTTAGGTTCATTAGGTTAAAATTGAGGGCTAGGGGGGCGGCATGTGTCTTTCTCGCCCCAGGTGCTAGAATTCTAAGTTACGGCTCTGGGTGCAAAGGGGAGATCCGTCCCAGTCAGAGTGCAAACTGAGACGAATCTTTGGCCAAATGTGCTTTTTGCGCTGAACAGAAGGACTTGTGTCCAACTCTAAATCAGGCCCTAAGTCTTTGGAATGAACCAAAATGTTTGTAGCTTTCACTTTAAGCCACGGAACCACATCAAGTTACCTAATGCATTATGTTCCATTGTCTAATTTAGCTTGAAAAATTATAACTGCTAAAATCTGAAAGGCAAATAACAATTGAAATGTTTAAATAAAAACACATCTAGAGTTAAATATTTTGTAGTCATACTAAATGGTGCTTTTTATTACAATTGGCAAACTTAATTTGAGAGAGAGAGAGAACATTTTACATTGTAGTTCTGCATCTGATTTTCACTGCTCATATTTCATTAAATAACTATTATAAGTTGCTTTAATGCATAACAGTACCTGTTTTCTGACATGTCTGCTTTGTCTAATGTAAACAGCAGATATACATACATAAGTGTAAATAGTAATTATCTGTCCATACCATAAATAGTAATTATATAGTATACACTGTAAATAGCAATTAAATATAGCAATTTGAATTGCAATATGATGTACCATACACTGTGTGATTCATAGCAATGAATGCACAAGAGTCCAAATTACTTGGTTTATATCTCCACCCTTTTAATTGATAGTCAAATTTTGAAAAAGTTTTCTCAGCCTAACTGTCATGGTGTAAGATATTTACAATTTTCAACCAAGACTGGTATCGCTGCAAGAATCTGCAAAACAATGGCATTTAAACACAGACCCCACCACCTTCTTCCTCTCTTTTGATAAAGCGTTCTGATGTACATGAGAGTTTGCAGTCTCAAAGGGTTACTAATCCTAAAACACAAGTATATGTGTACATCTCTAAGGCGCGAATCAGAAATGAAAGTATCTCAGATAAGTCTGTAGTTATGGAGAAGGTATTTTTTCTCTATCCATCAGGCTTTCTTCTTGTACGGTCTATTTCAGAATGTTACATGATATTTTTCTCCTAATGGATGAGCTTACATTTAATATCTTTCATTTACAAGAAGGGATACTGATCACAATAGTTAATTAGAAAAGTACTAACTGGACATAAATAAGTGTTGAATAACTTTTTGTAAATTTTCACTATATAGAAAATAAATATTCTCGCAAACCAATGTTGTAGTCATTTCTACCTCTTTCAGTTCAAGACAACTTCAAGTGGAGAAACTCTTAGCTTTTGGTGTTGGTGTTATGTAATAGAGAACAGAGATTGGGCATTAATGATCTACAGTTTTTTGTTGAAAATTTAATATTGTTGTGTTAGAGTAGAAAGAAAGAAAGTCCAAGTTACAGCTGGTAAAAGGCATTAAAGATAGGCTCTTTCATATCTTCTGGTCAGACCAATAGCAAATGAAGGTACCTAGCATCAAAGCCCACATTATATCTTTTGATCTGCGCTGGCTACTGACCTAAGCACTCCACAGATGTCCTCCTGCCCAATTTCTATGTTGGGAATCAGAGTAATGCATTCACTTTCTTACTCCAAGGGCCTGAACACAACAGACTTAGTCTAGCTACATTATGTCTCTTGCTAGCAGAAATGACCCATGGGCAGACACCTGCAGGGAAAAAGGCAAAACCAAACAACAACTTGCCACAGGTGGGCTACATTCACAAATACCATTGTAAACTGCATGAACTGAGGGGAGGAGTGAGGAATGAAGCAAAGGAGTAGTATTGTTTAAATGCAATATTTGATGAAGTGATAACATCAGTATGTGTAAGTGTATATTTGGCTGCCCCCTAATACTGAGCAAAGTAAACTAAGGTGTTGCTCAACTGAGTGGAGCAATACTTCCTCCAGCTGATTGGAATTGGTGCCTCCACCAGAATCTTTGGTCTTTATGGGTGAGTGTTCTAAAGCTGATATACCAGAGATTGACCCAGAAAACCTCTGCCTGACACTAAGCTTTATCCTGATAGCTATTTACTCCAAATCCCAAAACACTTAAGATAATCTTTAGGCAAGTATGGTAAATATTTATTACAGGGATGGATAGGATAATTCAAGACCAGAATACAATTCTTGGGTTTTGTAAATTAAATAAATACCAAAATATAGTAAGTAATGCAACAATACAATGTGAGTCACATAATAATATGCCTATTTGTCATGTTAAAGAAGACTACTAACTTGCTCAGAGTAATTTCTTACCCTTTTTTGTAAGGTAATAGAACATGTTGGGAAAAATAACAGAAATAGTTACATTAACTTATAGCTGTATAAACCAATACCGTTAGCACCCTTCCGAACCGTGTATCTTCTTCAGTTCTAAAACTGAACTATTACATTTTCACCTGTAATATTCCCCTCCATAAATGTATAAATTCATAAAGGAAAATATACTGTTTGTATATAACACAACTGGTGCGGCCGATTGATCGCTGTTGCACATGAAAATATATATACTCGGTCTATCCCATCATTTTATACTTTGTATGCACCAAATTTCTATCATGCCCTCTTCCACTGTATTAAGTTGACAGTTGTCTTGCATAGCCAAACAAATGAATTGATTATCTGAAATGCTAAGATGCTTTAATTTATTGATACAGCTGGCTATTTAATGTGTTTATTTCTTCACTAAGGCAATCAGATCCAGAGAATTATTAGTGTAGTTGAAACAGGAAAATTGTCCACAATATCAAGTTAAAGCTGGATATAGATGCTATGGCGGTCTTCTATGACTTTGTATTAAATGAAGAAATGTCCTTAGTCAAAGCAGTACAAGTCTCTATAGCCTGACTATTGAACATAAGTAATCAGCACAAGTATCTTCTGGTATTAATGCAATTTGATATGATTAATAACTTCATGTCTAAATAGAGATATTTCTATTGGTATATAGAATAACATATTCTTTGAACAGCTACTAAATATATTACTGAATGTATTGTCTTTCAGCATATTAATAACTTCCTAACTTCACTCAAGCAGGATTGCAATACAGTATAAGACATACATATGCCCACTTTCCTATGGATTTGAAACAACTTCCCTTTTCTTTGTGCTTAATATAATTTCAGCAATGAGTATTACACTTATCTGCATGTGATGTCTGTACGTTAACACAACAGATCTGCTCTGTCAATGCTATTGGACAGATATTCTCCTCAGTATACAGTCTTACTTATCTGTATTTCCTGATCAACTGTCAGTAGGGATATTGACATATATGTTGTTTAACCGTGCCACAGATGGATGTCTTCTATAGTGAATCAGCTGGGTTATTGTATTGGCAGACTGGTCTTTAGTACACCTTCTCATACAGAATACTCAGTCCCAAAACTATCACTGTTTTACAAATACCTAGGTCTCCAGACAGCCACCTAGATAACTCCCTTCCATCACTCCTCTTTCCACTCACTGAAATCCCCAACTGTCATATCTCTTCGTTCCACATGTGCACAAATGACCCTTTCACCGGCTCACTGGTTGTCCTTCCTTGGATCACTTTTGGTAAGTACTAACCGCTGCATACCGAGAACATCCCACAAGACCTACCGTTTTGGAGATGGTCTGACCCAGTTGTCTAGCTATCACAATTTGGGCCTAGTGAAAGTCACTCAGATCATTACGCTTGCCCATTTTTCCTGCTTCCAATACCTCAACTTCAAGAACTGACTGTTCACTTGCTGTCTAATATGTCCCACTCCTTGATAATAGGTGGTAATCGTAACCAGATAATCAATGCTATTCACTTCACTTGTCAATACTTTTAATGTTGTGGCTGATCAGTGTGTGTGTGTATGTTTGTGTGTATATATATATATATATATATATATATATATATATATATATGTGTATATATATATATATATATATATATATATATATATATATATATATATATATATTATATTCACATAATGTGATTTTAGTCTTTGATTCCCAATACATTAATGCAAAAGTCTTTTTAATAGACATCTGCTGCATTGTAAATGTTTTACTCAAATTTTATCTTGTGTGGTTGATAAATTAGATATATCCATCTAATTTTATTTGTAATGCATTTAGCCATAAGTGCGCTCATTATGACAAAAAGCCTTGTCCATTATCCAGACCCATCTGCCAAATAATTTATCAGTGTAGGTTTACCGGCTGTTTGACTTCACGCTGCTGCGAAAGAATGTTGTTTATAATAACCTTGACTTTAGATGGCTGTCTGTCATTTTGGCAAATTTATTTGTGGCATTTTCAAAATGATACATTAATGTGAAGGTTAGCATATTGATTTGGCCTTAAAAAAATAACTTGCATTTCCTAGTGCCAGTTGTGACTCACCAACATGTTTCTAGTGTAAAGCATGGCATTAAATACATGAACTTGTAAAAAAAAAAAAAAAGAAAAAAGCAACTGTAGGTCCAATAAGAAAGATCATATTGTAGCAGTCATAAATATATCTGAAAATGTTCCCACATTATTCGATAATGCTGTCTGTGCTACTTATAGCTTTGAGCACTTCCTTCATGCATCTTAGTCTTATAATACAAATTTCTCTGCCTGCAAAATAGGAAATAATGACTCAATACAAAGTGTATTCCTTCAGTGAACAAGTCAAATTTCAGTTTAAAGTCTCAAGTTTTGAATTTTAGCGAGAACTGGAAAATTTATTGTACCGTAATTAGAATTTTCTTGCTACTAGTAGCCTTTGAGGTTTTGCTACAACTTTGTTACATATAGAGAGAGGCGTGATGCACAGCTGTTCATGTGTGTGCAACAACATTTAGGGCTAGATTTACTAAGCTGCGGGTTTGAAAAAGTGGGGATGTTGCCTATAGCAACCAATCAGATTCTAGCTTTCATTTATTTAGTACCTTCTACAAAATGAAAGCTAGAATCTGATTGGTTGCTGTAGGTAACATCCCCACTTTTTCAAACCCGCAGCTTAGTAAATCTAGCCCTTAGGTTCAAAGTAAAGAGAGTTGGACACGGACACTGATGTATCTTGCTTAGTGCATGACAAGAGCATGGAAACTGCACATGTGTTTTCAGCTTTGCTTTTTATGCATTTAGCAGGACTTTCTTCAAATACACATATACATGTCTGATGCAATGAACAATATTTGAAAGGAGTCCTGCGCATGAAAAGCACACATCCCTAAGCATGTACAGTTCAAAATTAAGGGCACACAGGCATCAGTGACCTCAAAATAAATACAATAGCAACAACTCCCTGCGTAACACACCGGAAAATTGGTTTTAAACCAAATCATTCCTTTTAAATCTCACTCCAGTGTTGAACAAATGTTTGCTCACATAGACTACATTTAAACTGACAAACCAGATGGGTAAATTGGTCTTTTTATATGTTATGTTTCTAAATATTCATATTTCTCTAAAATAACTGTTATATTTGCTAATTTGATCATTTGTAGGTGAAATATTAATCCAGCATTTAAAATAACTCTAAATTATTTTCTTTCTGGAGATACAGGGGTATTGAGCAAAGGCCTTTTTAATAGACCTAGTGGTATAAATTACCAAAGACTGAAGGTAATTGTCTAAAACTGTGTTCTAGCTTTTGTTTGGCCTTATGAATCAAGATGTTTGGTGGTAAATGCTAAACGGGAAGATTATTCTGTGCAGAGCAGTCATAAAATCTAATAGTGTGTATCCTGCCATCACCTTATTCTCTACACTCAAAGTGTGGACTTATCTTTACATTGATTCACATTTCACACTTCCTTGTCTGGAAGCGTTAATAGCTGATTTATTTTTTATTGTTTCTGCTTTTAGGGAAAATGTGTTGGTTTGATTTTTTTTCACTGTGTAGATGTACTCATGAAAATGAATAACTAGTGGTGAAATGAAGTCATTATTATTTATGATAATCTATATCTTAGGCCTAACTCACCTTCTTTGATGTTTTCAATGAAACCAGATTGTCTCATTCACTACAGGTGGTTCTGTTCCCTACCACTTCAAAGCTGGGGACATTTAGACAAGCAAGGAGATGAATATGCTCAGATTGTAGTCAAAAGAACCTCAAAATGGCTTTTACTTATGTTATTCTATTTTCCCTCTAGTGTAGTCTGAAGAATTTGGTATAAATCAGGCGACTATTTAGTCCCCACACTGAGTTCTGTTCAGGTGAATGTGGCGAATCACCTAGTGTAATGATTTTCAGTGTGGATTGAAATTGGGTTTAGTGTGAATACTGAACAGAATCTGTAAAACAACATTGCAGGGCCCTTATTTACAATTAACTGTTTTTCTGTAACCAAGACATGGGGGTCTATTTAACATTGGTGCTCACTGGGAAGCAGTTATATTCATTTTGAATACCACTGCATATTGCAGCAATACATAGTGTACTGCCGCTTGAATTTACCATGCCAGGCTGGCAAACTCCTCCTCCATCTAATCTAACTAAGACCTCCTTCAGCGGCAGCCTAACGCTGCTTGCGAATGGAGGACCTGACCCCGTTCTACTGCGCTTTGTGATTGCACTTGGTGCTGGACGAAAAGAGGCTTCTCCAGCGGCATAGGGACTCCATTAATAAGGTAAGAGAACAGCTGTTTTCTCTAGATTTTCAGCTCATCGCCGTTTTGTAAATAGACTCCATAGTGGTAATAAATTGTAATACCCCATTATGTAATAAGAAAACCCAAATATGTGTTTTAATTATTGTTTACACATTTAAATCTGTATAATATCAGATTAATTAGGCATGAACAGGATCGTTATATCATTTGAATACAGTAGTAAGACGTCTCCTTGTGCTGACAAACACCAAAGCATTTTAAAATATCTGCGTGTACTTGGGATTAGTAGATTCAGAGGTAGAGAGCATAAAATAGTGTATGACTAAAATAAGCAAAAGGCAAAGCCATCAATCCACAAAATATCAGCATGAGCATAATGTATTCGATATACACATAAACTCACTTAAATTGTAACTGGAAAGAAATGTGCAAGATGTACAGTAATTCATTTTGAAAATTGTGACTTCCCCTGTCTGTAAGAGACAGAATAATATAATGGCTCTATCAGTGATACCATCTGGCTAAACCAATTGTTGCTGCAATTTTAGCTCCTGAGAATTTTACCTCCTGAGTGCTGCAGCTAAAGTTACTCTATTGTTTACAATCTGTATATAGGGCAAAATG
This sequence comes from Mixophyes fleayi, assembly GCF_038048845.1. Taxonomy (NCBI): domain Eukaryota; kingdom Metazoa; phylum Chordata; class Amphibia; order Anura; family Limnodynastidae; genus Mixophyes; species Mixophyes fleayi. The sequence goes on from NC_134403.1 coordinate 102,667,713, forward strand.
GAAAATAAATCTGTTTTGCAGGAAGACTACACATCCTGCCATCAAAACCCAATTAAGCATTTCTACATTGTTCGCATACATGAAAATACATTGTTGTGACTAACATTTTAAAGTATCACTATTTTCTTTACAAATACCATATGTGGCTTTTAGATGTATGCTGATGTTTTATGCTAAAATAGCAGTCATAAGATGTCTTTGTTAGATTAGCCATATCCAACACACAGCATTTGTAGCATTATAAAAAGAAAGTGACAGATAACGTGTCTTTATTCTTTATTTCGTCAATTATTGTACTCTATTCAAATATATCAAGCAACATATATTTTAGGTTGGTACAAAGGGAATTATATAGGCGGATGTTAATGAAAAATACAATTGAACATAGATGTAATAGAAGACAATGGTCTTATTTGCGCAAGTTTGTACTCTTGTAAAAGGTTAGAAGAAACAGAGGCAAAGATTTCATCATGTAGTACCATTGAGCCCCATCTATGATCTTTTATTTGTGCTTATTGATGTGCGGTTTAAGCTAGTTTAAGAGATCTCTGATGAAAAAGTGTGTAGGCTTAAAGAGATATACAAGGTAGAGGAAAGCTGAATACTTGTGCAACTCACGTAGGGGCATGAGGAAAAGCTAAAAAAGAAACAAGAGAAATGGACATGTGTAGAGGAAAGAGTATGGTAGACATAATAGGCATGATTCATTAAGGCATGGAAAACAAACATGCGTTCTTTTAAAAGCGCACTTATATCAGGCATGCACACATCTATATTCAATGAGGAGCGGATGTAAAGACACGTCTGTTGATGAATGCAGGTCTCGGTTTGCTCTGCTCTAAGAGACAACACACTACAGGAAAAGTTAAATACATATGTGAAACATAAAGTCACAAAAGAATGCACAAACAGAATAAAATAAACTATTCAGTTAATGTCACCTGTTGTTTATATGCTCATTAATAACAAACATTTACATTTCTACTGTTGGTCTTGATTGCAAAGACCAGAACTTGAATCAGACATCACTGCGTGCGCTCGAGCTTGGCATGCCCTTACTGTACATTGATTGCAATCTGGCTCGACCAATATGCAATCTGTAGATATAACCTCATATATCCAATATGCCAATCTGTAGATATAACCTCATATATCCGACTCCCGTTGACCTACAGATTGTAATCTTGCGAACAGGGCCCTCTTACCAATTTGTCTGTTTTACCCAGTATTGGTTACTGTGTTTGACCCCAATTGTAAAGCGCTACGGAATTTGCTGACGCTAGATAAATAAATGTTGATGATGATTATGTGCATATGTCCAGTTGCCTCCCCATTGTACCCATGAAATCGTAGGCTGTAGTAAGTGTACTTTGCACTCCAAGATGAATTGGACGTTTCTGCGTTCACTGGCGTATGGTCGGATTCTTGACATGCGCAGAATGATTTTTACGTAAAATATGGAATACATTGGTATTTAATGAATCAGGCCCTATATTTCCAGAAAGAGAAGTTCAGCATCATAAAGAGTTTCTTGCATTGTTAATTTTGCTATAAATTCTTCAGTGTCTTATCATATTTTTGAGGTCTATTTCTGTTCCTGTATACATACAAAAGTTTGATTTAATTTAAAAATCATTGGATTGTTGAGATAAAGAGGAGTTAGAGTGAAATGTTAAAGGTGTAAGGAGAGAAGGAAATGTCTTGGGTCCTATGAAAATATGAGTGATGATATGTTGGATGGTGCAGCTAAATGGATTGCTTTAAAGTTAATGAGAAGTATTTTATCGGTATCAAGGTAAATGATGGGAAACCATTAGTGAAGTGGTAAAAATTTTAGAAGGGAGTAGATTAAAATAAAGAGTGAAGATCTTCAAATGGTGCTATAGAAAATTATGATAAATACTAGCTTATCACAAAATAAGAACTTTTTTTTTTCTTTCTTTGCTGGAGTATATATGGCTCAATTAGCCTTGGATGTGTTTGCACTTTTAACATACATAGGAAAAGTTGCATGTAAAAATAATGTATTAACACGCATATGATAGCGTATGGTAGCTCAAAGAAAGTATAGAGATAGCATAGATGTGGCTTTACAGTGTTCATTGCAAATGCTCTAGTTGCATTAACCTATTTGTACACATTATAGCAATGTAATTAAGTGACGTATACAAGAGAGAATAGTATCTGAACTGTGTTACTAATAAAAATGAAAGTCCCTTATTCAATTTTAAGTATAATTGAGTACAAACATCTACTGTTTTTCACTTAAAGAAAACAAATGGGAATCTTCATTCCTGCCACAGTCCAGCTGGAAATTAATTTAAGTAATTTGAATAAACAGCCTCATCATATTATATATCAGCCACACTAATGAATTAAGTACAATTAGTGAGAGGGTCAAGCCACAATCATCCAATCGGAAGCGATTATGCCTCCTAAGAGGCACGTCTGCTGACATGCCCATCTCTAATTATGTCTTGGCTGTGAATACGCCCTTACTGTACTCAGCCTTCGCTGCCTCTCCTGCTCCGCCTCTATAAACGTAAGGGGATCCAAGACAACTATGTGTAAAATCTATATATGCTTGTATGTATAAGCATTTTTGATGCACATGTGAAGTATGAAAATATGTAGAGAAAAATCTTAGAATTTGTGCAAACCGGGATTCTATTTTTTTTTTTAAACAATATTTTCAATTTCTTAAATATTAGTTGTGACTTTGAAGCAAATTATTTTAATGTCTTTTATTTTATTTTGGACAAATATTTAAACATTTCTGGTGGAAGATTTGACATGTATCTTTATTCTGCTCATTTTGAGGTGGGCACATGTAATACAAAGCAGGAAGACAATTGTGCTATAAATTGTCTGAGCCAGTCAATGAATAGGCACATTAAAGGCTTTGTTCTCTGAGGCAGTTAAGAAGTGTAGTATACGTTTTACTGGTAAATATGTAACAAAAATGTAGATTGCATTGGCTTCTGTTATTTATATTGTGAAAATGTTGTGGAATTTATATAATTTTAATTTATCACTGTTAAAACATTGAATTCTCCTTAGCTAAGCAACCATGCACCAATTTGTGTACAGGTAGAGCAAATTTACTTATAATTATTTAAGACAATTTATTTAAGACATTCTGGCGTATACTAAAGTGGACAGACTATGTCAGATCATTCTGCACTATCCCTGCCAATTACCTGTTGTCACTATGGAAGTGAGGTGCAGTTATTTATTAGCATTTATTTATTAACATTTCTCTATATAGCGCCAGCATACTCTGTAGTGCTTTACAACTGGGGACGAACACTGTAATAAAACACGATGGAGGAAATTCCATTGAGCGGGTGAGCCCATAAACATTCCTGTAATCGCGAATGGGAACATAGCCTCTCCTGTGATCAGCTGTCTCCATTTCATGAACTGACTTTATACAAAGATGCTCACTGAACCCAGTGTTTTGGTTTTGGATCTGGATTACCTTCGTGTTTTGGTTTTGGCAAAACCGTCCTTGCATGTTTTGGTTTTGGTTTTGTTTGATTTTGTTTTGCTATTTTTTTAAAAAATACAATTTTTTTGGTCTAAAATAACCTCATTTAGTGCTCCACCAGTTTCTTGGATAAGTGATAGTAATTCTAAAGCTAATAAATTATGAAAAAACAGTTTAATCCCTGGTAGGCTGTCCTTATTTCTAACACTTGCCTGCAAATTATACAGACAAACCTGGTTGTCTTCCCCCTCCATCTTTGACTATTGGCAATGTAGCCATCGTCTTTGGGTGTATATTACACCCTCCACTTGTAGATAAGTAGAAAACAAATTAGCCTGCATTGTCCGTACATTAAATAGAAACGGACAAAGGCAGTTTGGTATCTGTCTGCATCAGACCCCCTCTCCACTACTAGTAAAATAGAAAACTATTCAGCCATTATAGACTGTAGAATATAAATAGAAATGGACAAAGGCAGTTTGGTGTCAGTCTCTAAACCCCCCCCCCTCCACTTGTAGTTAAATAGAAAAAAAGCAGCCCGCATAGACTGTACAATATAAAAAATAAATGGACCAAAGTAGTTTGGTGGCTGTCTATGACCCCCACCCCCCCCCCCCCCAGTCTCCACTTGTAGTTAAATAGAAAAAAAGCAGCCTGCACAGACTGTAGAATTAGAATATAAAAATAAATAGACAAAGGTAGTTTGCTATCTGTCTGCATCAGGCCCCTTTTCCACTAGGAATACAATAGAAAACTATTCAGCTGTTATAGACTGTAGAATATAAATAGAAATGGACAAAGGCAGTTTGGTGTCAGTCTCTATACCCCCCCTCCACTTGTAGTTAAATAGAAAAAAAGCAGCCCGCATAGACTGTACAATATAAAAAAATAAATGGACCAAGGTAGTTTGGTGGCTGTCTATGACCCCCCCCCCCCTCCCTGCTCTCCACTTGTAGTTAAATAGAAAAAAGCAGCCTGCATAGACTGTAGAATTAGAATATAAATAGAAATTGAGAAAGCCAATTTGGTATCTGTCTGCATCATCCTCATCAACATCATTAGCGCCCTCGTCGCCTACACAAATCTCCCCCTCATCCTCTTCTAATTCCAAAGTGGCATCCTCAATTGGTGTATCACCGGCTACACTCGGGCTGTTAAGGCACACATCAGCAGAACTGCTGAAAGGGCCCTTCTTTATGGGTACACTAACAGAGTGTTCACGATTACACATACAACTGGTGGATGGACTCTCCACAGGGATTGGTGTCATTTCTGATTCTGAGCATACATTATCCTCTAATGCCTTACTGTTTTCTTGCAGCTCGCCTTTCACGCATAACAGTAGTTGTGCACCACTATTAGACTCCAAATTACTTGGTCTTGCTTGCTCACGAGTGACCTTACAAGAAGAAGGCTCAGTAACATTTTTAGATCTGGCAGTAATAGAGAAAGGCGAAGGCATCATTCTTTCTTTGCCACTGCGTGTGTAGAATGGCATGTTGGCAATTTTATTTTTCTCGCCATTTAACTTTTCATGAGTTACAGTTCTTTTTCTCTTCAACACGGTTACATTTTTTTTTTGTGCGTTTTTTTCCCTGACTTAAAAAGACTATGTACTTTTACATAGGCTTTACCAGATGACGTACTGGGAACACTACCATCAGGACTGGTGCCAGCAACTGCTTGCTGATTCTGCTAATATGTGGACTGCTTTGAATCCATTTTAATGAGCCCAAACCACTTGTAGTGCAAAATATTGTATTAGATACTGCTGCTAAATATGACTTTTGGCAGCCAGAAAAATTATTGTTTCACACTGGGGAATACGGAACACCCCAAAGCACTTGTAGTGCAAAATATTGAAAAAAAAGCCTCCTCTATCCTCCTCTAACAATTGCTAATAGAATTGCTAGCAGAATTTCAATAAAAATTATAAGAATAAAGTATACAATTATTGCTCTGTCCCTGCTCTAATACAGCCTGTGACCTAACCCTGCTCTCTCCCTCTGTCAAATGGCGATGGATTGCTGTGTAGGCAGATATGTCTGCATTTTAAATATCGCGAGAACCGAGCCACGAGATCCAACTACGTCACGATGACGTTTTGCCTCGTTTTCGATTCCGAATGGGCGGGAGAGTACCGAGCCGAGCAGGCTCGGTACTCGGATACGCGAAGTTCAGGTGGGTTCGGATCTCGGGGAACCGAGCCCGCCCATCTCTACTTTATACCCTGGATTAGAGCTTTATTCTCATTGCCTGAAAAATCAAATCCCTTCAAATATGTGCTCCCTATCCATTTCTGATCAATCTGCAGTAACAGAACTAGTAATATTTTTGTGATATTTGAGCAGTCTGTTAATTAAGGTACAGTAGCCAACAAGCGCATGATATTTTTAGCTACCAATGTATAAACCTCATCTGACATTAAAAGGCATTAGAACCAATTGGGATTAACACTTCACTTTAACACCTAGGGCTCCCATAATTTTGAAATGAAAAACCAAGATACCTATATGGTGTTCATTGTTTTTAGTTGGAAAAAATAGGATTGTCCTGAGAAGGTGGGGATGCACAGGAGCCTGAATCATACCTCCCAACACTCCACTGCAAAAAATTATGGACCAGATGTGCCCAAACCACACCCTACTCTGTCCAAGCCACTTAACCAGATCTGGTGATGCCCCTTTCCCAAATAGCCTATCCACTTCAGAAAATAAGGGACTTTGGGGATTTTGCACTGTCCGTAGGTAAGTCAGCTTTCACTCCCACATTCACAGTACATACCTCAGTCTTAGGTCACATGTTAAAACTATTGCTGTTTAAAGGCTTGAATAATTACGGCAAGCATAACGAACATATTGTGCGTTTTTTTAAAAATGCATGTAAATCGGGTTTACGCACGTTCATATTTAATTAGGAGCGGATCTGAAAATACATCTGTTGATGAACGAGGGTCTAGTTGTGCTCCTCTTTAACAGAAAATACAATGCAGGAAACATACATATGTAGAAAATAAAGTCCCAACAGTAAAAAATTATTCTATTAATGTCACCTGTTTATAATATAGTTGTTAATGACATTAAAAAAATATTTTTTTCTTTTTTGCTATAAAATACATTTATTAAGATGTTATGAATGTCTACTGTACATAACATGCATTTTTACATTTGCTCCTAATTGCAAACACATGTTCCAGCATGCATATGTGACTGTCATCACTAGTAATCGGCACTTACACCTGTAGCTGGTGCAAGTTATTCAACTTCAACAGAAAAACACATAACTTTTATTTGGCCAAAGCTTAAATCTGACGTTGCTGTGTGTGCTCAAGCTTGGCAGTCCATTACTGTACATTGATTACGTGCTTATGCCCAGTCCCTGTTCACTGGTGTATGGTTGTATGGTCCATTTCTGGGCATGTGCATAATGATTTTACACAAAATACAGCATTTACATTTCTTAATGAATCAGGCCCTAATTATTTTACTTTTTGTTGATAAAATTAGTATATGAGTATATTGGATCACCTAATAGCTAAACAAAATATTTTGTTTGTGTTTAGCATTTTAGAATATTGATGGGTGCTTCTATATGGATTTTCTGCTCATTCAGGGGCATTAATATATATCTGCCCCTACCACCCATTTTCAGCATGTCCACTCATCTCTATTTATTAACCTTTATTTGTACAGAGCCTACATATCATGTAGCTTTGAGTCTTTTCAGAGAATATTTAATCCCAGTCCCTGCCCCAGTGGAGTTTACAGCACACACACTAGTTAATTTTGTCAGAAGCCAGTTAACCTATTAGTATGTCTTTGGAGTATGGGAGTAAATCGGAGCACCCAGAGAAACCCACACAGACTTGGGGAAAACATACAAACGCCTCACCGGAATTAATATCTCAGCCCTAGAGCCGTGAATTATCACTGATACAGATAGGTAGTACAGTCAACAGCCAAATGTTTTGAGAATGACACAAGTATTGGTTTTCACAAAGTTTGCTGCTTCAGTGTTTTTACACCTTTTTGTCAGATGTTGCTATGGTATACTAAAGTAAAATTACAAGCATTGACAATTACATTAAGTTTATGCAAATAGTCAACATTTGCAGTGTTGCCCCTTCTTTTTGAAGACCTCTGCAATTCGCCCTGGCATGCTGTCAATCAACTTATGGACCACATGCTGATTGATGGCCACCCATATATGCTTATTCAATGCTTGGAGTTTGTCAGAATTTATGGGTTTTTGTTTGTCTACCTGCCTCTTAAGGATTGACCACAAGTTCTGAATGGGATTAAGGTCTGGGGAGTTTCCTGCCATGGACCCAAAATTTTGATGTTTTGATCCCCGAGCCACTTAATTATCATTTTTGCCTTATGGCAAGGTGCTCCATCATGCTGGAAAAGGCATTGTTCATCAACAAACTGCTTTTGGATGGTTGGGAGAAGTTGCTCTTGGAGAATGTTTTGGTACCATCCTTTATTCATGGCTGTGTTCTTAGGCAAAATTGTGAGTGAGCCCACTCCCCTGGCTGAGGATGAATGGTCTCAGAATGCTTTACTGTTGGCATGACACAGGACTGATGGTAGCATTTACCTTTCCCTCTCCGAACAACTTTTTTCCAGATGCCCCAAACAATCTGAAAGGGGATTCATCAGAGAAAATGACTTTACCCCAGTCCTCAGCAGTCCAATCACTGTACCATTCAGGGGCAAATGCAAGATTTTTAAGTGGGGTTTCCTCCTCCCAAAAAAAAATATATAGAGAGAGAAAGCTCCATTTTGGTGATGCTGTACTGTACAGCAGCCGTGGCGCTGTCAAAGAAGCGTCCGCGGCAGTGCTGTACAATACTGCACCGCTGCGAATGCTTCTTTGACAGCGCCGCGGCTGCTGTACAGTACAGTGCTGCTCATAGGGGCAGTGTTTAGCGCCCATTCGTTCGTGGAGGGTGGGGGTTTCTGGAGAACCAGAAACCTCACTGCGTGCACCCCTGCCTTTAGCAGATTATCAGTCTGTCCCTGATGTTTTTCCTGAAGAGAAGTGGCTTCTTTGCTGGACTTCTTAACACCAGACCATCCTCCAAAAGGCTTCACCTCACTGTGCGTGCAGATGCACTCACACCTCCCTGCTGCCATTCCTGAGCAAGCTCTGCACTGGTGGTGCCCTGATCCCGCAGCTGAATCAGCTTTAGGAGGTGGTCCTGGCACTTGCTGGATGTTCTTGGGTGCCCTGAAGTCTTCTTCAAAACTATTGTACCTTGAAGTTCTTGATGATCCAATAAATGGTTGATTTAGGTGCAATCTTACTAGCAGCAATATCCTCGTCCTGTGAAGCCCTTTTTGTGCAAAGCAATGCACGTGTTTCCTTGCAGATAATCATGGTTAACAGAGGAAAAACAATGATTTTAAGCACCACCCTCCTTTAAAGCTTCCAGTCGGTTATTCTAACTCAATCAGCATGACAGAGTGATCTCCAGCCTTATCCTCGTCAACACTCTCACCTGTGTTAACGAGAGAATCACTGACCTGATGTCAGCTAGTCATTTTGTGGCAGGGCTGAAATGTAATGGAAATGTTGTCATAACATTCTGGAATATTTGCAAATTGCCATCGTAAAAACTGAGGCAGCAGACTAAAATAATATTTGTATCATTCTCAAAACTTTTGGCCATGGCTGTACATATTCTTGAAGTAATTTAATTTGGTCTGTATTCTATTTAGGTTTAATTAGCCACATAACAATCACAAAATCTGTCACTAATTGAATCAATTTACATGTTTTCATGGCATAAGTAAGAAATTTTGTTAAAATAATTCTTGAAAGATTCAGCCAAAACATTATATACAAACATATAGCTTTCGGGCTATGTAAACCTGTACTATCATTTTCCATAGGCAACCAAGTAGTATCTCATAATTATATCTGTGTCCATTTAAAACTGAGCATATTTTAATATTGATATTATTTTTCAGTCTGTCAACATATTTGTGCATAAAAAAATATGATAATGTAATCACAAGTCCAGAAAAGTAATAATACATTTAATATTCCTTTGTCTACAATTAATTTTTTAACATAACAGAATATATCTATCTCCCAGATAACATGGATACAATCATTTAACAAAACAGTTGAAGCTTTTGCCTTACAAGACATTTATAAACAAAATATGTCTATACTTTTTCAATGCACTGTTATGTATTTCTTGAACAAATATGCTTTGTGTACACTATTACATAGAATAATAATATATAATTGGCTGACTTGGCTATGATGTCACAGCCCAGCACCACACTCCAAGAATAGAAGATGCCACCCACCCCTCAACACTAGGTATGAATGAAGTGTTTCCTATTTCAAGGACAAAATTGATAAGATCAGACTTGAAATGATATCATCTCCCTTGACAAGCAATCAGCTCAATTCCTTTGTAGCACCCTCTGACACTCTCTCTTCTTTTGATCCCACAAATGAAGAGGAAGTTTCTACTCTCTTCTCATCTTCCTACTCTACCTCCTGTCCTCTTGATCCCATTCCCTCACAAATTGGTAGGTCCCTGTCTCCTGTGCTCATTCCCCCTCTAACTAAAATCTGTAATCTATCTCTTTCTACTGGTATTTTTCCATCACTATTCAAGCATGCAGTGATTACTCCCATTTTAAAGAAACAGAATTCTGACCCTAACTCTCTTCTAAATTACCGCCCCATTGCCCAGCTCCCATGCCCCTCCAAGCTTCTCGAGAGAATTGTCTACACTCGCCTCACACACTTTCTTACAGCAAACAACCTATTGGATCCTCTTCAGTCAGGCTTTCGCTCTCAACATTCCACAGAGACTGCGCTGACCAAGGTTGTCAATGATTTGATCACAGCAAAAAATAATAACCATTACTCTCTTCTAATTCTCCTGGATCTCTCTGCTGCCTTTGAGACTGTTGACCACTCTCTCCTCATACAAACGCTACAATCCCTAGGTCTTGAAGGCACTATCCTATCCTGGTTCTCATCCTACCTATCTAATCGCTCTTTCAGTGTTAATTTCTCTGGATCCACCTCTGCTCCGCTTCCAATATCAGTTGGAGTACCACAAGGCTCAGTCCTAGCTCCTCTGCTATTCTCTATCTACACTCTTGGAAAACTAATAAGCTCCTTTGGATTTCAGTATCATCTCTATGCGGATGATACACAAATCTATCTATCCTCTCCTGATCTTTCACCATCTGTTATGTCTCGTGTTACTGACTGTCTTTCTGCCATTTCATCTTGGATGTCTTCTCGCCAACTCAAACTCAATCTTTCAAAAACTGAATTAATAATATTCCCACCCAAAAACAGAAGCTTCCTGCCTGACATTTCTATTTCTGTTGATAACATGTCCATAAATCCCACCCCGCAAGCTCATTGCCTAGGTGTAATCCTTGATTCACAACTGTCGTTTATTCCCCACATCAACTCTATATCTAAATCATGTTAAATACACCTAAAGAACATTTCCATAATACACACATATCTGACACAAGACACCGCAAAAACATTAATTCATGCGCTCATCATCTCCCGCATCAACTATTGCAATTCCCTCCTTACTGGTCTTCCCAAAGTCAGACTTGAACCCCTACAATCTAATTTGCACGCAGCGGCTAGATTGATTTTTTATTATTATTTCTCTGCGGAGCCACTCTGTCAGTTTCTACATTGGCTGCCTGTATTTCAACGAATCCAATATAAAACTCTTCTACTAACATATAAGGCCATCAACAAAATTGCACCGACATACATTTCCTCACTTGTCTCAAACTATCTCTCAACTCGACACCTTCGTTCTGCACAAGATCTACGTCTCTCTTCCACTCTCATCACATCCTCCCATTCTCGGTTACAGGATTTTTTTCCGGGCTGCACCCACTTTGTGGAATTCCCTGCCACGCACAGTAAGACTTTCCTCTAATCTTCAAACCTTCAAGCGTTCACTGAAAACCCACATCTTCAGACAAGGTTATGATATTCCTCAACCACCATCTCAATTTCCCTAGATTACTCTATTACCATCCTCTACACTGCTAACGCAAGACAACAACCATCTGACCAACATTGCAACACACACAGCACACTCAATACTTTTACCTTTGCATTCTAGCTGGTCCATTGTGCAATATGATGTAGCACGTGCTCTTGTGTTTCAAACTCCCATTGTCCTATAGATTGTAAGCTTGCGAGCAGGGTTCTCTTACCTCTCTGTCTGTATGTATTACCCAGTATTGTCTTATTAATGTTTGTTCCCAATTGTAAAGCGCAGAATTTGCTGGCGCTATATAAAAATAAATGTTGATGATGATGATGAAGTGTGGGGTGGTGCAGCACGAGATTGTTTGCTTATTGCTCCCAAAACTCACACAAGGTGCCCTGTAACCATGCACTCTTATTCTATGTACTTGTTAAGTTGATATTTATTGAAGAGGAGCATGTTATAAAAAAAAACAGATGATATAATAAATTTCACTTAACTTGTCATGATGAGGACTGTAGACAAAAAGCATTACTTTCAAACTCATGTACCAAAGCAGTTGGTTATTTTAGCTTCTTACCAAACTAACTCCTTTCCCTTTTGTTTACTTATATCACCTACTAGGTTGGGTGGGATTAGGGTTAAAAGGTGACATATATGCGTATCATGTGTAAGGCGTCCTCCAGTAACACTGCATGTCTCCATACTAATGAAATGTGCCCTCTATAAATTTAAAGTGTGTTCTGTTATTTGTGATGGAATAACAAAGTAGACAGGAGGTGTAATAAGAATCAGTAATGCTTAACGTGTCACTTTCATTTTCAAGTTTTGCTGCCATCTGTGACCTAGTGATAACCTGCATGCTTGTTATGCATAAATCCCATTATACTTGCATAGTTTAGTGTTCCCATGGAGTTACTATACAACAGTGATTTTCTTTAGAATGTTTCTCATCAATTAACATACAAATGAGTATAAAAAGAAAAAACATTTGATATAACCTGTCAATGTTGAGTGTCTGTTTGTTTGTTTCTCACACATATTTACATATATTTAGAAATATATATCCACGTAACATATGTAGCATATATATATATATATATATATATATATATGGGCACGCCATGTATATTATTGTACACCTTGTTTTAGCTTTAGCAAGAAGAAAAAAATAATTGTATATATATATAGTATATATATATATATATATATATATATATATATATATATATATATATATATATATATATATTATGTAAATCATGGAAGGCTGAGGTGTGCATGGTGATGTTTCAGAGAATTTTTTGTCCTTATTTTTAAGGGCAATATGGTCTTTTTATTCCAGTTTATATTACCAGTATGGCATTTCTTCCAATACACAAGTAAATTGGCATTCAGTCAATGAATATATTGACTTTCTTAGACTTTATTTTAAGGAGAGGAAGATATTTTATTAAGTGAAGGTAATTTATATATCCGTCAAGATTAACACAATACTGATCAAGATGAGGACAAATATCAGGTATCCAATAAGCTTGATAAACAGAACTTCCCCATATTATGTGCAACAAATAGTAATCTGGTGGTGATGTTTATAGATTTTCTGTGTTCTTACACATCATGGGACTATCTATTACTGTGTTTTTTTCTTATGTTACTTTTAATAAAGGAATTGCCAAGGAAAATGTCTAAAAGAAGTAAAGATTTACACATAACTTGCAATGTTTGTTTTTAAGTAAGACTTTAACTTGCCTTTGTGAAAAAAAATTAGAGTGGATAGCCCAAGTTAGAAGACTGTGACATACAATAGCAGACTTCTCTAATGATTTAGGTGTTTCACCTTTCAGTAAATGTAAAATAGATTTGGACAGAGCTTTTCAAATGATAGCATAACGAGTCTTTTTGATTTATAGCTGTATCCAGTTGGCTTTTAAATACCAATTTAGATGGAGAATCTCTTAGTGCTATTGATGAGGTGCTACCAAACATATGTTCTAATTAACAATGTTACACAGGGTGTGGTCGTGGACACCTTCAAAATTGCTTTGTGCTTTATTATGAACGAAAAAGCGAATTGAACTTCAGCAGGCTTATGTTGGAATGGTTATAGCTTATACATAATGAAGCAAATTTAAGATATTCCCTAAGCTCTTCAACAAAAGCTAGTTGCAGCTATTTATTTAATTGTGAAAAATAAATGGCGTTGGAGTATAGTGTTCAATGTGATTTAAAAATGTTAACAAGGCGGATTGTGATACTGCAAAGCATACCAATTACTCACCCAATGCTCAAGGAATATTCAAGAAGAAAAACAGACCATAGTGTACCGTTCATTTATTTTTGCTTAAAGACATTGCAATATATTCCACAGTGCTATTCACACAGTACACAGAAGATAATTGAATATAAAACTGTATAATGTTATATATAATTTATTTTTTATATTAAAAATGTAATAGTTTCTATATTATTCATATTTATATTAACCTATAATATGCATAAAGAAAATAAACCAGTTCTACTATTTAGTGTTGAATACAAAATAAAAAGTATTCTCTTTCTAAAGAATTCAGGATATAATAAATCATTTATTTACTTATTTATTTATAAAGGGATTACTGGATAATCTTGTTTGTTCAAGCAGATAAGAAATTCAGGTCACAATATACTGTTTATTCATATGTCCCTAATTCATTAAATCATTGTACAAATTAAGCTGTCTGTATTGAAGCATTTAGCTCACCTGGCTCAATTAGCACCAATTAGAGAGTTTTTTGATCTCACCTTTTCCATTAAATGTGTTGTAACTGTTACATTTTAGGACAAAAGTAGTTTGATACAACGCAGAATGTGAACTAAAGTCTGTAAAAAATTAACGTTATTACCTGATCCTAGAACATTCTATGATTTTAATTTCATTGTAAAGAAATATTCTCTGTAATGCTCCAGAACACTACAATGATGAATGATTGCCATCATTGCTATTTCATTATGTAAATTAGTGGATGTATATATAGGCTAGTTTGTGTACTTGTTCCATTTTATTAAAACATTTTTTTTTTAGTTTGACCGAATCCTCTTTCCATAGTAAAGCCTTCCAGACATAGTCAAACCAAAACCTAAGGATCAGTGCCCCAGAGAGTGCATAGTACATTGGTTATCTATGTTAATATCTTCTACCTGTTATTGCAGCATTCACAACCTGCTGGTTTCTTGTCTGGACCCAGGAATGTTGAGACCTGTTTGAAAAATGTATAGGTACATGAGTTATGGAAACCCCAAAATATGACCTTGGCACACCCACATCAGGGGCGCACGCAGGATTTTAAAGGGGGTTTCCTCCCCACCCCCCCAAAAAAAAAGCGAGCTGCTGCGCATGCGGTATACAATACAGCACCGCCGCAGACGCTTCTTTGACAACGCCGCGGCTGCTGTATAGTACAGTGCCGCTGTGTAGGGGCACTTCTTTAGCGGAGGGGAGGGGTTTCTGGAGACCCAGAAACCCCCCCTGCATGCGCCCCTGCACATCACTCATTCTAAAGTGCTCCAACATGCCCCTGCCTTGCTCCAAAAATATACCACATGCCACTCAGACCTACCATATGGTCCAAAAGAGCCCCAGATGCCCGAAGACCCTACTTGCCACATGCACTTATTCTCCCACAAGCTCTCAGATCCCTCATGTACTCCAAAACTCTAACACATGCCCCACAGACCTCCCACATTCCCTTTACTTGCTCATCAGTTGTTCCCACATAACCTTTACATGCCCATCACACCTCCCCACATAACTCCTACCTGTCCTCTAAACACTCCCTTTACTTGCCATGACCTTCCTGCATGCCACTCATGTCTTTCCACATTCCCCTTACATGCCTGTCAGACCTCCACATATGCCATCAGAGCCCCCACATGATCTTCATTGGCCATCGGACTTGCCCACAGTCCAACCAAACCTCCACACATGTCCTTTACATACCATCTGACCTACCCATATGCCATTCAGACCACCACACATGACCATTACATGCCAACAGACCACCCTACATATATACTCAGATGACCATTATATGCCCATCATACATTTCCACAAGCAATTTACATGCCCATCAGTCTTCAAATGCCCCCAAAATGCCAGCCTCTGAAACGTCATCACATGCCCAATTAATTCTTCATCAAATAAACATAATATGCACACTACTGCAGAACTGCATAATTGGACTTTAACAAATGCACATCGGGATAAGGATACATCGGGAGATGAGGGAGACTGGGAGAAAGATTATCCATAATAACTTACAGAGCGGTGGAGAGCACTGGATAGAGGGAGATTTGTTTATATTTTGTGTTAAGAAGATTGGTAACTGAACACGTCCACAGCTGGCTGGATGAATTGAAAGGAGAGAATAGAAATCGCTGATTGGTGGAAGTGTATGGGAGATCCAATTGGTTTGTAGGTTTGGTGAGGTGGCAGAGCTTGATTGGATGAAACTCTCTCTGTCCGCGGAGCGGCTTTCCCAAGCCAGCCTTATTATTCAGACAGAACACTGAGCAGTTCTGTGCTGCCAGTATCAGCGTTGGCGGACCTCCTGGTGTGTCCGACCCACTTAGTGTAGTACCCCCCATACCCACCTGATGGTGGCCCTGTAGTAGGATTATATATTTTTTTTAATATAACTGCTTAAATATTATGGATGTTCTGACAAAGTTTACAATTAAAATAACTTATTTTAAATATGAAAAACTTTTAAAGATCCCTGTGTGAAATATTATGTATCCCTTTTTATTATTAATATACCTCTCTTAAAGCTACATTACCACCTTGCAAAATAGTTTTCTAAGGTGACCTCTCACCCCATCCAGAGACCCGGATGGAGACGTTTTTCTTTGGGGTAATGCAGCTTTTTTCCTGGGGGTCTTCCAGTTCATAGCCAGAACCAGTATATTCATTTTATTTAACAGCATTAAATGGCTGTGGAAATGAATGTGAGCAGGAGCACCAATTTCTAGCCTCAATCTCCTGTTCACTTCCTCTTTGGTTTATGGACAGAGCTTCGAGGAAAGCGGAGCACCAGAAAAAACGACTCCATGGAGCAGCGCCAGGGCTCCGGCTAGAACTAGGGTCCACCTTAGGTATATTTTCCTAGTTAGTAATACAGCTTTAAGGTAGGTATTTTTGGGGGGTCATATTGGTGCTAAACTTTAATAGTTATGACATCTACAAAAACCCATATAGAAATGCACATTTGTGTTTAGAATCGCATACAATAAATTTCACATGTTACAGCGTACTGGAAATCAGTGAACATGTGTAAGTACAGTGTTAAGTTTTGGATAAGTTCATCGCTATGTACTTATTTGGTAGTGTACCTATCCAATAATTAAATATAGAAAAGGGGTTATATTTGCAAAACAGATATTTTCAGTCTATTGTACATAATTACATATTTATTCAATTCAAATCATAAAAGTGGACTTATAATTACATTGATTCAAGGCTTTTATTTAAGTATTCTGTTACAGTCTATGTTGTCAAGTCAACAATGTGCAGGGAAATATATTGGCTCTTTAAAGACACAAGTATTTTTTTGTTTTGTTTTACAGAGCAAGAGGAGTGTGTCAATTGTACAGATGAATGCAGAGTACTTGGTCATTCTGACAGGTGTTGGATGCCACAATTTCCCACAGCAAACCAGGTTGAAAATGCTGATTATCGCACAAATCTCTTTGTTCCAACTGTTGAAGCTCACGTTGAGACTGAGACTTATGAAACTGTGAACCCCACTGGAAAAAAGACTTTTTGTACATTTGGAAAAGACAAAAGAGAGCACACCATTCTCATTGCCAATGTAAAACCATATTTAAAAGCCAAGCGTGCCCTGAGTCCTCTGCTGCAAGAGGGTCCCTCTGCATCTAGCAGCCCAACCAAGACATGCATTGAGCCTTGTGCCTCAACTAAGGGACCATTGAATGGCTGTGAAATAAAATCAGGAATTTTGGCAGAAACAACCAATCAATACCTGTCTTCTGATAATCAGTACATATCACCTAGTAAACAGACAAAGGACCCACAGTATATTGCGTCAGACCTAATGGCTCACGTGTTTGCTGATGTGCATTCCAGAGTGAGCCGAGACTCAAGTGAAATGGACGCTGTCTTAGACCACCTGGAGCATTCGAATCGTGATTTGGGTCGAGAGTCCGTAGATGCCGATGAAGTTGTGAGAGAAATTGATAAGCTTTTACAAGACTGTCGAGGAAGTGAACCTGTGGCTGTAAGAAAGTGAAAAGGACAGAGAGGCTACTGTTGCCTTTTTTTCAAGTAAAATACAGTTTTCCCTTGGTACAGCACATTTGCAGGGGAGACAGGAGATGGATGTTGCTTTGTGGCTATAAGTGAACATTTAAAGTGCCCCCAAAATCTTGTCACTGTTTTTTTTCTGTTACTCAAATTACACTGGATTTATTTTGACAAAAATTCTCTTGGACACAATCGAGAAAAAAACATGTTTTAGTGAAATTTGACAATCTGTATAAGAAACCAGAACTGGAACTACTTGTGAAGTTGTACAACTTCCGACTGTAGTTGATGTGACTTTCATTTGCTGAGGAAAAAACCCATTGATTAACAGGGTTAACTAATTTGTGTGGATTTTAAACAAGTATCACTAGCTTCTAATTAAAGTCCTAACTAATTTTGCTGTAGTCCTAGCTGCACCAAACATCAACGCCCATTTGTGGTAAACATTTCTATATAAATGAACAACATTCCAAAACATTTTCAGTACAACATGTCAATGTCATGTAGTGTATCTCCATGCCACACATAGTATTATATAAAAAATGATATAGTCGATTTATTGTGTCCTGCACTAGCATACGCTAATTCACTTTATGTCAAATGAAAAGTGTTGAAAAATAAGAATTTTAGTGTCCTACAAAAAAATATACACCCAGATATTTACTTATCTAGAAAATTATGTTTTTAAACCTCTATTAAAGGGGTTCTTAAAATCTTTTGCCATTTGAAGGTAAAATTTCTTAGTTAACAACACCATTGAAGATGTTTTTTATTAATTTGTGGACACTAAAATTTGCTCAGGAAAGTAAAATGTCCTATTCATTAAAGCAAATATAACATCACCATTTAAATGTGCAAATGTAAGAAAATTTAAATGTGTTTACATCAAAATGACATATTTTTATGATTTATTTGCAATTTTAGTGCATATGAGCCAAATTGTTGAGTGTATAAGAGCTATATTGTGTATTTTATTAAATTAATATATAGTTGTGTTGCAAAAAAATAATAATTTGGGCTTATATTGTAAATGGCAAGTGTTGCCTCAGTAGTTGTCGAACTCTATGAGTTTTTGTTTTCTTGTTCCCTCTTCCCCTGTGGAGTATGGGAATCTGCGCCTCAGAGCTAAGTCTCTTGTTACATGTATAGTCTTAAAACTGCAGTAGTACATAATCTGTTCAAAATGCGTTCAAGTGGACTGTCAGAGCAAAGAAGAAGAATCATCCATGTTCTTTAACCATGCCATTGTAAACATTTACAAATAAGTCCATATAAGGAGACCAAATAAAATAAAAAAGATATATATATATATATATATATATATATATATATATATATATATATATATATATATATATGTATATGTATGTATATATATGTATATGTATGTATATATATATATATATAACAAAAAAAAAAAAATAAAGCCTTAGCAATCATATTTTCCTTCCTAACTGGCACCAATGACCAATTATATTAATAGCACCAATTTTAAAGTCATTAGTAACAAAACTACAAATAAAATATGTCTAAAACGGTTTCAACTGTACACATGAAAGAAAAACAGTTTACATTATCGAATAAAGTGTCTTTGATACGGAGTTGATGCTTAACTAAATAGTCTTTTTTTTTTTAAAAGGACGCAACAAGACTTAACCAAAAATACTCCAAATTCTTTTTATTGTAGTACAAAATGAACCTCCCCTCTAAGTTATATATTTTACTATATAGGGCAGTCTTTAGTCGTAGTTTTGCTCAAGATTTGCCCCAAACACACATCTTAAGGTCACAAAGTATCACGTTTATTAAACAGTACATATTCCATATATAAGACTTCAGGATGAAATAATTTGGGATTGAAAGCTGTCTTACGAAAAAGCCACATTTAGCAAATATGTGCCATAATATATATATATATATATATATATATATATATATATATATATATATATATGGTATCATTTTAATAAGGGCATGTGTATCTTCTTAATACAGCTTTCTAAGATAAAAACAAAGGCATAGAAAATAAAGAAAAATGTATACAAACGATATGCACTGACACATGTTGAGCTGATCAAACATTCCCCTTCATAAATTCTGTATACTTTGTAAAACATCACTCCAGGGCAGAAAACAGAATGTAAACTTAAGACAAGAAAGTGACACAGTGACCATATAAGCTTGCAGACAGGTTTAAACTAGCATTACCATAGTTCTATGTCAAACCATTTCTTTGTCCTAATTAAAAGTCAAAACATGTACTTGTGGATCTGTGGTTGAGAATATCATGTCTTTTCATTCCTCCAGGAAATGTCTTGTGACAGCGGTTCATTGTCAGTGGCCTACTGGCTGCATCACATTGTTAATTGTCTCTCATTTTGATGGTACGAAGAGTACCGTAAACAACTGACTGTGTACAAATGCTGCACCGCTCGACATGTTTTTGACAATTTATGTACCTAAATGTGTTGTCTCTGTGTTCTGCAATGTTCCGATGCGCCAGGAGGGTAAAGCTTGATTTTGCTTGATAGCTGAAACTCCATAGAAAAATTAAATTAATTTCTCGCCTCTACATAATTATTTCAGTAGGCAATGATAGATAATGGAATTAGCTGCAGTATGTTTTTCATGCTTAATAAGCTGATTTGAGAAAATCTAAAAGTCAATGGATTTAATACTCCAAACTGTGTCTCTACTGAACTATACAAAATCAGTTGTTTAACTATTCAACACAACCATGCTGAGCAGTTAGATATACTAAGAAAGACCATGTCATGTTTACAACTCATCTTTGTATTTTTTGGCATTGTATGTTTATATTTTATCTGACTGGAAACTAAAATGTAATGGTATTTTGGAAATCGTTTGTGGTTTGCTTCAAATGGGTATAACACTGCTTTACTTATCCATGGCTATAGCAAAATGGATCAAATAATCCTAATAACAGAGTCTAACATAAATAATCTATTAAAAAACAAGTTTAAATGAAAGGATAGTGATTTTTTGTTAACATTCAATTCATCATTGACATTTTGATTAAATTACCAAACACTATATTAATACTTTAATTTGAAAGGACCACAATTAATTTATGTTGGTTAGGCAATTTTGTCATTTTTATTACCATAGTAAGGCTAAACATATCACCTTCACGCCTCACCCACTCACTTCAGTAAAAAATGAGATATTGATCTATCTAATTGGCGCACAGTATGAGCCAAATGCTGCAATAAGACTAATCTATCTGTAGTAAGACACTCTTGCAGATTATCTCATTGCAAAAATGGCATATTTCTACCACTATTACATTTCACATGTTTATATTTATAGTATTTATATAGTGATAATGTAGACATGAGTCGTTAGCACTGTTTACCTCTAGCTATGACACTCAACATTTGTTATACCTGTTGTTGGTGCAGTTAGTAAGGGATGATAAACCTATCTTTAGCAGTGTGGGGGACCCAGAATATGCCAACTGTCCCATTCAAATGTGTTTAATCTGTAAGATATTTTGGAAAGACAAAAAAAAATATTTTTTAATTTTTCACCAGTTATAATAATTAATATTGATATTGCCCAGTTGACCTGATATCATTACATGCGCAGCCCAAAAGCAGGGCCGCATTAACCCGAGGTCTAACTGGGCTACAGTGTACAAGGTATTTAAGACTTACACACCAGAAACTAAAATAATGCTAAAAGACAAAACAAAAACAAATACACATTTTAAAAAATGTTTCAATATAACCTTCCTGCCTTCCATATTTGCCCAAAATGCACATTTGGCCACATCTGCTTTATATTGGATAGAAGTACACAGTTCAATATTGACTGAGGAGCAACTGGCAAGACACTACAACGCCGCTATCTCAATGTCACAGCAGCATACAATGGATTGGCTAGGCTGTAACGTTACCATAGAAACCAGTAGCATGACAGTAGCTGACAGAGGGGAGCGTGCATAGACATCATTTTATTCACATTGTAAAATATAACTGCAGAACAGTTCAGTGTGTAAAATAATTTAAAACACTGTTATACGTAAACACTTGTAAAAAAAGACTTCCCACTTTAAGAATAGAAGTACGACAACTGCTCCTCATCACAGCCGAGTTGAAGAACACATCTGGAACCTCAGTGGGGGGAACTTTCCACATATCTTGCAGGACATATAACTCTTATAGTATATATATATATATATATATATATATATATATATATATATATTTATATATATATATATATATATATATATATATATATATATATATATATATGTTTTCCATCTTGGGAAGTATTCTGCATAAAGTAATAATGATGAAATCTTTCATTTGTTTATATGTCTTCAGTGTATGCACATCAGTTTCAGTACCAGCCATTTCACCACAAATGGCTGCTTTAAAATACAGCTTAATGCTTGCTTGAAAACTTTTATGTTAAAGTGCTCTTGCTGTTTATGAAATAATACATCATTCAAAGAAAGTACACATATTACTGATTATGTAATTGTACAATCATCAGATTGCAGGGAATGGATATACAGAATCAATCTGTAGCTAAAATTGTGTGTAAAAAAAAAAAGAAGCAATTAACCTAAGAAAAAGACACTGTACAATATGTTTATCTTATGTAAGTATAATATCACAAGTGCTACACTTGTATCTTTTTGACACTTGTGGAGAAATCACTCGATTTGTGGAAATTAAATGCTCCATGATTATATTTCATTGAACCCTTCTGGTCAGAAGTCCATGCACTATTTCAGGAGGTGATGCAGTCATTCTAAAACCAGGTTTGAAGAACCATTGAACTACAGTATTACAGGTGCTGTCAAAAGGCAACATCAGTGTACAACCAGATGGTAAGTATTAAATCAGAATTCCGGAAATGTTTATTATGCATTCGGTTATTAGACCCAGGTACAGTTAAGATCAAACTAAATATAAAATCATAATCAGATTCATAGCATCTGGAAAGTTATCTACATAACATTATCAGACACATTTAAATAGTAAGACAAGTTTATTTCTGATTCTTCTAGCAAACGTATATAATGTAAGTTATATGTTAATTATTGGAACTATAGTGGACGCTGGGGTTTTGGTGGCTACAGAGCCGGGAAGACATGGCGGCCCAGCAATTCCAGGTTTTTCCCACCCCTGAGGTCCCCACTTTCCCCATAAGGCCCTTCTCTGAAAGAGTAGAACAGAGGCTCCTTCTGACTGGAAAATGCACATGGCTCTATTGAGAGCAAAGAGAGGGGGACCTGGAGGCGAGAATGGCTTCTTTGATCCCCTACCTAAATTTTATAATGGGTCCCGTTGATGCACTATCTAGCTCCTGTGTGTGTGTGTGTGTGTATGTATGTGTATATATATATATATATATATATATATATATATATATAGTCAGAGATGTCCACTGACCCCTGTGTTTTGGTTTTGGATCTGGATTAACTTCGTGTTTTGGTTATGGTTTTGGCAAAACCGCCCTCTAAAATCCCTATTTTATTCTGCTAAAATCACATAATTTTGCTCTTTTTTTATCACTACATTCTTATTAGCCTCAATAACATTAGTTTCCAATCATTCCCAGTCAATTTTTGTCAAGTGACAATAACACTGATACTGCTATTTCTATATGAGCAATGGCACTGAGCAATGACATTGGAGACTGGAGGGTGTCAAGAACACTGCTACCCCTGTTTCTGTGTGAGCAATGGCGCTGGATCTCCTGGGGAGGGAGGTACTTATGGAATCCAAAGCCCGCAAAAACCAACAACGCAATTATGTCATTTTGCCTCGATTCAGATCCGAGGACGTGCGAAAGTAACGAAACGGCTCGCGTGCCTACTCTGATACCCTAATTTTTGGGTGGGCTCGGTTTTCAGAAAACCGAGCCTGAGCACCTCTAATATATATATATCCTGACCTGTCTTATGCTAAACATAGTTTTCTGTTATCTCTGCGCAGGTCATTTGCACACTGTGTTATGCACCCAATATTATGGCCCACACCTCTCTGGTTGTGCCCCGATCGCGCAGATGAGTCAACTTTAGGAGACCATGCTGATGCTTGCTGGATGTTCTTGGGCGCCCTGAAGCCTTCTTCACAACTTTTGAAACTCTCTCCTTGAAGTTCTTGATGATACAATAAGTGGTTGATTTAGGTGCAATCTTACTAGCAGCAATGATAACTGCATGTGTTTCCTTGCAGATAACCATGGTTAACAGAGGAAGAACAATGATTTCAAGCACCACCTTCCTTTTAAAGCTTCCAGTCTGTTATTCTTAATCAGCATGACAGAGTAATCTCCAGCCTTGTCCTCATCAACACTTTCATCTGTGTTAAAGAGAGAATCACTGGCCTTATGTCAGCTGGTCCTTATATGGCAGGGCTGAAATGCAGTGTAAATGTTTTTAGGATAAAGTTCATTGTCATGGCAAAGAGGGACTTTGAAGTTAATTGCAATTCATCTGATCACTCTTCATGACATTCTGGAGTATATGCAAATTGTCATCATAAAAACTGAGGCAGCAGACTTTGTGAAAAATAATATTTGTGTCATTTGCAAAACTTTTGGCCATGACTGTAGCATGTCATGAGCACCATTCCAATTTTTTACAGCTTGTATGAGCAGGTGTATAAGCAGGTGGTGTAATCCCCAGACAATAAGAACTGAAGGGGATTGTGACTGCTGGCTGCATGACACAATAATTCCCAATGAAGATTATTGTGGTCTGTATCTGACACCCACATTTTTAAATGAGCCATTTGGGAGGCATAAAAGTAGAGTGTTAGGTTTGACAAAGTGAAACCACCAGAATTCCTTGTATTACATAAAGCACTTTTGCAATTTTATAATTTTATTTTTGCCCTTTTCCCACCCCGAAATGAACTGGTCAAATTTACAAAACAGAGAGGAGGGTAGGGAAACCGACGTCTGTTGCAAGACATAAAGGAACTTGGGCCGTATTATCATTTTAATAAGATGTATTCTAAAAGAGGTAGTCTCTGTCATGTGTGAATTTTAGATTTAAGAAAATCAGCTTGGGGTTGAATGTTCAGTGGCATATATTCACATACATCATTAGAAATCCATATACCTAAATATTTAAAGCAAGAGTCCATTTAAGGTGGAACAGACTAATGAAGAGTTATGGAGAGCATTGATGCCCTATGGGAAAGATACTTCATTTTGATTTTTTTACTGGAATATAAATCAATTCATTCACTACCAGGAGAAGGTTATCCATAAAGCCCTGTGCATCTGATAGAAATAGCTACATATCATATGCATAAAGGGCCACCTTGTCCTCTCTATTTGTAGTCCTAAGGCCCCTAATTGTTGGAGTATTGTGGAATAAACAGGCAAGAGGCTTAATGATCAAAGCAAGTAGGATAGGTGAGAGAGGACACCTTTGCCATGTGCCTCTGCCTAGTTTGAAAGAACAGGAAACAGGAAGAACAGGAAACATAGCCTTAATACTCAGTCATACCACGGGCACAGAATAGAGGACCTTAGCCCAATTAACATATATGGGACCCATATTAAATCTTTTCATTACCTCCCAAAAGTATGACTACTCAATGGAATTTAATATCCTAGTAGCATTAAGGGAAACGATCACCGCTTCCAGGGGACTCAAACTGCTCACCTGCATGATAGTAAATTAGCACCTCAAATTCAGGCAGGTGGACTTTTCTGGCATAAAAATCCATTTGATCTTGATAAATCAATTCCAAAATCACTCTGTTAAGTGTTAAGGGCTAACATTTTAGCTATTTTTTTTTATATCAGTGGAGAGGAGCCTGTGGTGTCAACCATAGAGTCAGATAAGACACCAGATTAAAATAGAGTACTAAAGGTTTCAAGTAACTTAGTAACATAAAACACTCTGTGTTGCTTGTAAAGCTGTATGGGTATGCCATTTACACCTGGGGCCTTACGATTCGGGAAGGATATTATTATATTATTAGCATCATCCACCTCTTCCAGTGTAATCAGAAAGTCCAAGTAGAGTCTACTGTCAGTCCACAGTTTGGGAAGACAGAACGTGTCTAAGTACAGAGAAAGGTCATTCTCGCTATAATGTGCCCGAGTTGTATAAAAATAGAAATTATGATAAACCTCAGCTGTAATAGGCACCAGAAAGTGTTTAACTTAGATGTCATCTACAATCACAGAAACAGCAGTACTGTCATTCTCCATGTGTGCCAAATATGTCAAGAAGCTTCCAGCCCTATCCTACTCCACAGAGTGGATTTTTGCTGAAGAACAATTAATGCTTTGTCTAGCAGGTAATCAGGCCACACTTTTTGTGCAGAAAGCCATCTGAGATGGGGTGTAGGGAGAATGAGTTACAATATAGACAGACTACAGTACCATACAAGTTTACTCTAAGTCCTGTTCTTTACCTCTAGAAATAAATTTGAGCGCTGCCAGACTATTTATCAAGCTGCCCCAGAAGTAGGCTTTAAAAGAGTCCTGCAGTTTGAGTATATATGACAAACAGACCTTCCCATTGAGCAACCGACTCAGAACTTGCCCCCATTAGAGGAAACCAAATTGTTTTAAATTTCCAGAGGCCTTGACCCCTGGTGATATTATAGTGAATATGTAGCAAAAGAGGGAAGTTATCACAAATACCTATATTGTACCTCACGCTCAGCAGGCACCAATAAAGTAGATATAAGTGCTAAATTGATTCTGGGGTACACATTGTGAGAGGGCGAGAAACAGGAAAATTGGGTAGAACTAAGGTGCTTCAAATACCACACATCTAGAAGGCCTATCTCAGCAGGGCCTATCTCAGTGATCAGGTTTTTAAAGCTCAAATTTCCAGTAGGGTAAGTGGTTTGCTCCTTCCACCACCTGTCAGGGTCTTCACATTATTGAAGTTTCCAATGTAGATAATAAAGGAGTCAGGAAAAAGCACAGCGTTTTAGGACATCGTTACTATATGGGGGAGGTATATATAAAGCTAAAAGCAGAAGTGGGGAAGAATTAATTAAATCTTTTGAAAAGAAAGATCTGCCTTTGGAGTCATTTTGAACTCTGTCCATTAGATAAGTGAGATGTTCAAGAACAGATATGCCTCTGGAGTTGGAAATGCGAGTGGCATAATAAGCTTGACCAATCCAGGGCTTTTTAAGTGCAAGTATAATACTCCCTTCCAAATGCATCTCCAGAAATGTCCCAATATTTATGACTTGATGCGGGAGGCGGCGTATGGTACATCAACTTCTTTGACTCTACACGGGCTGCGGTCACCTGGCTGAAGGCTGTATTAAGTGGCATTCACCTCCTCATTGAGCCTGATCATGACTGTGAAACTTGTAATCTCCTGCATATGGACATTTCTTATTTTCTTTCTTCATAGCTGGACACTGGTGGTATCATATGCTTATGTCCCATGTTTAAATATTTGTGCTTTTCTCTCACATTGTTTCTCACATCTCAGTTATTATCTGTGAATATTCACTAGTGTATATTGGCTGCTGTCGGCTGCTTTGCCCTAGCGGGGACCTCATAACACCTCAATAATTTTTGGTACCTGAATGCTCTGTGACCAAAGACTTTTGAATTGTATCATGGAATGTTAGAGGGTTGAATAACAAAATAAAGCATTCACTGGTGTTTAGGTATGTTAAGCAATAAGATCCTGATATTGCATGTTTTCTGCTTAATCGATGATGAAATAATGAGGGAATAGCCCACACATGTCCATGAAATAGGTTTTGAGTCGATTGTCCCATTTACTTTTGGTCCCTTAAAAAGTGGGAGGCACATATAGAAACCGTTGTAATTCCTACACTGTTCACCTGATTTGGATGTAAATTCCCTCAAATTAAAGCTGAAAGTCTGCAGTTAAAGCACATCCTGTTTGTTTCATTTCAAATCCATTGTGGTGGTGTATAGAGCCCAAAATATGAGAATTGTGTCGATGTCCCAATATTTATGGACTTGACTGCATGGTAATTGAAGATACTGCAATCTTCTCTTGACCTGTAGGAACTGAGCACTAGTCTTCTGAACATCAATTGAAAAAATTCCGGGAAGACAGCCACCCTTTGGTTTTGGTACATCAGTGAACCTTTGATCCAGGTGAGATGTAGAATAACATCTCTGTCCTTAAAATGGGAAATTTTTGCAGTAAAGGTACGCGAAGGTACACTTGGCGATGGTTTCTGATTAGAAATGTGTGCTCTTTCAATAGTAAATTGTGTAGTGAAGTATTCTCTAGCAAACAGTTGTATAGGCTAATTCTCCAAGAAGGTTTCTTGGTGATCCCCCTCTGCCCTTTCAGGAAGGCCTACAAAAAGATTATTGTGGTGTAAACCCCTTCAATGTCCGATATCTTTTGTTTACAAGGGACCATTTGTGACTCCAATTTTTTAAGTTGCTCTTTCAAAGGTACAGTAGTATCCTCCAGAGTGGATCTCTGCCTCACCAACTCTCTCCCTTATTTATTGCTTATCTTGGCATAATAAGGGCAAGTCTACTTTTCAGAGGAATTAGCGTGTGGCACCTCCAGAAAAGTAATAGTAGGAACATCAACAGTCCGAGACTCCACCTCAAGTGGGCTCCTTGAGTGGTAGACTGCGGCATCTCAGCAGGCTCAGATGCAGAGGATGATCTAGCAAAATGTTCCAATTTGACAGAGGCAGTGCCATGGGAATTTTTGCCCATAATGATTGGTAAGCTGTCAGCAAGCTGGGTCACAAGCTATGTTATGCTGGATAGCTACTGAGAGCTAGGTAATGGAGTACTCAGTCAGAATACAATATCGGACAGCAGCCAGAATCAAGATACTATAGCAAAATACATATGTATGAGATACTGATGAACACCATAGGAGGTGTATGGACAGAGGTGTCCTTAGAAATTGGATGCAGGAGGCAAGTGGAGAGTTAGTAACTGGTAGCTGTAGAAAGTCACATAATGTTACAGTGCCTGCTCCAGATAACACTGAGCAAACTGGATGAATGTGCAGGAGCACTTCCCGGCTAGAGAAGATGGAGGATGAAAGACACACTTACCGGGGATCCAGTAGATGAGAGAGATTACTGCCACAAGCTCTAAAATGACAACTGGAACCCTTAACAGCAGAAAGAAGTCCTGTAGACCCCAGGCAAGAAGTCAGACAGGTGAACGTTGCAGCACAGCAGTCTTCCTCCGATCCAGCACTCAGGATGACATATGGTAAATCAGCGAGGTCTATGATGTGACACCTCCCCCCAGTGAGACAGCAAAGGACCAAGATAAGTAAGTGGGATCCACAGTACAGCAAGGTCACAAGAAAGAAATATCTGCCTTGGGAGTCATTTTGAATTGACATAGGAACCTGGAAGGGGCACTGTCAGAGGCACCAGAACCAAACCAGCACTGCAGGAGAAACCCACATAGGTAAATCACTGTTTACAGAGAGACAGATCTTGAAACCAAAGAGGAAGTAGCAGTGCATGCTACTTAATGAGCTGCCAAGCCACATCCTCCGCCATCCTGATTTCTAAAATGATCACAATGCAAACAGTCAGATTTACTAAGCTGGGTTTTTCAAATACGCCAGGAAAACCACCAAACTAAAGAGGTGATTGTGAGAGGCAAGATAGCTCAAGGGATGCCTGGGCCAATGCTAAGTAGCTAATTGGATAGCCAATTATGAACAGTCTTTCATTGTGAATAATTATTTCTTTATGGAGGAAACAGAAAAAATTAGGTTTAGTAAAGATAAGAGCGGGGTACACTACATTTATTTAAATAGCAGGGCACACCACAATTATTTAAATTAAGAATGGGGCACACTAGATTTATAACTAGTTTGAACAGGGCACAGTATATTTAATGCTAGAGGAAAAGAGGACACCTTTTTTCAGCATTTTCCTTGGCACCCACTGGCCATATGCATCACTAGGTGTGGGGCTTGAATGTTTATTATCCCCTTTCCCCCAAAGTATGACCCGTGCTTTAAACCGCATGTGATTTAGGTGATTTTAAACTGCTGCACATTACCAGCGGATTGAATTCCTAAGTGCTGCACAGTAAATATGCAATCTGCGGCGGATTTAAACCACTGCACAAATCAATTTTTAGTACATCTACCCTTTTGAGTCGTGCTTTGCCATTCAGAGCAGTTTTTGAAAATTCTCATTTTGTATAATGAATAGAGTTAGGTCAGTTAATTCTGTGTAGTAATTCTCGGTAGTCAAATACTTTACAGAACAATTTAAAAAATATCAGTAATTTTTTATTTTAAAGAATGTTATAAAAAGACATGCTATTCGACAGCCTCACATTTATAAGTAATTTAAGACACATGTCAGGCCAAATAGAGCAGTATTTTAAGATTGATAAAGATTAAATTTATTAAAGGGTGGTCCTACAATACCACAAAATAGATGCAGATGTATTTTCCAGCATTTCCCAAGACTAGGATGAGGGAATTCACCTATGAATGTGCTAATCGGACAAATGGACGCAATTAAATAGTAAAGCTTTTGGGCACCCTCTGAACTGGACTTTGGACTCCCTCTGTTGTTTTGCAATATTGTTATTGATTTTTGCTATCTTTCTTAGTTTCACACATTCACTGAGTATCAATTCAACTAGTTTTCTTTTTCTTTATAGCTGTTATGCAGTTTTTTATATAGAATTTCATAGCTAACCAGTTTCGATCTCTCAGTGCAGATGGCTCAGCCATGATGCATGCAGCGCAATCATGCTTTCTGGCCACCCTGCAAGTCTGAATAAAATTCACCATGTGCTATTCCACAGCTTTGACTTCCTCTCTGTCCTGGGTTTTTCTCTGAATCTGCAAAACACAGAGATAACAACATGCTTTAAACAACAAAACAGTATGCTACACCAACCTTTGGAAGCCTTGGCTTAGCTTTAGCCCCATGTTACCAAATCCTTATATCATCCCCCCTTAAAAGGAAAGTGTTGACTGATGGTTAGTGTGCTTGTCTCTCTGGTTCAGGGGATTACTCATTGTCTGACTCATCACTCTGTAGCTGGACCAGTTCTAAAGAAGAACAGATATATAAATGACTGATTTAGAAGGTAAAAAATAATTCCATATGAGACTTCAAACCTACTGTCTGGATCAGTGTTCATCTCTTCCAAATTCTTGCCTTCAAATTCAGCCAGTCTCCACCTCTTAAATGTTGGAATGCTTGCTGATCTTGATAAGTTGGAGGGTACCTTTTCGGAGCAGGTAATACTGCCAGGGCACCCTGATGTCATGCCAAAAGAAGTATCGACCTTTACCAATTATTCTTTTGGTTTCCTGCACAGTAAAACAAATTGCTTTCTTCACTCCATACTAAATGCCACAATATATCCCATATATCTAATCCAATTCATGAGATGCATCCTATCAATTCTATGTTATGCAAAAACTCCTTCCAGCTGCATGTGCCTAATCAAACGTCCACTTTGTATGACGCAAACTTGGACATAGTCCTATTGACCTTACTATGTGCAAGAGCAAACTGCAAATGGCTCCAACAAATCCTGAGCACTATGTCTGGCTAAGCAAGTATCAAATTAGAAATCAGGGATCATAGTCAGAACAAATCAACCTTCAGGTTTAATTAATACCCACATTGGCACTAGGTCAATATCATTGTTACCTGAATATAACGTCTGGTTCCCTATAAGCTTCTGAGTGTTGCACACATACAGGTAACACTGAATACCAAGCCATACTTCTTTTGTCAAGACAGCTTACCATTAAGTCGCCTCCCCTAGAACCCATCTGTCTCCCTAAAACCCAACTACCAGCAGTTGATGGATAGAGCTTTTGGAGGTATCTGACGGATATGGGTAATGCTTTCTAACAGATAAGTAGAACATTGTACAAGTATTTAAGTAATTTGGGTAATGTATCAACAAAGGTTGCTGGATTGTAAAATACAATGAGTTAATTATTTCTCATTCTAGTGACCTCTGGCAGCAAACCCTCAAATCTCAGTTGGTTTTACAATGAAGGTTTCCAAAATCACTGACGGCTTCACAATGCTGCCCCCAAATGTCTATTGATTTTATAATGCAGCACCACTAATATCTGCGGTTTTTACTAAGACCTACGATGGCTTGACTATAAAGACCCTAAAGTTTCATAAGTAAAATCAGACCTCAGCTTTTTGGTGGTAACCCAAATGTATATCTCCTCCTACGGTTCCATATTGCCTCCCGGTAGGTATACATTATAGGCCTGATTCATCCTCGAACACAAGTCCATTTATGTGCTGTACCTTGTGCAAAATTGCTCTGCACATGCAATAGAATGGGACTTAAAGCAGTGAATGAAATTGCATGTGCACACGTAACTGACTCTTCCCACTGCCTATGACTTGAAGGGTGAAGTGGGGCAGATAACATAGGCAATATATATTAAGGGAGTGTTTTTTAGCCGTATCACTTGCACCAGCTACAAGGCAGGTGTAAATGCAGACTGATAGCGATGACTACTCTTATTAGTGCCAGAACATTTGATTACAAGTAAAAGAAAAGTAAAAATGCATTTTTTGTATAGTATGCATTAAAAACATTCTAATTTATGTATTTCATGTAAAAAAAATATATAATTATGTAATTACAAAAAATAAAATTAAAAACATATTTTATGTGTTGTAAATTTATTTTCTAAATTTTTTTGTTTGCATGCGTTCTTAAGCACTTTGTATTGCACATGTGCCTACATTGCACTGCGTTGTGTACCAGATTCAATAGGATACATTTATTGCGATCTACTTGTATTTGAATATGGACGTATGTGTGTACAAGTTAAGTGCATTTTTAAAAAACTCAAGTTACGTTCACAGTACTTTCGAAGATGAATCAGGCCCTATATAAGCAGTAATTTTAATTGATTGAGTTTATAGGAAAAAAGACAGCATTTAGAAATCAATATTATATTTGAAGTAAAAAAATTAAAAGTGTTGGGTATTGCACATATCAATGTTTACAACTGAAAACATAACCCAATGTCAATGAAAAAATGCATTATTATAATACATGTAGAAATAAATAAGTGCATGCATATGTGTATAAGTGCATAAATTATTATTACTGCATTATTTTTTATTTATAAATTGTCAACCCATCACACAGGAATGTACAGTAGGAAGATAAAGTAATATATATATATATATATATATATATATATATATATAATACATTGATCCTCTGCACTCTCCATGTACAGACTGGGGTGCAAGAGGAGGTTGCCACATTATATAGACAAAATACCGGTATATTCTGCACTCTCCAAGCACATAATTAATGCTATACTAACTACTGCTCTACATTAAAAGCAGGGAATGTTAGTCCCACATATTATGCAAAATATGTTAAGCTGACCAACTCACGCCAAAGTCTTCCCATTTGGACAACTTAACGTATATTGCAATATGTTAGTACAGCAGTAATCATGTGTTTGGAGAGTGCAGAGTATCCCTGTTCATATATATATATATATATATATACATACACACATATGCACACACATTTTTTATGCAAGAACTGACTCAGGCTTATGCTACGGGTGGATACATCGCTACTGTTAACCTAGACCTCCCAGTACATTTTTTTCAACCAGTGGCTGATAAAACATGCTAGGAAATTTAGTTCAACAGTTGGACAGTCAAAGGTTACTCACTTACACTCTGCAGTTAATTTTATGTTCACTAGCAAAAACATAAGCCATAAATAATAGACTATTATGTCTAGGGCTGAGGCCTATTATTTTATTCAGGCCTCCAGCACACCAAGGGCAGCTAGGTCATTAATCCTCCCCCATGTAGCTTCTGGCAGGGTCAGAGAGAGATTTCCCCAACAGTGGTAAGTTTGTTTTATTTACCTTGGTCTCATACTGCAGCAGGTGGTATCTGGAACAACCTAGATGTGGGTAAAATGATATAATTACAACAGCACCAGACTGCATCAGTATAGCAGCTAACATTCTAAAATAGTTTCCTGGGACACTTTGCTGTTGCATCTAAACACATTAGATTGAAAACTGTCTCTGTGGACTTTGGAGCATTCCAATCCCAAATTTACTGAATGTGTTTTGTAATGTAGTTTTGGCATACTCTTCTTCCACAAATCATTACTTATAAAGTCCAGAGAATTATTATTATTGTTTATTTATATAGTGTCACATTATGCAGAACTTTAAAGAGACTATGTAATCATTCACATCATTCCTTGGTCCATTTGAGCTTACAGTCTAAATGATGAGCAACGCACCCTCAACCTCACACTCAAACACACTAGGGTTCATTTTGGAAGCAATCAATTGACCTGTTAGTAGGTTTATGGACTGTGGTAGGAAATTGGAGCATCTGGAGAAAACTCATGCAATCATGGAGAAAGCATACAAACTATACGCAGATGCCAATGGCCAAAATGCTGTGAGACAGCAATACTAAACACTGTGCCACTATGCTGCCAAGAGAATGAAGACAGTTGGTAACAATGTCATTTAACATGCAAGGGAAAAAATTATTTTGTTTCGTGATTAGTCAGTATTAAAAAATAACAACCTTACCATGAACAAAAACTTGTAGGGATAAATTGTTAAAACCTGGGACTGTTGCTATAAATTATGGACAATTGGCGACTATGCACCAGGATTAGTTGGGTTAGGCCCCCTGCCCAAGTTCAGGTTGATGACTTGATTGGTTTTACTGGGTCAGGGGGTTAGAGCGATCTTTGAAATGGTACAAACATAAAAAGCAATGAAACTACAGTAGTTTTGTTGCTCAACTTTTGGCTGCATTGTCCCACTATTGTTCATGAAACGTGTATATTACAACTTAATAAAGTTGGGTTTTAATTTCATCATAATCACAAGGGATATTAGCTTACCTTCCTGCTGAATCAGAATGACATAATTGTTTAGTAAGAGGAAGTAATGTGTGTTAAGCTGAGATCTATTGTGGAATACAACACTCGCTTTAATCTCAAATACAATGTATAGTACACAAATATAAATTCAATATATTTTTCTGCTGGAAATATAATAGCTAAGCAAATTATATGCCAGATGTTTCAACATTTATTTTCCTATACACAATACATGCTACACCAGTCTCTTTGAGCACCAAAGTATTAAAGTATTTACAGGGAAAAAAATCAAGCATTCCTTTTGTATAAGTAATTCTGCACATATTGGAAGCATAAAGTCTAGAATCATGCATGCTGCACACAGAAATCATAATACTTTTCAGCCCAAAAGTTTTGGGGGGAGGCTGTATGATTATGAGCAGTATGTATGTGATGCAAAGGTAAAATTCAATAAAATTTTATATTTTTACTCCTATTTACTGGGTAAAGGCAGTGCCAGCAAACATTGAGGCAGTTTATACTTTAGTATTTTCACAAATGAGAGGGCCACACATATTTCACTTGCTTATATTAGATTCACCTGTCACCGTAACAAAAGAGACATTATTTTTTTATTTAAAGTTTTTGATAAAACATGAATTTTTGTATTTCTGCGTAGTCTGGACTGAGTAAAGCATGACATGACGTTCATCCTTTACTCAGAAGACTTTCCCATCTGTTAATAAATAATGCTAATATGCTCCTTTACTGCACAATATTACTGAGAGACAGCCGAAAAGCTGCGTGTTACGTCACTGACCTGAGCAAGATTAACTGCTGGGAGGCAGAGCCATAAATGCATGGCAAAAAGTTAATTTTGTACATCGGTCACTCACCTACCTGCTACGTAAGAAATGGGATGTTGCAGAAATATGCCACCTGGGAGTATGTGGACAAACAGGTAATAGTGGCTTTTTCCTTCTTAAAAAAAATTAATTAGTTTTCCAATCCTTGCTTAGGGTGAATGAGGTATTTGTTTAAAAAAACCAAAGAATTGGCAGGTATGCTTTAATAATGAGACCAGTCTAATTTAAAGATATGATTCATTTTGGGAATGTGTCCTATATTAAAAGGGCAAGAATAAACAGTGAACAAAACATATTATTATTATTTTTAAAATTCTTTAGTTATGTAAAGCCAACATGTTTAAGACAGACAGATAAAACATAAAGTACCATTATAACAACTGATGAACAATTTTTAGAACAAAATATGAAAAGACCCTGCACACTTTGGCTTACAGTATAGGAAATATGGGTATTAAAATAAAAGGCACAAACCTCATAGAAATTGCCAAGAAAGATGTTAGTCAAGTTATAAATACTTCTATATGAACCTGCCAAACTTTTTTTTTGCAAGCACTGATGTAAAGTGCAGTGGGGAGAAGATATCATCAGATGATGTTACAATAGCAATAGTGTTGAAGTGTCACTTCTCTTATCACTCTGATTGGTGAATGGCCAGCACCATCCACTAATCAGCTTGATAGCAGCTGTCTACTGAGTATGACAGCATACCAAATAACAGAGATACTGCACAAGTCAGGTTGGTAAGAACTATATTTTCAAATGTATCCTGGAGAAAACAAGCAATGAATGTACTGCTATTTATGGCATCATTAAAATGGCTGATAAAAAAAGTTATCAAGAATTAAAATAGATAGACATGGTGGCAGTTTAGCTAGATTATAAGTTTAATAAAGCTTTAATATTAAGGCTGAAAATGATAATGTATGTTTTAGTATTTTAGTAGTGTTAGTAGTAAGGAGAGGGTTATTTTGAGGTGGAAGTGGCATAATTGTGCAAGGGCTTGAATATGAGGAGTGAAAGTCAAGGTAGAGTCAAATTTGACCAAAGACTATGGGCTTGTAATGTGGAAAGGTAAGATAGTTATTTACTTAAGTGTAGATTCTGATATGCCCTGCAATTGGAAGGTACAGACTCAAGAATTTCAGTCTTAAGTTAAGTTACATATAAGAGACAGCTTGGAGACATTGGACCTGATTCAGAATGGAAGGCAAAAAAAATGAAACTTACGTTAAAAAAAGAACGCAGATAAAAAATATCTATATCCATTTATATTCAGACCACAACGAATCTGAACATACATTTGGCTGTAAGGGCGCAATATGCAAAAGTTGTGTTCAGTGTAAACAGATCATACTTCTGGGCATATTCAGACACACATGCAGACCGAAGTCCAAATCAAAGTAAATACATCACTTTTACTATCAGCGTATTTACCCTAAAATCACAGCAGAATGGATATATGCATATCTGGCCAATTACCATTAGTCAATCCTCACTGATGGTTCTTAGCAATTAACTCTTTTGAACCCTCTAACTGCAGAAACCTTTCACCTTTTACTATAAAATGTAACCAAATATATCACACATTTCTCCCAAATACTTAACATTATAAAACTATAAAATATATGTAAAGAAATACACACAATGGGCCTGAGTCATTAAGGAGAGCAAAGCAAAAAAGGAGTAAGTTTGCTCCTGGACAAACCATGTTACAATGTAAGGGGTGCAGATTAGTTTATTCTTTTGCACATAAGTTAAATACTGGCTGTTTTTTCATCTAGCGCACAAATACGTGATAGCTTTATTTTACACTGAAATCGAAAGTAGATATAGACCATGCCCTATCCCAACTATAAATCTGTCCCCACATTTTAAATTTACCTCCCCCTCCAATGCAACATATGCAACATAGTTTTCCCCAGTTGCAAAGTTACTCCTTTTTTATGCTTTGCTCTCCTTAATGGCTCAAGCCCAATATTTTTATGTGAACAACTTTATATTTGTTATATGGATTTTGAAAATATAAATAGATAAAATTGTTAGCAGAAAATAACTAAAAGCAAATTGTCAATGTTTAGACAAAGTAGTCCATCATCAAGAACATTTCTGTTTTTATTCAAGATACATATTGTTGCTTGGCTCCAGGCATTTCTTGTGCAACAATAGATGTAAATAAAGTTAAAACGAATTAGAACCCTAATTACTTCTCAAGACATCATTACATCTTACAGTTCGATGCATAGGTTGGTAAGCCATGCTTTTTAAGACAGCTTACGATATCTGAGTTACTAACTTGGCTGTAGACATCTGTCAACCTCTACAAAGTATGCAGCCTCAATATAATTTTAGAGTAATCATAATATATTTTACTAAATTGAAGCCTTTGTTCTTCAATTTATGTTTGGCATATACAGATTGTGGGGTGGTGGGTATATGATTATATCTATACACTGAATGCTATTAATGCAAACATCAACGTACTACCATCACTTGACTAAGTCAATATGGAATGAGAACAATACATACAGTGCTAGAGAAACATTTTTAAATCTTAAAAGCGCAGAAAAACAAACAACATTAAAAAAATGGAAATGTATGTACATTGTTCAGCAGTGGGATCTGGCCTGCTACTAGGCCCCTCTTCTTCCTCTTTGGCCTCCACCATATCCCCCTCTTCATCCAGGGCATCCTTCTCCGTACCCTCCTCCTGTTGTTGTTCTTCTGCCTCCTCCTGTGTGGCTGCCTTCTCTACAGGGACCTCATGAGCTCAGTGATGTTGTTGATTGCAGGTTCTGTGTGCTGTAAATAAATTAAACCCAAAAAACAATGAATGTGACAAATAGTGATTTTTTTTTTAAGCTAACACATAAAAGCATATCTGTGCAACACAATATTTGTTTTCAATTATTCTGTTATGTATTCACATTTCAGGACATTAAGATCTCAATATATGTTTACATCCAGTGCTACCATGCTGCATGTGTATAACATATCAAAGCAATTATCATCTCCCTCAAGGACCAATTCCCAAGGATTACACAGAGAAGATGACACTAT
Organism: Mixophyes fleayi; assembly: GCF_038048845.1. Lineage (NCBI taxonomy): Eukaryota > Metazoa > Chordata > Amphibia > Anura > Limnodynastidae > Mixophyes > Mixophyes fleayi. The sequence continues at coordinate 102,706,277 of NC_134403.1, forward strand.
TATCAATCCTAATGTTGCCGTCATTAAAGTTAACAGTAAAGGTTCTTTACACGTGTAGGCTTAATAATTACACATTCCAATAGCAAAACATGTGTTGGCTCGTGTCCTTGAAGTGTGCTGGTATTGTAAACTACATACCTCTTTCTCATATTTTATACCCTACAAAGAGAACACTACATGTTACACATAATATACATATTGTATCTTTGTAAGACTGTATTTGCAAATTTATGTGCAGATATCTCTTGTTGGAGTTCCACCCAGAGATATCTGAGTGCAAATTGATTGATTCACATATGGGACGCCACATGGCTTGGGCAGATATAATAAGCTGAGGGACGGGCGACAGAAAGATATGCAGCACCACTGAAGGGTGGCTGGGACAATCCTGCATCACCAACTGTGCTTTTGAATGAGCCAGAGGCACAAAAATGTGACACCTCCAATTTAGTCACTGGTGGGATTGATTTTCGTATGTTGACCATTTCTCCAGATAGCAAAATAGCAAGAGTGTCCAGGATGACATGAGGTGGGAGGCTATAGAGGTGTAGCAACTCAACATTCAACCTCCATAGGTGCTAAGACACGCCTTAAGACACGCTCCCTATGCTGGTGATGGTGTGAAATGGTTTCCTTCATAGGCGACGCCAGTTTTACGGGAGTCGCAGGTCTTCAGCAACTTGATGGGATAAATGTTCCTATGGGTCATTTGAGGTAGAGGGGGATAAAAAAAAATGAGTAAATAAAAAATGTAGCACAAAAAATTTAATAGAATGTTGATTTTGATGGATAGGGGGAAAAATGAAGACATGTGCATTTGACATATTTTTATTAGCGTCTGTGATATTGTAAAACATATACGTTCAATTGCTATATTGTCACCTAGTGAATGTTTCTACATAATAGAGAACTAACCAAACATTTCTGATGTTATTTTTAAGTAACTGAGTAAACTTCATATAATCCATATTTTTTTCAAATAAATACAAGGTTCAGACAAATAAAATGTATAGTAATGTACAGTTGATTACAGTAATGTTCTATGCGTTCTCAAAGGGATTCAATGAGACACATGCATACTAAAATGTAAACAAACAAAAATATATTAACATTCCTCCAGTAGAGCAAAAATAGTGTTTTGTAATTGTAGCAAAATTGCAAAAACCAGTGCGTGTTCAATCAACCTACATAGGTGTGCCTGATTATATTAATCACCCAATCGGAGCTGTGGGGATATTGGTAGCTCCATCATTATCATCATCATCATCTTGCACTTACATCAGCCCTGTAGCTGGTACAAATGATACAGCTGAAACTGATTGCAATTGCTCTAAGCTGGAGATCTGGATCTGTATAACCTTACTCTACTAAGAGTACTTTAGAACACCCCTATCCTACCCCAGCATTCCTCTTCAGGTGTCAGGAGTTGTAAGTGGCAAAAAGTCGCGCCTATGAATAACCATGGTTGCATAATTCACTTTTGAGCATACGCACTGTGAAAATATGCAAAGATATGCTACACAACAGGCGAACGTCTCAGTATGAATCAGACCCAGAGTGATCAGATGAGAGGATGAAAGTTCACAGGAAGAAATTTATGTTTTTTTTTATAAATGTGTCTGTACAGCCATAGCAGGACATTTTAGTGCCCTGGGTGAGAGAGAATACTGATGCCAACCCCATCTTGGTTGGAGTTATAATAGATGTTGCTTCCATGGGGTGGTGGTGTCATGCCTAGACATTTAAAATAGCTACCCTGCTGTTCAATCCAATTCCTGGAATCTATCTATTTTACACATTAGGGCTTCTTATTGATCTTTGTGTCACTATGAAAGGGAGTGTCTTCCCCTTCACGCACAACTGAAATACAGCGCCCACCACTGTTAGATGCATGCGGCTCCCCCTTTCCAAGCAGGACAGCATGAAGTGGGGCAAAGTCCTAACAGCTTGGTATAGTCCAGCAAAATCAGGATTCAAACAGTTGGCAGACTGTTCTGCTCTTGGCTGAGTGGTTGGATATCTGTATGCTGGGTTCTGTTTGGAATAAAGATAGTTATTATTGACTTCCTGGAGAGCCAAGAAACACTACAGGTTGGGGGACTCCCTCCCCCAACAAGCCCAACATTAAATAAATATTACACATGTTTAATAATTAGACCTCCTTACCCTAACCAGCCCAGCATTAAATTAATAGAAAGAAAAACTCAATTTTCAATATTTTATTCAAACCCACTGATGTCAGGCAGGTGATGTGGAGCTGGGGTGTGCATGTCTATCATCTGAGGAGAAAAGGCAGTAAATTTATGTACTTAAGAAAAGAAACATTATTATGTATCCACTAAAATATAGTGAAACTGACCACTTCTAGGTCTTTTCTATTTTTCCTGCATAAACCAACTACACCATTAATTGACATAATTTCTACAACAAGTAAGTCCGTATTCCTTAGGCATTGGTGCATGGAAAGTTTCCAAATGTGTCAACATAGTCATGTAATGGAAGCAAATAATAATATGGCTATTTCATTTGTTAATTTATGTGCTACGAGCTTATAGATATTTTCTATATCTGATTCCGAGGCTGATCTATAGATGGCAATTCCCTTTATTTTAAATATATAGTCACATATTTTGGTATGCTCTTTTCTGAACATGTAAACCTAGGATATCGTCAAAAACAATCTCACGGCCATTAGGTACTTCCAGAACCATTATTAGATGTTCAACATTCATTTTAATCAAATATAACCTAGAGCAGTGATGGGCAACCTGAAAAACTTTGAAGGTTGCATGGTGCAGCCCTCTGATCTTCAAAAGGGTCTCACATTACCCTTATTCTCAGTAATAAGTTAAAGCAATACATTTAATCAAAGAAGTAGAACACCTATCTGTAAAAACATACATTTTAAAGCAGGCATTTTAAACAAGTGTTACAAACTATAACAAACAAATCTGGAGTCCACAGGTGAAGGCTCAGAGGTCTGGCTGTTGCTCATCACTGACCTAGAGGTCCAGGTTCATTTAGTATTTGTTACTTGGCAATGTGACTTGTGCCATAGATGTTATACTTGCTTGCACTTTCTGTGTCTGGCAGGCATGCTAGGTATTTGGACCACATACTTTCCTGAACACTTGAAAAATACTCCTGTCTAAAATCATTGCTATTACAACTATTACCACATGTTTCCGAATGTAAGTACATTTCTTTACAGCCATGTCCTTAAAAGGTTCTTCTCACTGTACTCAGGACTACGATTGTATGTAGGTAATACATTGCAGTTATCGGAGATGCCAGGACTTTGTGGTTTTGTATATTAGGCATTCCAGTTCATTTAAAAATGTTCTCTTACATGGTATCTGAAAAAATCAGTCTGCAAAGATGCTTCTTTAGTAGGTCTTGATAGGAAATAAAATCTTTTAATAATTTAGACCTTTTATTTGCAGCACCGGCCAATCAGGTGAAACGCTCCACTAGGAATATCTCTCTGAAAATATATCAAACTGAGTTTGGAGCTTTCTCTTGCTTGATCACATGAAATAAGGTGTCAATTGTTGGATTAGCTAGTGTTTAATACTGCTCTGCTCAGAGCCAACAGTTGCAGAGAAGGTAGTGGGAAGTGCTGGCCCAGAGAATCTTAGGTCTGCATTGCAGTATATGTTCATGGGAGCAATCAAACTAAACAATATTATTCCACAAGAACTAAGGATCAGAGTACCATGTTGTATTGACAAATAGGTAGTAGATAGGATTACTAATCCAATCTTCTATTATCTTTAAATCTTGGGATCTTAGGTAATTGTACGAAAATGAACAATGATGTAAGAATCCTTTGCCTGTTTGTGTAGTAAATTGGTGAAGGCAAGATTACTAGAAGTGAGATCAGTTCCCTCCAGAATTATTTTACTGAGCACAGCATTCCAAGTGGAGGCTATATGAATAACCCATATATGAAGTGTTCTATAGAAGGCACAGGTTACTCCATGTGGACATTTAGCTTTACCAGTGTTTAGTTTCTTTATGACTTACAACACTTAGAGATACACAGGTTCACTGTGCATTTCAGAATCCAATTAAAATTACTCACCCTCACTCAGAAAGCCCTCAACAACACCACTCTTTTATACACCTCCAAGCTCATCTCATCAGCCTCATTGGATTTAGTTCTTTAGTTTCCACAAATCCCACAATTTCACACTGGAGTCATCAGGCGCAGTTGCCAAATAGTAACCACTTTCTGAGAACAACACACAAGATACAGGACCAGAATGACCAGGAAAGTTAGCCACATTAGATCGTTCCTTTAAATCCCAGATCTTAATTTGACCTGAACTTCACCTCTAGTAACCACCTCTCACTCCTTCCTACAAGACTTTTCTATGCACTACCATACTCTATCAGACAATGCCTCATATTTCAAATATTTAAACACTCTATGAAAATACATCTGTTTATTAGAACTTACTCTACTCACACCTGTATTACCCACACTACTGCACCATCCCAACTGTCCCAATATCCACTCTGAGCCATACTCCTCTTATTCAGCTATGCCCTCTTCCAATTAAATTGTAAGGTTTGTCATGAGCAGGACCCATATTACTCTTTGTTCTCAGATCTTCATTTATTTTTTCTACCTTGTATGTCCCTGCTTTTTGTATGATAATTTTTCCACACTGCATGGCACTGCAGAGCAATGTGGCACCTTACAAATCAAAGATAATAAACATAAATGAACATGCAACCAAAACTCTTATCCATTCTCTCATCATCTCCCATCTTGATTACTGAAAACTCCTGGTATCTGGTAATCCTTACACCTATATATCTACACTTCAATTCATCCTAAATGCTGCTGCAAGACTGATCTTCCTCTCTCACCGCTCCACATCTTCTGCACCACTTTGCAAATTTCTATATTGGCTCCCTGTGTCCTCTAGAATCCAATTCAAATTTCTCACCCTTACCTACAAAGCCCTCAACACCACCCCTTCATACATCTCAATTCCAATATCAAAATACTCTCCCTCTCGCCTTCTTATATCTGTCTCTGACTTGCACCTTGTCTTGTCTCTGGTAATCACCTCTCACTCCCACCTACAAAACTTCTCCCATGCTGGTCCCCAATTATGGAATTCCCTACCACACCCAATCAGGCTTTCCCATAGGCTTTAAATCTTTAGAAGTTCTCTAAAAACTAGAGATGCTCAGGCTCGGTTCCTCAAGAAACGATCACACCCGAACTTAGGGGATCCGAGTAACAAGCCGGGCCAGCTCGGTACTTTCGCGCTTTTCTGAATCGAAAATGAGACAAAATGTCATCATTATGTCGTCGGATCTCGCATATCGCGAGTTTTGAAATCTATAAATATCGCCCTCCACGGTGATCTAGCACCATTTGAAAGAGAGACACAGGGTAGCACGCTGTGTAGAGCAGTTGGTCAGCCAAATAGATACAATTGAAAGAGGAGGGGGTAGCAGGGTTGAAGAAAGTCTATAGTGTCATAAATAAGAGCTTCATTGCTATTTACTCATTGCAGAAAAATACAAATACTAGTGCTGTCAGGGTTGGTGTAATTCTGTGGTCAAATTCTACTGTGTCATATAGGTAACATACAAAAAAGAGAGCTTCATTGCTAATTCTCATTGCAGAAAAATACAAATACTAGTGCTGTCAAGGTTAGTGTAATTCTGCAGTCAAATTCTACTGTGTTATATAGGTAACACACACAAAAAAGAAGAGCTCCATTGCTAATTGTCATTGCTGAAATACAAATACTAGGCCTTGCAGGCTTTTCTTCTGAATTTGCAGTCAAAGTGCACAGTGTTATCAAAATGGATTCACAGCAATACACAGAAGACCAGGAGCACCAAGCAGCTGCTGCCACCAGTCATGATGATAGTAATCCCTGTACGTTATCTGGTAAAGCCTATGTAAAAGTACATAGTGTTTTTAAGTCAGGGAAACAAAAAAGTAGAAAAACACCTTTTTTACCTTGGTCAAGAAAAAAAGAGCTGTAATCCAGGCAAAATTGTCTGCAGAAAAAAATAGAATTGTCAACATGCCATTCTACACACGCAGTGGCAAAGAAAGAATGAGGCCTTTGTCTTTCTCTATGAGTGCAAGTTCTGTAACTGCTACTGAGGCATCTTCTTGTAAGGTCAGTCATGACCAGGCAAGACCTTGTCATTCAGACTCCAAAAGTGGTGCACAAATACTTTTACGTGTAAAAACCGAGCTGGAAGAAAACAGTAAGGCATTAGAGGAAATTGTATGTTCAGATTCAGAAATGGCACAAATCCCTGGGTAGAGTCCATCCACGAGTGCTATGTGTAATCATGACCATTCTGATAGTGTACCCATAAAGAAGGCCCCTTTCAGCCTTTCTGCAGATGTGTGCCTGAACAGCCCGAGTGTAGCCGGTGATACACCAATTGAGGATGCCACTTTGGAATTGCAACAGGATGAGGGGGATATTTGTGTAGCAGACGAGGGCGCTAATGAAGATGTTGAGGCTGAGGATGATGACAACAAAAGTAGACACAGTAGAGTTCATTAACAGCACTTTTACCTTAGGTGCCTTAAGGCCATTGTTACCTTGCTTTGTGGGGGCCCAAACAAACCAAGCTCTTCAGCCACAAGGAGTGGCACTTTTGTGGCTGAAGTGCTTGGTTTGTTAAAGTGCGCATGTTCTTTTAAAGATCCAACATAAGGGTGACTGGGAGGGCCCAAGGACAATTCCATCTTGCACCACTTTTCTATTCTGCCACTGCTGTGTGCCAATGTGACCTAGATGTGCTAGGAACTGCTGTGTGTTTGAGTCATTTCTCTGTCGCTTAGCATCCAGCCAGGTCGCTGCAGTGTTTGTCCGAAAGTGTATGAAAATAATAATGTGACCTGTGAGGTGGTCAAAATTGACTGAAAATGACTTGAAATTAGTGTTATTGAGGTTAATAATAATGTAGGATCAAAAAATGAGCAAAATGATGTGATTTTAGCATATTTTAGCATTTTTTCTAAAAAAAATAAAATAAATATAGATCCAAAGCCAAAACCTAAACACACGAGGATGGTTTTGCCAAAACCAAAACACGAAGCTAATCCAGATCCAAAACCAAAACCACTTCACGGGGGCCAGTGAGCATCTCTACTAAAAACCCATCCCTTTTTTCAAGCTTACCTTATCCCTGATGATACTATTCACACTCATACACCCTCAGAGCTGTCCCAATCTTCACTGTAAGCCTCACTCACTTCTTTTCTTTCAGCTTTACCCTCTTTCACTTAGAATGTAAGCTCTCTACTGAGCAGGGTCCTTCACACCCTTTGTTTTCATGTCTGCATTTATTTTGTCTTCTGCACTGCTCTAAAATAAAGAAACCTGTTACTAACACTTCTTAAGCTAAACACTTAGGCCCTGAGTCATTAAGGAGAGCAAAGCATAAAAAAGGAATAACTTTGCACCTATGCAAAACCATGTTGCATTGGAGGGGGGAGGTAAATTTAAAATGTGCAGACAGGTTTATAGTTTGGATAGGGCATGTCCTAAATCAACTTTAAATTTCAGTGTAAAAATAAAGCTATCAAGTATTTGTGTGCTAGATGGAAAAACAGCCGGTATTAAAATATATGTACAAAATAATCAACCGATTTGCACCCTTTGCATTGTAACATGGTTTGTCCCAAAAAACATTTACTCCTCTCTTTTGCCTTGCTCTCCTTAATGACTCAGGTGGTAACATGTGAAGTAATTTTGAACAAGTGTTTCTCTGATCTGCCTCTCCTCTCTGTATTCTGCACATCAGCTGCTAGTAAGACCACCCCTGCATCCTTTCTGTCTACTGCATTTGCTATGGCTTTATTTTGATTAAGACCCAAATTATGCAGCAGACAGCAAGTCAACATGATATCCATCTATTTGTAGGGGCATATAGAAGCACAAGTTTACAGACGCAACGGGCACCGTGATTGGATGCTGCCCGTACTCACTCAAAGCAGTAAGACCCAAGTGCTCTGTAAATCAGAAAAGCCAATTAAACCTCCAGTTATTTAGACAAGACAATCCCTCCGTTGATAATCCATATAATAAATAATAAAAAAGAAGACATATGCAATAACATTTCTGACTAGTGGCTGGAGTTTTTGGTAATCTTGAACCACCTCTATTTGTCTGGCAATTGTTCCTGCAATTTTACAAGAGTTTACAAAACTGCTGCTTTATATATTTCACGCTTGGTTTTCTAATGATGGCCAAGTCGGGACAGTGATATGTAAAGTGCTACTTTTAAAAACAACAATTTTCCATCAGTTTTCCATCAGTTTGCCGTTTCCTACATCTGTGGTTTTAAAACTGCATTCCATAATTGTTGATTTTTAAAATCTGCAGCTTGATGCATTTCCGTCAATGTCAACAAGCCTGATAAGTAGTTGGGATAATGGTGCCAGGACGGTTCCCTTTAAATTGGTTCCAAGTGACTACTAGGATTTTTGAAGATCTGGAGGTTTAGCTAATGCCTCTGAAACCCTCAAACTTTAAAGCTTTTCAAAGTGTATTTGGTAAAACAGGTATATGATCATGACAAAGGAACCAATGGATTTCACATGGCCTAATTGAAGTCAGTACCTCTTGAGAATCTAGAGAGATGTGAGTCGTGCAGGCATGTGACTGCAATAAGAACTTCCTTATTAATTGCATTTTATCTGTGCAACTTTTAGACATTCACTAAGGCAAGTGGTGCTCATCCTTTTCTAGCTGGGACCCCAAGTATGATGGTGCCAGCTTTCTTGAACCCAAGTGTCAATGTGCAAATCTTCTGGGGTCATAAATGAAGTGGTTCCTAATACAATGTATTGCATATATGACAATTATGGGACCTCATTTTATGACCTCCACTTGGTTTTCCAACCCATAGTTTGCACAAATCAGATTTAAAGGTTTGAAGATTCTCTATGAATTTATTAGTCTAATAGAAAGTTAAATAAGAGGCGAGAGGGTGTGTTGTTTAAATACATTTTTATAATCTTCTGTGTTTTTTTTCTGTTACAGCTATTGCAGAACTACATGTCCCAGCAGGACCTGGCATTCAAGAGCTTGTAATTCCACAAGCCCTAGCAAGCCCTCCAGCCATGGATATGCTGGCACTTGTAGCTCCACAAGTGTTAGTAATCTAAAAATTTTACTAGTAACTATTAACTCGGCACTTAAGTAAGGTGTGCTAAGAGGAGTCCTAGTGCTATTCACCACAAGGCTGGTTGTCTCTATGAGGAATGGCATGTATGTTCATGTTTTTGGGGCCCTAGAGGCTTCAATCCTGTGCTAAACAGACTGGGTGTGGATCACATTGTAATATTGGGCCCCATGCTGCACATCATGTTATAGTGTGACTAGCCCAAACTTTCAATTCAGGGGCTGGTTGCCACTTAGGCTTGGAGACTCCATCTTTCCTGCCTTAGTGGGTACGAGCCCGGTCTGTCTATCCTGAAGCTGATTGGGGAAGACATGCTCATTTAAAAAAAAAAAAAAAATATATATATATATATATATATATATATAAAAATATATATATATACATATACACACACATATATATATATATATATATATATATATATATATATATATATATATATATATATATATATATATATATATATATATATATATATATATATATATATATATTCACCAGAGTTTCTTTCCCATTCATTTCAATGGATTTTCTGTGCCCATTCAAATGCATAAACCTTTAAGATGCATGGGGATACTCACATATCTCCCTGGTTTTCATCTTCAGTGTCTGAGACCAGTGAATTGATTTTTAGAGATGTCAGTGGTGATGTAATGAATCACCCTTTACTAGATTCCCCCTATTCTGTATTTTATATAGAACTGAAATCTATGATTTATGTGCTTTTTAAATGATGTGAATGAGTTCTCTGTACAACGCTGCGGAATTAGTGGCGCTATATAAATACATGGTGATGATTAGTTTGCTCTCATAGACTACACACAGTGTTGACATACAGCCATGTCAAGATAATACCTGTGACATAGCACAATTAAGGAAACAAACATTTTGCAGTTTTAGAACCTTCAAGTTTACAAATTGAAGTTATAACAAGCATTATTATTATTATTATTATTATTATTTTATTTATATAGCACCACCATCTTACAGTGCTTTATTATTATTATTAATAATAATAATAATAATAAAAATACATCATAAATAGGGAATAATAAACAATAAATAAATAAATGAATAAATAATAGGTTTAAAGGAAATCTGCAATCCTATGCTAAATGTGTATCCTCCATTTCATAATAAGATGATTTGCAAATCATTGTTATTTACTTTTGGCGTTCAGTTAGAGCCAGTTTCAGATCTGTAGACATACTTAAATAACACTAAATATTGCTTTATTTCCACTATAAGACAGCATGCATAACTAGAATTTGTAAATTGTCCTATTATCATTCTGCAAGAACAATTGAAAAAAGAAATGAATAAAATTGCTCTTTAAGAAGAGATTGTAACGAATACAAATTTCTGTTTCTTTTCTGGTTATGACATATTTTGTATGTATAGTTTTACTTTAATATCTGATTCTTTTCCCTTGTATAATGGAAGAATAATGTTAGCAAATATTTCTAATACATTTTTGCATATTATGTGCATGGTGAATGCATTATAAGTAAGCCTTTTTTTTCAGCTGAAATTGTTTCCTTAAAAAAAGACAAGGCCATTCAGTCTGCCCTAGGCTTTCATCTATTCTCAAACTGCAGACTAGTCCTATCGGCTGCATTCCAACTATCCAATGCGTTGCCAGAATGTGCCTTATGCTGCTGAAGGCCTTGTTAGACAAGAGCTTATTTTATTGTCATCAAGTCTATCAGAAACAGATAAAAGACTCCAACACATACACCTTCAAAAATGAGTGATTCCTTGTATTGTGGCTACATAATGTGAAGCTTTTGTTTTGTATACTGTATGCAATTTATGTAGGCAGTTGTTCTGAATGTTCATATAAGGCTAACTATCTATCTATCTATCTATCTATCTATCTATCTATCTATCTTCAATACATTTTTTGGTATTGTACAGATAGTAATGCGTAGCTGAATGGTTATATTGTCATTGCGTAAATGTATTTTTTCTGAAAGTCTTACACTTGAGAAAGTTTCCTAGGCTTATATGAGTTATTCTAGAGTTTATGGCCTTCAAATCTTAGTATTAAAAATTTAGATGCAATAAAAGTGGATATGCATGATAGAAGTTGGAAACGACTTTCATTAATTTGAAAATTGTATGAATAATGGTAAAACGCTAAATTTTAGGTGGAATTAATTGAAATAAAATAAAATAAAATGCAAAATATTACCTGGGCTCTGACGATCCAGTGACTCTCTGGTGTTTGAGTGAACTTTGTTCATGGGTGTCAAACTCCTTCCCTCTTAATTGTGATTCTCATGAATGGAAATGTAATGGTAGAGGTGACTTGGCAATACTGGTGACTAATGGGTTGACCCACCTGCTCACTGATTTGAGGGAGTGCAGGTAAGTAACATTGGTATTTTTAGTATGGTACATTATTAGCTGTGGAGGGAATTGGCTTTTAGCTGTGTTAGAAAGATCATCATGCCTAGCAGCTCCAGACTGTGGAATATGTCAACTCTATATAAATAAATGTTAATAAATAATAAATAAAATAATACCTGTTTTCATACAATTCTTTCACTGCTTGCTTTTACCATGTTATTATAATATTGTTATAATTATTATCCTTATCTGACATCATCATTTACTATTTTTTTTCTCAAAATTCTTATTTCAAACACTATCAATCTCTCATACCAAAATCATGGAATACAGGTAAGGTAATGTCTAAAATTAATTATAGTTGGAAAATTTGCCAATATGTATTTGTTGCACAAAATGTTTTAATATTTTTTAAGGCGTCTCCAAAGTGGCTTAATGTCCACAAACATTTGCATGTTTTAGGAATGTATTATTTACACTGGGTTTAAGCTTCTTAGTCTATCCTATAGAATTGTAAATTTTTTTTTTTTTAGATTGTATTTTTTTGGTTTACATATTGGAATAGATATATTTTTATTTTATGGACATTAGGGTGTCTGGGAGTAGGTACACATGCCTGAATCACATTGTTGTTGTGAATGGTGTGAATTGCTTGTGCCTCTTTCTTTTGGGCACTATTTCTGCTAGCTATGGTGTGCTAGCTACATTGATGGCACTAGCTCCCTGAAGCTGAAAATAGAAGTGATTGTAAGATTCATTATTATTATTCATTATTATTGTTTATATGTAGCGCCAATCACATTATACAGCATTCTATAGAGAGTATGTAATCATTTACATCAGTCCCTAATGGCCTAGTTCTTCAGAGGGGCTAGAAACTCCCCTGGAAGGTGTGGCCATGTGTCTATAGTGGCACATTCATAACCCCATAATGACCCATCATGAGGTGGTCCTGTCCCATCCTGATTTCTAAAACTGACATTTTGCTGTATATGCCACCATTTTGACTAGGAAATCCATGTGCTTTATAATAAAAACTGACATTTACACAATAATCCATCACTAGATGGAACATTTGCACAGCCTAAATAGTCATAAGGGGAATTTTAAAACTCAATGAAAAAAAAATATTTCCAGTTCTTCCTCCTAAAGTGTTTTCATGCATGTGAATATTACTTATGATTGCCTTATACAAGGTAACTTATATATTAGTTTTAGCAACAGAGGCTTGGGATTGTGTGCAAGAGAATTGCTTGTCCCCCTCATATGTGAAGTCAGAAAGGCGGGGTACATATGTGACAATATTCTCCTCTTGTAAATATAACCCAAGCCCCCACCACACCTAAAACAAATAATAACCCTATTAGTGTATAGGGCGAAGCAAATACAAGCTGTTTTGCTGGCAAACACATCAGGTTTTTAAAACAAAAGGGCCTTTTGCATTTTGATAAATTAGCCCCTGTGTTCAATACTGTAATATATGTATATATGATTGATATGAATATTGTAATATATGTATATATGATTGATTGCTATAATATGATTTATGCCCCATTATAATCAGCTAGGTATGTGTACAAAAAAAAATACTGTATGGAGAGGGAACATACAATATAAAAGGCAATATAAAGTGAGGTTTGTTTTTTGTTGCATTATTTGTTTCCATTATTTAAGATTTATCATTTATAGTAATAAAGTATCGCTGGGTTAAGTAACACTAAAATAGCCTCTTTTCATATTGATACATATATATTGTACCGAAAACCACCCTTTAAGGTTGGGCCACTACTTATGGGTCAGTGCTATGTGCTTGCTCCCCGAGCTAAAGTCTACCAGCCAGCCCCTGCTAGACATAATGATTAATGTTGCTAAGTTGGTAAAACTAATTCGATACACAGAAAAGAACTTCTGAAATATAATATGAAGAAGGAAAAGAAGGAGCTAATTCCTTTTAAAACACAATTTAATAGTGCAGAAGGATCAGTTAGGAACATTTTAAGAAAACATTGGAACATACTAAAAATGGATCCCATTTTAGATAAATTTCATCCAGAAAAATCTTGTTATTTTTAAAAAGCAAGGAATATGAAGAAAATTGTAGCGCCTAGTACACTGAGTCAGAGAAAAGAAAATAGGAAAGAGAATATTGTATCATGGGACACTAAGTGTACTGGCTTTTATAAATGTGGGCATTGTAATATTTGTAAATACACTGATTCAGTAAAAAAGAAATTTAACGACTCAGATAATACAAAAAGTTTTGAGATCAAAGAATTTATGAACTGTACTACAAGCTCAATGTTCTACTTTTCACAGAGTACATGCGGATTAAAATATATAGGAAAAATTACACGTATTCTGAAGTTACTTTTCTACTTCTTTTTTTAGACATTGAATTATGCCTGCTTAATATAATGTCTACTTCCAATACCTAGAACTCAGCTATTTATGAAGGTTTCAGGTTCCGGTGAAGTACCAGGAATGGTTGTATTGAGGTGTGCCCCGCTGCCGTGCCCAGGAAGAGGGTGAGGCTGGTACTCCAGAAAAAAGAAGACAACTCACCAGACCTGCGTTTCAGTGCTGGTAAGTCTTCCTCTTCTTCCGCAGGTTCCGGCTGCAGAGGGCGAGTGAGCAAATCAGGGCTCACCTTCCCCTGCTGGCCAGTCGGCGGTCAGATAGGTGGGTCAATCCTGTCTCACCACCGGCCGTTTGAATTATTGGCACCACTGCGTGCCGGCGGCTATTTAAGCTGCGGAACGCCAACATTTTTCAGTTAGTTTGCCGGCAGAGCAGACGGAAGAGGAAGTCGTGGAGCATCCAGTACAGAAGAGGAAGGAGCCGGGGGCCCTTACCAGCTCCTTGATAAGGGCTAGGAGCTACCCTGCCGTGCGAAGATGGCAGAGAAGATGACGTGGAAGTGTGAGACCGAAGGGTTAATGTCAGGCAATAGGCCTGGGACATCAGTTTGAGTAGAAGGCTCCTATTGTTGTGGTGTACACTAGGCTTATCAGCTAGTCGGCGCAAGTGCTTGCCATTCTCAGACTTTCCCAGACATTAGTAACGAGTTATTGAACTAGTGTGGTGATATAGCATTGCGTATGGTGTTTGGAAGTTTCTTCACAGGTGCAAGACATCAGGCCGCCATTAAAGGTAGGCTCTTGTTTCCTATCCTCTCCCTTGTGTTTATCCTTTCCTTTATGGGAATAAAGAGAGTTAAATCGCATCACATACAGTTAGGTGTAGGATATATGGTAGTTTTCCTGACCCGTAGTTCCCCTGGTCACGCAGAGTTACCTAGTCAGTGATAGGGTACCCATTTGGCAGTGCAGCACGGCCCATTTGAGTTCTAGGGGTTCTTCCTTCAATTTCACTGACTGACTCTGAATTCCGGCAGGTCCGCCTTGCGGTTCCAGTGCAGGCGGTGCTACCACAGGGTAGGGCAGGTCAGGTCTGAGTTCCGGCAGTGGCCACTGACGGTTCCAGGCAGAGGTGTCTTGCCAGGTGGAGCGCTGCTCCAGTGGGCCCCTGTCCAACATCTTCAACTTGTCTTTGGTACTCTGTAAGTGCCCCTAGAGAGGAGACAGTCTCTTTGGTAAGTCCTGGAATTTGGGTTTAGTCTATATCTCGAAGTAGAGGGTAAGTACCGGCTAGAGCTTCCCCAGAAAGAGGGTGGGGTACTTAGGCAGTACACCACATACAGCTGCTAGCAGAGTTGCGCTGACTTGTCATTAGTTGTTGTAGGATCAGGGCGTCTGTTGTTTAGCTAGTAGAATCTTATGGGTGGTACACTATAGTCCCATGGTTAGTGTAGGTGGGAGGCTGTGTGTTGTTGTTGCAGGTGACGGGGGAATGAGAGGGAGCAGGAGTCAGAAGTGGGAGCAACTCATTGAGTATAGCTACTAGGTTTCCCTTCCCTTTTGCCTACTGGCGAGTAGAGTACTTTTGCGGAACGGTTTCTAATCCCAAGTATTTGTAGCCCCGGTTTCTGGCCCAGAGTAAAACAAGGTGTCGGCAGGTGGGGTAGAGTGAGTGTCTCTGCCCCTTTGTCGTGGTCTCGGACATATTGTCACCTGGTGCAAGCAGATCCTCACTTCTGGTTTCTCCCCCATACCTCAGTGCGGACGGTCATGCCAGAGAGAGGACGTAGAATTGATCTTCGGCTAGAACAGGTCGCGGACAGAGCGGTATGCTTAATCGTGTTCCCTCGGGATCGGGTGAGTCATTGGGGTGTAGGGGAGGGGACTGTAGTCTGTGTGGCTTTCTCTCCATTAGCACCCCCTTACAGTTGCTTAAGGTATCTGGCAACACAATTGCAGTACAAAATGTTCCAAATGAGTGCATTGTACAGATCAATGTGGATACCTGGAATTCTATATTGATAAAATAAATCATTTTATGTCACAACATTTGCATAATCAGGGATTACCTTCGGTTTGGAGATTTTTGGGTGAACTAGCTGGTTTCTTTTTTGGGGTTACTGACTGGGGTTGAACTAATTGTGTAAAATTACCTTTAAGAATATTATTAGAAAATAAGTATATTTTTGTTATTTCTTTCTCAGTGTAACTTACATATTACCAAATTTTAAAGTTCGATCTACACACTAAGATACCCCTGGACACAAGGGGGTTAAAGTAAATTGATCTTATGTGAAGACGTTTTTTCACAGATAGACATCCTGATAGAAGATAAAAGACACATGCCATGAGTCCTTCCTGATTACAATGAATAATAGCTTGCACTTAGTTGCATAACAAATTAAAATACAATAACAATAACTCATGTTTTTTCATAGCATGAATACTTTACATATATGTTTGAGAATGTATAACACATACTAAGAGATGACAAGCCAGGCAGCTACAATACTTTGTAAAGCGAATGTGTAGCCAAATGCTATGTTGGAGAGTATGACTGATTGTCATGCATACATTAATTAACAGAAAAATATGTAACCAAGATGTATGATGTTTAGCACTTACTTATACTATACAGAATTTTATTTTATACTCACAATAAAGGTACATTGGTATAAGGAGATATTTCTCTTGAACACACATTATTGTTTTTCTTTGCCAACAAAAGAATCTCTATGTATATTTTTTAATGCAAAATGTATTAAAAAAGTTAATGCAAACATTCTTGAGGCTTTTGCTGCGGTAAATAAATATTTGTGCAACAAAATATATATTTTTTTTCTATGCTACAAATGTATTTTATAAAAGAAAATGTTCTCCAAAGTCACAATTGCCAGTTGTTAGAATAGATTATGTATTATAAAAAAAATTGTGGTGTCAAGTTTGATCTCTATAGTTTATCATTTAATCCTAAAACACAATCAACAACAAAAAGTCTTGCATGAACTTTCCTGGGAGAGGCACACCGGAGAGACACTAGACCCAAAAGAATGGTCTAAGATTAGAGCTAATTTAGCCAAAGGGTCAATATCAGTGAAAGAAAATGTATATAAACATTATATATAAACAAAATGTATATAAACAAATGTATATAAACTGGGCAGCACGGTGGCTAAATGGTTAGCACTTTTGCCTCACAGCACTGGGTTCATGAGTTCAATTCCCGACCATGGCCTTATCTGTGTGGAATTTGTATGTTCTCCCTGTGTTTGCGTGGGTTTCCTCAGGGTGCTCCGGTTTCCTCCCACAATCCCAAAAAAAACATACTAGTAGGTTAATTGGCTGCTATCAAAATTGACCCTAGTCTCTCTGTCTGTATGTGTATGTTAGGGAATTTAGACTGTAAGCTCCAATGGGGCAGGACCTGATGTGAATGAGTTCTCTGTACAGTGCTGCGGAATCAGTGGCGCTATATAAATAAATGATGATGATGATGATGATAACTGTTCATTAGATGCTATTGGGTCACAACAGACCTTCATTCTATTATTCCGAGCCCCACAGATATTTGTTGGAGATCATGCGGCCAAAGGGTGCCCTGTTGAAAATTTGGTATTCTGTTCTAAAATGAAAAAATATGGAATAAGGTTCATAGTCTCATTCAGTCCATAGCTAATATTCAAATCCCTGACTCCTCTCTATACTATTTCCTGCCCAGGTCATTTCCACACTCTCCACATCATATCAAGAAACTTACAAGACATATCTTGAACACGGCTAAGTGCCTAATTGCTTCAAACTGAAAAAAATCCACAGATTCCCTCTCTCTTGCCTCCACAATCAATGGCATCTGGTCGACTTACCTTTTGACATGCATTATGGCAACACTACATAATACTCTGATTAATTTTATGAAAACCTGGTCTCCCTGGACTGAGTATTTAGAGGCTGAACCCAGGGGCTGGCTGCAGACTTTAGCCCGGGGGGCAAGCACATAGCACTGGCCCATAAGTAGCAGCCCAACCTTAAAGGGTGGCTTTCGGTACAATATATATTTATCAATATAAAAAGAGGCTATTTTAGTGTTGCTTAACCCAAAGATAGTTTATTACTATAAATGAAAAATCTTAAATAATGGTAACAAAAAATGCAACAAAAAACAAACCTCACTTGATATTGCAGTTTATTTTGTATGTTCCTTCTCCCTACAGCACTTTTTTCTCTTTTATTTTTTTACACATACCTAGCTGATTATAATGTGGAAAAAATCATCTTATAGCAATCAATCATATAATAATGTTCTATTACAGAATTGAACACAGGGGCTGATTTATCAAAATGCAAAAAGCCCTTTTTCTTTAAAAACCTGATGTGTTTGCCTGCAAAAGGACTTCTGTTTGCTTCGTCCTATATACTAATAAGGTTATTATTTGTTTTAGGTTTAACCTTAAACAGATAATATGAGGGATGGTACTGGAAGGAGAAGCAGAGCGCTATGTGTCAATCTGACACCCTGGCCCAGAGCTGGATTAAGGCTCTGGGGGGCTTTAGACAGAGGGGCCCCTATGATGTAACATGGTTATCATTTTAGACAAATCCACAGGCAAAACTGTATGCACTACTGTTAGTTGCACGCAGCTCTGTGTTCATGAACAGTACAGTGTGAAGTGGGACATACCTCCCAACTGTCCTTGCAGTCGGACCAAATCCTGACAAAGCGAGACAGTCAACCAAATTCAGGACTGTCCCACCAGATTCAGGACAGTTGGTAGACTGCCTTGCTCTCTCCTACCTGTTCTTGTCACTTTCACCAACTGTGGCTGCTAGGGTCTTTAGATCACTTGCTGCTTTTCTGGATCCTGGAATGTTGGGGGCCCTATTTGGAAAAAAAATGGGTATATGAAATTTAGTTTTCCCTCCCTCCAATTAGCCCCAGCAATAAACTAAATAGCATTTACATTTAATAAATATAACCATTTAACACAACCAACCCAGGCATTAAATAATTCATAATCATATTTAATAAATTAATCTAATTTTCCCCAAACAGCACAACATTCAATTAATAAGCCCCAAACCACCCCAGCATTAAAGTAAAGGTCCAATCACCCCATCTTAACTTCATAGGCCCCACTATTAAATTATATTTAGAGATGCTCAGGCTCGGTTCCCCGAGAACCGAACACATTCGAAATTATCCAAGCTGGCTCTGTACTTTCGCACTTTTTTGGAATCTAAAATTAGGCAAAATGTTATCGTTATGTCGTTGGATCTCGGATCTTGCAAGTTTTGAATTCTATAAGTACCGCCCTCCACAGCGATCTAGCGCCATTTCACAGAGGGACACAGAAGGGGTAGCACAGTCTGTAGAGCAGTTGGGCAGCAAGCTAGATAGAATAGAAAGAGGAGGGGCTAGCATTGTTCAACAAAATCTACAGTGCCATTTTTGAGAGCTCCATTGCTCAATCGCTAATTATCATTGCTGAAATACAAATACTTGGGCTGGCAGGCTTGGTGTAAAACTATAAATTTGCAGTCACATTGCTCCATTGCTAATTGCATCACTTTTTTTTCTGCCACTGCTGTTTGCCAATGTGTCCTAGATGTACAAGGAACTGCAGTGTGTTTGAGTCATTGCTCTGTCGCTTAGCATACAGCCAGGACGCTGCAGTCTTTGTCCGAAAGTGTATGAAAATAATATTGTGACCTGTGAAGTGGTCAAAATTGACTGCAAATGACTTGAAATTAGTGTTATTGAGGTTAATAATAATGTAGAATAAAAAAAAGAGTAAAAATATGTAATTTTAGCATATTTTTTAGCAATTTTTCTAAAAAAAACGCAGATCCAAAACCAAACCCAAAACACACAACGGCGGTTTTGCCAAATCCAAAACCAAAACACGGAGCTAATCCAGATCCAAAACCAAAACCACTTCACGGGGGTCAGTGAGCATCTCTAATTAAATTGACCCACCATCACCGCACAAGTAAAACAGCAGCCATAATTAGCCCCCACCTACACTCCATTAAATTAAGACACCCTTCCCTCACACATTATATTAATATCCTGGCCCCCTCACATACACTTTATATTAATATACTGGCCCCCTCACTCACACACACACACACACACACACACACACACACACACACAAACACACAATATACTGGCCCCTCACTCACACAATATACTGGCCCCTCACTCACACGCACACAATATACTGGCTCCTCACTCGCACACATTATACTGGCCCGTCACTCACACAATTTACTGGCCCCTCACTCACACACACAATATACTGGCCCCTCACTCACACACACACAATATACTGGCCCCTAACTCTCACTCACACACACACACACACACACACACACAAACAATATACTGGCCCCTCACTCACATACACACACACAAAATATACTGGCCTCTCACTCACTCAATATATGGGCCCCTCACTCACACACACGATATACTGGCCCCTCACCCACTCACACACACAATATACTGGCCCCTCACTCACACACACAATATACTGGCCCCTCACTCACACACACAATATACTGGCCCCTCACTCACTCAATATATGGGCCCCTCACTCACACACACGATATACTGGCCCCTCACCCACTCACACACACAATATACTGGCCCCTCACTCACTCACTCACACAGACAATATACTAGCCCCTCGCTCACTCAATATACTGGCCCCTCATTTTCTCACACACACAATATACTGGCCCCTCACTCACACACACAATATACTGGCCTCTTACTCACACACACAATATACTGGCCCCTCACTCACACACACAATATACTGGCCCCTCACTCACACACACAATATACTGGCCCCTCACTCACACACACACACACACACACACACAATATACTGGCCCCTCACTCACACACACACACACACACACACACAATATACTGGCCCTTCACTCACTCACACACACAATATATTGGCCTCTCACTCACCCACGCAATATACTGTCACCTCACTCACACACAATATACTGAGGCACACACTATACTGAGCTACACACACTATACTGAGACATACACTAGACTGAGACACACACACTATACTGAGACACACACTAAACTGAGACACACACACACTATACTGAGACACATACTATACTAAGACACACACACACTAGACTGAGAGACCCACACACTATACTGAAACACACATACACACACTCATTATTAATATACCACACCCCGCACTTACCTTGTTCCATCTGCACCGTCCGCTCTGCAGTCTTCTGACATGGGACAGCACCTATCACGTGTTGCACGTCCCATGTGACAGCAATAGCCGGTTACAATTAGAGGAAGGGAGGGAAGGAGGGCGGTCCGCTGACGATCTGCGGCTATAGGGAAAAATTGGCTGGTCCCGGAGGAGGGGCCAGCCACCAAGTAATAGAGATCACACCTGCCCAAAATAGATGTTTTTGGTCCGGCCCGGGGTGCATATGCACCCCTGCCCCCCAGCCCAACCAGCCCCTGGCCGATCCCCCATTGACTACCATCTGAAACTCTCTCCTCAACATTTCATTTCAGATACACAGCAGCGCCTCCTTCTCTGGTCCTACATTCCCTTCCCTTACCTAACCCCCTCCACAACACCCGGTAAAAACATTACCGGTTGTAACTTGTTAGAAATTGTTCTAATAATCCTTATTTTATGTATGGATATTGAAATAACTTTTATATATATTTCTCTTTATTTTATTAAATATAGGTATAGCAGCACTTATGACTGGTATTTTGATCCTTTGATTGTTTTCCTTGTCCTTAACATGCATTGTTACCACTTTCTATCCTCACTCAAATTGTATACTTGCTTGTTTATAACCCTTTCTCTGTTTTACTGTATTATAATTGAAAAACCTTAAAAAAAAAAGTTTCAAAAAAACTAATATTATATGTCACAAAACAGCTTCTGAGCACTGCCAAAAGAAGACATTGGGCTAGATTTACTAAAGGGTGGTTTGCTCAAACGGCCAGAGTTGACATTTTTCAAAACCACCACTTTACAACTTACCATCCCGATTTTAATAATGATGAATATACAAATAGCCGGGTTTACTAAGCTGGGGTTTTCAAAATCGCCGCCAAACAGCTATTCAAATGTCCAAAATAAAAGAGGTGGTTGTAAATGGCGAGATTGACCAAACAGCATACTGTTTGAGCTATTTTGCCATTCAGAAAATAAGAGGCAGCACCACTGACATTTTAAATTGTTTGGGCACTCATTATTTTTTGATTAAGGGGCAAAATAAATTTAATATTATTTAATATTATATGAGGGAATTTTTAAAAAAATATTTTTTTTAAGGGACATTATTATAGCACTATATTATGGGGAAATGTGAATATATAATATTATTAACTGATTGTTAATGGTGTATATAATTATTTATGTTGCAGAATTTGTCATTACTGTTACAAACTTACCTGTTCCCCGCTCCGTCGGGAAGCCGCACTTCCGGGTTCGGCGGTCACATGACTGCAACCCGGAGGCGGGGATTTTGAATCCCCGTCTGTATATAACTTTCACTCTGACACTCAGTGATTGTCAGAGCAACCTTACCTGTTCCTGGCTCCTGTTTTCCTTGTGGATTCCTGTGCTTCCAAGCCTCCTGTTTGCTTCCTGTATATCGATTCTGTCTGTTTGACTATTCTGCCTCTCCAGCCCCTGTGTACCAACCCGGCTTGTTGACTACTCCTCTATTCTGGTGACCCGTGTACCGACCCGGCCTGTTGACTCTGAGCCTGCCTGCTGATTCTGTCTACATTGCCTTCCTGTGTTTTGAACCGGCCTGTTTGACTACGCTTCTCCTGCTCCTACTCCCGCTGTACTACATCTTGAGGAGAACCTGAGGACCGGGACCTGTGACTCCTGGCTGCGAAGCCCATCCCGTCTTGCAGTGGTTCTTGGTGAACAGCGGGGAGATCGTTAGACTCCGCACCTCAGGTAAGCCAGCGCTAATCAAGATTAGTAGTATTATCCAGTAAATCCGTTACAATTACATAGTGTCCGAATAATATAATAATTAAATAATTTTGTCCCCTTAATATAATGATTTTTTTTTTCCACTCATAAGTTATTAAATTCATTTTGCCCCTTAATCAATAAATAATGATTGCCAAAATAATTTAAATGTCAATAATGCTTTCTCTTATGTTTTGAATGGCAAAATAGTTCAAAAAGCATGTTTGAGTAATTATGCCATTTTGAAGCAGGTATTAAAACTGTCCAGTCCTGTCTTATGGATGGCGGTTCTGATGGCGGTTTTAACCAAACCGTCGGCGGTTTGGACAAAACTGCTGGTGATTTAGCTTTTTCAATCCGCTACACATCGCCATTCATTTTAAATGGAAGCCTCAAACCGCCCCATTAGTAAATGCAGCAGTTTGGACCACTAAGCCGCCAGCGATGGGTGGTGCTTTTAAACCATCACCAAACTCGATTCTTAGTAAATATAGCCCTCTGTGTTAAAAACATGCTGAAAAAATACTGTGCCAATAATAGCAATATTGCAAAAGAAAAAGCAATTATATGCCACAATATAGTTTTTAAGAGTTAAAAATAATTTGCGCCACAGCATTAATTTTGTGCATTATAAATTTGTCTATGTATCACACAACTGATCTTGTGTAGGTTAAATAATTTTTTGCCACAAAATCAAAGTCGTTTTATAAAATAATGGTTTTATACTGCAGATTTGAAATTTGCATAAAAAATAGAATTTCTAAGAACCATCAAATTTTAGCAAGTCTACATATATGGCTTCAACATTGTTTGCGTATATGATTAAGTATTATCTTGGTGAAGACACATTATACCTATTAATATTGGTCTTATGACCTAGCAATCATTAAAATATTTCAATTAGAAACTGGACCACTGATCATATCATCAAGCTTTAATATTGATTTAATACTCAATGATTGCAACCGGTTTCCCTATGGGTTAAGTTTTTATTTCTTAACACTTTATTTCTATCTTTTTCACTTCTATATTTTTTAATTCGCCGACCTCAATGACACTTGGTTATCTAACTGTTTTAAGACGTAATTATTAATAAAGTTGATTTTATATTTACTAATGATATGGACAGGAGTGCCTCACATACTACTAGGTTCAGCCGATACTCCTCAACTGCACTTTCCCATTTTCTAGATGTATCTAGTTCTGAGAGCACCCCCTCACATCATATTTCATA
Source organism: Mixophyes fleayi (assembly GCF_038048845.1). Taxonomy (NCBI): domain Eukaryota; kingdom Metazoa; phylum Chordata; class Amphibia; order Anura; family Limnodynastidae; genus Mixophyes; species Mixophyes fleayi. Next base: position 102,730,417 of record NC_134403.1, read on the forward strand.
ATCAATTACATTGAAGTGAGGTTTGTCCTTACCTTGGAGCGGATTGGTTTACCCCTCTTTTTTTCTTCTATATGGCTGCCAGAATAATAAAGAAATCATTATTTCATGATATAAGTGAAAAAAATTATATGGCACTTATTCAGTATATGGTATTTGAAATCTGAAATGCATGTAATGTGAATGCTGTGCATACATTGTTTTAAGTGCACACCTTATGTTTGGAGAGATTAGCTGTAAATCACACATGCATGTAAACTAGTTGCAAAGCAACCATGCAATTTGTACTTTTAGTGCCGATTTACATGACTGATCTACTGACTAATATATACCGATGAAGCCATTATTATGTAAAAAAGAAATTATTTTACCCAATTACTTACAGATGTAGCTATTATTTTTCCAACATATTTGTATACTCTAATTTAACCTAATATTGCAGCTTAATAAATTATTTCACAATCTTTTATCTAGGTTTTCCTTAAATATCACTTTAGGGTAATGCTGGATATATACAATATGTATATGTGCATATTTATGGACAAAGTCAGGCAACTTATGTATTACATATGTCATGTTTTATATGGCTGATCTGTCAGTTTGACTTGTAAACTGAACCTGCAACTAGCATTATGAAGTTAAAGAAAAATCGAAAGGCGTTATGAGAGGATTATATGAGTGTGATTATAGGATTCTTAAATATCACTACTCTGAACTCCACTTAGTTCTTCTGTTGACTTCCATATATTTCCCCCAGTTGATACAAGAAGTAAACAATGTAGCAAGATGTTGTGAATATACTGATGTAATTTCTCAGAGACTGGAAGAGTAGTTCTGTGACATATGGTCAGGAATTAATGGTAGAAAAACAGTGGGATTTACACTTTCTAAGCTACTACAAATTAAACTTTTTATTAGCTTCTTAAATAGATTGACATAAATGATTATGTGATGACTAGTTAGATGCCTGTCAAAATGACGGAAAAAAATGAGAGTAAGATTATTTTGATCCCTTTTTTGGTAACAGTTATATTCCGTACATCATTTACCCATGAATGTGGAATCAACTACTGGTTCAAAAATAAAAAAGAAGAACTTAACACAATTTCTATTTCATAAATATTTTTCATCTAATATGTTAATCCTCTCAGTTATTCGGTTATTTGGATTATTGTCATATGGTGGACAATGGATCAGCAAGTCCCTCTCAAAAGGTGGTACGCCATCAGTATTTTTTAAAATGGCAACTACCTTATTAGACTCTTGAGCCTTCTACTGCTTTATGTCGATTTGCGGTCTTGAACAATTGCCTTGCTCACCTTTTCTGGTTCAACGCCATGGAGTGTTGCATTATTGATGCTTTCTTGTTCAACCTCATAAAGCATGTTGCATGACTCAGCAAATGGATTAAATTGAGACCTGAAAGTACTTAATTCTTGCATCAAATCAGCATTGCACTCTGATTGCATTTGATGTGATCCTCATTCTTTGATTTGCTGTCTCATCCGAGTCTAATATATACAGTTGAGCAAATTTTCATTGGTCCTCATTTGCTGGATGCAAAGTTCCTACTCAATGGAAAATTTGACCATTAGTTTGGAAACAATAGGGACCGTAGCCAGGTGGCGGGGCAATATTAGCACCCAGAAACGCAAATGCTAAAGCACTATTAATCGATCTTATGTTGTCGAAGACATTTTTTGGATGTTCATTCTGTCCTTTCATTAAGTGCTCAATAACAGGGGCAGACCTTATTGCAGCCAATTTGACTTTACCCTTGTGGAAGCATTGATTGAATATTTTGTTAGATTGGTGCTCAGTGTCATGGCAATAGATTTTCTGGGATCCGTCTCGGGACCCCAGGGACTAGCTGGGGCAGGAGTGTAGTGGAAACTGAGGGGCTGGATCAATCTCTTGCTCATAAAGCTTGCTTGCAGGTACAAAGAAGGTGAATCCACATGAGGAATAACAAACCAAGGTATTTATTTCAGCGGTAGAATGAAGCTGAATTCACACAAATGGTTAATAGTTGTAATTCAGAAAACAACAGATGAAGTTGAATTCACACAAATGGTTAATGTTTGCAGCTCATATAATGGCAGCAGAAGAAATTGAATTCATATAAATGGTTAATGTTTGCAGTTCATATAACGGCAGCAGATGAAGATGAATTCACACAAATGGGTAATGTTTGCAGTTCATATAACGGCAGCAGATGAAGTTGAATTCACACGAATGGTTAAAGGTTTGCAGTTCATGTAATAGAAACAGATGAAGTTGAACTCACTGAGAGATGTCCATAACATAACAGCAGGTTGAGGCTGAATACACTCAGAGGTAATGATGGAGATCTGTACACAGCAGGAGGAGAAGCAGTAATGAGGATGTGGCTGAATACACACGAAGGGTAGAGCTCTGTATACAGCAGGTAGGCTGGAGTAGCCAAAACAGAAACTGCAGATCTGTAACCAGGAACTAGAAAGTGTTGCACTGGCAACATGCTGAGTGTAGGAGGGGACTCTTATAGTCTGCAGAGGTAACCAACTGGGGAATGGAATCAGGTGTTCAGACTCAGCAGGAAGCCTATCAAATGTCTCACCCAAGATGGCAACCTCCAGTGCAGCAGACAGAAGTCATGCTTGTCCCAGTATAACATGCTGCATACGACCAGGAGAAAGATGTATGGTAATATGGTGCAGCCGAGTGGTGCAAACAGGGCTAAGACCAGAATGCTAAGAGTGGCAAAAGTCACAAATACTGTTCATAGGACCACAGTTATGAGCATTAATATTTATTTAATCAAAGTTACCGACATCAAGAATGGCGTGGCATCTTGTTCACTGACTTTGTAGGCGTTGACATTATATTACCTCTGTCCTGTTTGTTTTTTGATTGTTTTCTTTGTGATTGACAATTTGCTGATGAGTGATATTTGCATGGTGATGACGATCACATGTGCGTCTTCTTTAGTTATCAGTCATAGTTTGTCGTCAGGCTTTATCCCGCTCCGCCCTTTGTCTTTTCGCTGTTTCTTGCTGTGCAGTTACTTCCACAGCAGACATTTGCCTTTTTAGGTGTTATCGCATCTTATACATTGTTGCTTAAATTAATTAGTATATTCCTATTAATTTAAAACTAAGTGCAAATAAAATGAATGGATAGAAAATCAAGTCAATTTGAAATAGCGAAGATTGTTATAAATGGTAACTGCCACACAAAAATCCTAAATAAACCAAACAGAAAAAGCACAATGAGAAAAAACTAGTCAGTAGGAATAGTCAAGTATGCATGAGTCATTTGCAAACATTTTACCAAATTTGTTTATGTGTGTGTGCGTATTTATAAAGGTGAGGAGCAGCGTTAACCTTTTATATATATAGATGTTAGGCAGAAACTTGTGGATATGTCTTACTTTGTAAAAACAACTGATTATTTTATCTTAGAAAATTTGTCTTGTGAAAAAAGAAAAATAATTCTTTTTCATTTATGTAGTATATTATTTGACACAAATGATTTTGCAGCTACATTTTTTTTATTACCAAATTATGTGTTATCATTTTGTTAAAACAGCTTGCCAAAACAGCCAGTTACATTTTTGGATCACTTTATGTAACAAAATGAATGTTGTGCTATAAACTTAATTTGTGGCCCAACTCTAAATTTTGTGCAACCAGTTAACAAAAGTAATTGAGAGTATATAAAATTACTTGTGTTACCTGCCACAATATGTTGTCTTTAGATAATGTATTTAGTAGACAACATATACTATATAAAAATAACACCTGCTATTGTAAACAAACTAGACCAGTGGTTTCCAAACGTTGTGTTGTTGTGACTGCTTTTTACATGATACATGTTAAAATATTGTAAAACCAGAGTCTTAAATAAATACATGTATGTTTGAAAACCAAATTGAATTAATGCTAGCTTTAAAAAGCTGAACTAGGCTAAATCCATCACTTTCTAGTCAATTCACCTTAATCAGTTTCACATATAAACTTTGCATGATGCAATAACTGTCAGAATGTTCTACAGTGGATGTTTGCTGATATATTTTTAAGAGGGAATTAAACAGGGTTCATCTGGGAGAGAGCACCTAATAGTGAACAGTCTCAGTTGCAATCTGAACATGGATTCTCAGGTGAGCTGTCAGCATAAACTATGCTCTCTCTCAGTCGACTTTCTAGTTCACGCATTGAGAGCACTGTATGTTAAGTTCTCTTACATAGGTGAATAGTGGTACTGAGGAACCCTGTTTTTTGTTAAATACATAAGGTACAGGACCTTATTGTAATAAAAAGTAGAGTAAAAGTACAAGGACTGCAAAGTAGAATCTGCTGACAGAGATTTTAATCCAGTTATGCTCCCTTTATGCCACACTTGCCAACTCCCGGAAACTTGCTTCCGGGAGTTGGGGGCGTGACTGGAGGGTGGGAGGGGGCGGGGCGAGACCAATCGCCCTCGCGAAAAACGTACTGTGCGTTGCGGGGGGCGGGGCCAAAATGACGCGATTTGTCTCGCCCCGCCCCCTCCCACCCTCCAAAATGGCGTGATTCACCGAGAATCGCGTCAAATGATGCGATTCTTGGTGAAATCTTGGATCCGGGAGAAATGCAAGCTCCCCCGGGAGCCCAGGAGACTGACCCAAATTTCGTGAGTCTCCCGGACTTTCCGGGAGAGTTGGCAAGTATGCTTTATGCTGATGCTTAATCAGGCCCAAGGGTCCCTTAAAATCTTATTCATTGTTGTTTTCTTTCTATGTATGATTTATTGATTACTTTTATATTGAAACTTTACAAAACTTTGTGTTCATGAAAAATACTACTATTTGTGACATGCCTTGTCAGAGAAGTAAATCTAGGTTAATTTTATTTTCAGTGTATGGTTTCTCCACCACCATAGCAATATAAAGGAATGGAAAATATTAAAAATAAACAAGTTAATTTTTGTGTAAATTGTTAAATACATAAGCGGAATACTACACAGCATAAATGGATGCATAATACTTTTTAATTATATATCTTTTGGTTAAGGGTAATTTAATGTCCATCTGAGAAAAATATTTAAATACTGACTGGAACGTTTTGAAATGTAAAGTGATACACCCTGAGGACCTATTTCCATTCGGTAAATTGCAAGGTAACTTAATACATGATACAGCCTGCTTACACTACAATAAGCATTATGTTGCTGGAAATATTTCTTAGTTGTAACTCTCCTTTTATCTTGTAAATGCCTGTAAAGGCTTCCTAAAACATTTATGGGTCTTAGCCCTATGAAAATGAGAAGGTTGAATGAGATATCTACAGAACAACATCAAGGTCAGTAGTAAATGGAGTGTCAAAAGTGCATTGCTTGTTTATCACTATAAATAATTAAGAAAAAAGGTTTTTTCTTTGTAAATAGTAACTTGATTTTGTAGACTCAGTTTTCTCGGAACAATAAGTTGTAGACAACTGATAACATTGTGAAGAATAAAAAACATAGACTTTAAAAGAACAAAATGGAAAAAAAAAAACTTTTTTAAAAAGCAATAACACTAAGGGGTTCATTTTCTAAAGCATATAACTTATGAGATCCTAGTTAACGTCAATCCAAAACTGGGATAATTCACTAATTATACCAAGACTGATATCTTAACGTTATAGTAGTAACTGTGAATGTGCTTAGTAACTGACAACAATGGCCCATGGTTGGCTATTTGCATTTCAATGAGAAATGGTGCTGGTGCCTTTTAGACAAATTTGCTTTAAACTACCACCACACAAATACCCTTCATCAACAAAAACCTGATAAATTATGTAAATTACTAAATTTCTCATTCATTTTTACTGTTGATCAATAAGACTCACTCATGAACTGCAAAAGACAGACCTGCAAACTTTCTTTATGTGTATGTGTGTGTCTATTTCTATGTCTAGCTCATTTCAAGACACACGTCCCCATATCAGTCCTTGCACTGCCAATCTGCACCTACCTTTGTGGATTTACCTGAAATTGTTCTTGGTAAAAACAATGAATTGGTCAATCTACCAATGCTTTAGCACCATCCCCTTTATTCATGTGAATTCATGTGAATTATTCTGTTTATTGTCTAAAATGCTGCTCTGATTAGCTTATTTTATGTCTTAAAAATAAGTCATGAAAGCGAGGGGTCTTTGAGACTGTCTTGATTACATGTGTCACTTTTGTGTGCTGAAATTATGTTATTGCATTGATCCATGCGCACCTAGAAAGTGGAACTGGAAGGTGCAAATGCTTCTCATCTAAAGTATAAGACAAGGGGGTAAATATTATCAAGATGAGAGATTTCTGGCGGGTTTGAAAAGTGGAGATGTTGCCTATAGCAACCAATCAGATTCTAGCTAGCATTTTGTAGAATATACTAAAGAAATGATAGCTAGAATCTGATTGGTGATTCAAACCCGCCGAAAAACTCTCAGCTTGATACATTTACCCCAAGATCTCAGGCACTTCAGATATCATGGAAACATCAAGATTTGTAGTGGAGAGAAAAGGGTTGTGCCCTCACGCAAAGCAGGGAATACCTTTGTGCATATGCCCTTTCCATCATTTTAGCTATTTTAAATAATTCTGTTCCTTCAAAAGAATTTTTATTTTTATATGCGGGTGCAAGAGTAGGTGCACTCATTTGCCTAATCCACACTTTGTGGTATGAGGAACAACACCGATCTGCTAAACTCCTCCTATTTAAGAGTTCAAATCCATGTCCTTAGTAAAATCGTGTGCATTGTCTCAAAAGTAGGTATGTGATATCACAAATGTTCATTTGCGCTGTAAGTTTGCACTTTTGTAAATAATCCTTAGTTTGTAGCAATTAAGTAAATTTCTACAAATAGGTAAAGTACAATTTATTAATATTAAAGCAAAAAGAGTAAAAAATTGATAATTTCACATGATCCATAAGCAGACAGAGTCCTGATTGTCCTTCTTGTACATACATTGGTGCAATTCTGACAATTATTTTTTGATAGCAGGAATGGGTATGTGTATTCTAAAAGGAGTAACTCCTGCCCACTATCACCTTCAGAGCATCCCCTTCATTGCCTTCAACTTTTCCACTATTCACGCCATGTTATATAAATCATGGGAGTAAGATAGCAGTGGGACTGTCTACATTATATGTGTCATATGTCAGTTTTTTGTGAAATTGGCACCTGGAAAAAAGATTTTATGCTACAAGAAGGAAAGTAGAATGCATGATCTAAGTAAGTAGAGAGTTGAGGCCTAGTGTAACACTAAAATGCAGTATAAAAATAGAGATATGTGTGCAGCGTGCAAGAGTATTGCCCTGGATGCATAAAATGATTTCAAATTCCCCAAAATTTGCACATAACTCTTACTGTGCTTATTAAATGGTGTCCTATGTAAGGAAGCGGCTGACACAGATTAGCAGCTATTAGGGATGCCCAGTATGAATACTACAGAAAGTTATTTTTAGTGATAACGGAATGTCTTTATTGTTGAACACGGATCATACAGATAATAAATAGGTGCAGTCAATGGTTAACAGTAAGCATAATCCATAGAAGCAGCAGTTACAAGACAGCAGGATTACCAGTGTTAGCTAGGAAACTGCAGATGTTAGCTATCCATGCAGATACAGGTGCCAGGATAACAGGCTAGCTGAGAAGCTGGAGCAGGAAAGACTGATGCCTAGATATAATAGATGAAGTGCAGGAAAAAGGAGACTGAGTTACCAGGTTTAGCCACAGGAGCAGGAAATACTGGTGTCCAGGTATGACAAATGAAGTGCAGGCACAAGGAGACTGGATTACTAGGTTAGCCAGGAGGCACAAGGCACTGGATTATCCAAGGGAGAATCAGGCAAAAAGAGGGTCAGACAAGCCAGTGGTTAGAAGATGGAAGATCCTCAATATACCAGGAAGTAAGCAGGCGCAAGCTCAAGCAAAGCTAGGGTCTGGATTGTAAGAGGAGGTGTCAAACATAGGAGCAAAGCAGACATCAAATGCCAAGAAGTCCTGATCCAAACAGGAGTTTCACAGAGAGACCAACAGCAGCAAAGACAAACAAGCTGGCACCAGTCTGTTGGAAAAGACAGTCTTAAAAAGCCCAGCCAAAGGCCAACACAATTCAGATCACATGTTGAGAGTAGCACAGAGGTACTACAGGCCTAATTCACAATAAGTACAGAGTCCTAACAGCAGCACCACTGATGTCATGTAAAAAAAAATATCTTTTGAATATATAAAATTATATTAGGGCCCTATGAGAGATAATTAAACAATGATATATGATTAGTTTGAAGGTAAATCAAAGGCACATATCCATATATGTTTAGTGTAACATCTTATTGCTCAGGATCAACAGCTTATGGTAACATTTACTCAGATAGGGAATATTAGCATAACCACTCTTTATTCAGGCTATTTACAGTTTCTAGTTGGTATTGGTTAAATCTGTACTTTTATGATGTTTAAGTTATGTTATAAGTGCAAAGTACGTTAGTTTTATCCATCCTGGTCTACTTACCATACTTTATTTAAACATTGAAAAAAGCAGAGGTGTAGTGCAATTTTAATGACCAATGTATCCTCCCCATGGTTACAGTGGTGTGTGTCCTCATTCCTGTATTTTAATGTTCATCTGCACAAATACTTTACTCTGTTTGTGCGGCCTTGCAGTCCATAACAGGAAAGAGCAAGTTAGCAAAAGTAAAATGATTACTTCAAACTATGTTTGATTATGAATTTTGAACCACCTGCTTAATTAATTAATAAAATAGTGACTGAGACTAATTACCACCACTTAGCAAGTTCTGTAAAATCAGGTAAAGTTTTGTTCTTCTGAAAAGGCTCTGCAGACATCAACTATAGGTGTGAACCCCATAATGGGAATTCTGAATAATTAGAATATTTCATCGCACTAGATAAGCTGGGTCAAAAACATTCTTCCATTTTTGCACAGAATCAGATGCAGTTGATAGCCCGTATTCTCCATGGAAAGCTCTGATCCACCCATGTCCATTCAGCTCTTCCTATTAAAAAAGAGGCACAATTTTCCTGCCCTTTCAATAGCATTGTGGTGCATTAAACCATGCACCTACCTTAAGCTCTGTTTATGCAAGCCGTCTACGACAATATTGTCATTATTAAACCATGGTAAAGATAACTTCCAGCTATACAATATCATCATTTAAAAAGCTTATTTTTCTGCAGTAAAATATCCCAAACATATGTAGAGGATTTCGTTTCTTATTTCTACGGCAGAGACAGCTGTCATTTTCAAAGTGAGTTTGGCCTCTGTGTCAGACCTACAAACATATACTTTGCTATTTCTTGGAAAACAGTGATATGTTTCAAGTTTTAATACCTTTTAATCATTTTTGCAAAACGTACACACATCTGCCACTTACCCTGTTCAATGATGTTAATAACTTACTAATTAGAAAATAATAAGGAATTGCATTGTTCATGGAAGGCTGAACTTTCCATCAAATTCTTGAATGCAGAACAAATATGCTTTGCAAATATATTATTTTTCAAGCAAAATATGATGTGGAACAATATTTCACAATCTCTTGACAGGAAACCAATCTCTTTTCTAGACTGAAAATGTTTTGGCCATAATTTGTGATAATATATCTTTTTGATTTTCAGCACGTGTGATGAAATAGGAAAATGTATCATCACAAATAAGAAGACTGTTCAAAATCTTTCCAATTTCCCCCCAAGAACTCAAACGTTTCTGTGGTCAAATGTTATACTGCAAAGTAAGAGAAGTGGCAGCTGGCACCACACAGCTCTGCTATAATGAAAACATGAGGTGGTTGCCATTACACAGTCCTGCACTAATGAAAACAGTAGGAGGAAAGCATTACATTGCTCTAATGAAAACAGGAAATGACTGGCAGTAGATTGGTATAATGAAAACAGGAGGTGGCTGGTATTATACTGGTACAATGAATAAATTAAGAGTATGGCATAACCAGTTTCATCATTTTTTAATTTGGATTAGACCTTGCAGCAGATACGAAATTACAATATTATAACTTTTTATATATGTGTGTAAAAATGAAAGATGGTATTACTCTTGTGTAACAGAAGTTTTTTTGTAAATGGAAAGTTGTAATAATTAAAATATAGCTAGAAAACTGTTTCTTCTTCATCGCAAGAGACACCAAGTATGAGCAACAAGGGCTTCTGTAGATGTATGGATCATGGATATTGTTCTGCAGTTAATTGTCTATTTAGCCTTTTATATGCATTTTTGCATTTGCAAGGACTCTGTTATCCCTAGTTTATGTCATATTTCCTTTAAAGTGATGCAAGTTGACTAACATGTCTCTCTACTCTCCACATTGTTGACTAACATGTCTCTCTACTCTCCACATTGTTGACTAACATGTCTCTCTACTCTCCACATTGCTGACTAACATGTCTCTCTACTCTCCACATTGTTGACTAACATGTCTCTCTACTCTCCACATTGCTGACTAATATGTCTCTCTACTCTCCACATTGCTGACTAATATGTCTCTCTACTCTCCACATTGCTGACTAAAATGTCTCTCTACTCTCCACATTGCTGACTAATATGTCTCTCTACTCTCCACATTGCTGACTAATATGTCTCTCTACTCTCCACATTGCTGACTAATATGTCTCTCTACTCTCCACTTTGTTGATTTACAAAATTATTACATTTTGCAAATCAACAATGTGTAAAATAATTGCACAAAATATATCAGTGTAAAATGTTTTCTGTGAAAAAGAATTATATTTCTGTTTAAAGATGACAAACATCATTCTGACAAGTGGGAATGGATATAAAGTAAAGGAGGTGTGGAGAGAGGTGAATGATGGGAAATATGTTACTAAGAGGGACATTTTGCTGTAACGTAAAAATTATTAAAACTATATTTCTCAGTGATCTCTCTAATTGCGGTATATTGCATGAAAAAGGTATTTACTTATTTTTTTGAAAAAATTATTACAATGTTTGATGACATCACAGAGCGTGCTGGTGCTCTGCCACTACACTACAGAAATATTTGAAGAGCCAAGAGAAAAGTAGAGAGCATAAAAGTGCCCAATCTCCACATCCTGGCTCCAGACAATAACTCCCTACCCTAGGTATCCAGTGGCGCACACAGGGGGGGTTTCTGAGTCTCCAGAACCCCCCTGCGCTAACTAAGTGGCCGCTATAGCTGCACTGTCCTATACAGCAGCCGCGGCGCTGTCAAAGAAGCGTCCGCGGCGGTGCTGTAGTGTATACAGCACCGCCGCGGGTGCTTCTTAGACAGCGCCGCGGCTGCTGTATAGGACAGCGCTGAAGAAACGGAGCCCCCCCCCCGACAATCCTCCATTCGCCCCTGGTATCCCCATACTGGCTTCAAAAACTCAGAAGTACCTTCATGTTATTCCATAGAATATCTATTTTATGACTGATGTTGATGATAGAATGTGATCAATGTAAAGTGCATCTGTATTTTGTACAGGTATAGTGTAAATTACTGAAAAGTTTGTGAAATAAAACTATTAACTGGTAAATTCCAATAGCAGGAGGAGAGAATATCAGTCTCAATAATTTATAAATAACTTCAATGCCCACTCTAAATGCAAGAATTATCCCAGGAATGGAGATTGAAACTCAGACAATAGAATGGTTCAAATTGTATAGAGGGATCAAGAGCCCTGTCTACCCTGGAGAGATAGTTGTCCAAAGCCAAGTGGTCACACTGGTAATAAATTAGAATTAGAAAGTAGAGGAATGCTGATCTTTTGCTGGAAACTGGTGACCTATTGGGCATCATCCAGCTCTTTTATAGGGAATGTTTGGTCACCGGTCTATGATGTATGTGAAGAAAGATGCATGGGAAAAATTGCATTTATACGTGGAAATTTGAGAACTTTGTTAATGGAGACACTGTGGAGGCGCAGAAGTAAAATGCTTCTGTGGTCTGCTATGACATAGGAGAACATATGCATCTACGGCAGTGAAGTTGCAGCGCTAGCATGCATATAGTGAGGCCTTCAGGACATCAGGATGCTTGAATAAAATTAGCGAGCATTGCTTTGGAGAACTATTAGTTGGGTTTCTGACAAGACATCTATCAGGCCTCACAGTTACCTGAGTGACAAGTCTGCAAGGAATTAATATGTCATGGTGTATGAATATCAAATGTAGGTTCCCAGGAAAATGTAGCCAGACTATAACCTTTCCATTTAATGTATTGAAGTTGTCTTTTAATTTGCAGGTGACAAAGATATCCTCCACAATGCAGTCTAGATGCTATTGAACATGAACAGGAGGATCTTTTGAAGGCTTGGAGAAAAATGTGCTGATTTTAATAAGGACACGTGATATACCAGATGGATACATCACATAGAATTTGTCAACCATTTACAATGGTTATAATTTAAAAGGACCAATATATTGTTCTGCTAATTAATGCTAAGGACATCCTAGACAAAGATTTAACTAGATAGTTATACCTGTTATGCTACTTGATATGGTTATGAAACAGACAGAATCTTGTCCTCTTGGACATTGAGCCTACTACAAACATTACTACTATTACATACTAATCTAATGTTTGGTTGGCTCACTCTGTTTGTCCATTTGATTGTGGGTGGCAGGGGTTAGACAGATGTTGTTTGTCATACTGGTAGTCAATGCAAGGACACAATGACCCATCCTTTCTCCCAGTGAAAAAGATATGGGCACAGTAGGTAAGGCAACATGCCATTTGAACCTCCATTTAATGGTATCCTCCGGTTATTCTCTCATACTTATTGTTCTGGTTTTTATAGTGAATAAATCAGGTCAAATGGAATTTTAGCTGGGGTAGGAGGTCAATGGGACTGTTATATGTCTTGTGAGGTGGTAATTATTCTGCCTGATGTACATAAGAAATGTCTACAAAGAAATGGCATGCCTCTGGAAGCTCTGGTGTAACAGGAGTAATGACAGCAGAAAAAAAAGGCAGTTTTGCAGGAAGCATGAACTTCTGCATGCATTGTTCTGAGCAAGAACTTTATTGTTATGGTTCCCTAATTTATACTGGGATTATAAAGAGCCGCCCTTCGAATTTAAAAAACAGCAGGAAAATGTGAGGAGTGGACCAGGTTGAGAACCAGGAAATACTTATGGCTTGTATTGGTCAGGGCGCCCTGACCAATACAAGCAAAATTAAGTAAAATTAATAGGTCTATAAGCAATGGGGGACTGATCAATGGTAGCAGTGAGATAGGAGAGGTGTTCCAGACAATGGGAATTTTGTTTTGTTTAATACAATATTTGTACAGGAAGTTTCCCATAGACATCAAGTCAATGATGGCTGGTATGGTTATCATGTTTTCTGAATTTGAACTTGAATAGAGAGGGAAACATAGCATTGGAGAGGGCTAGGTTGTTTAGGTCTACTGAATATCATCACAGTTCACCTGTTGGAGTCGGTGAGTTCAACTGTCACTACAGTCAACAATCATTGCTGTTGTCTTCTCAATTCCTCCTTTAGTGATCTCGGCTTCTTTCTTGGTGGCAGCTGCTGCTGATCATGGGAAACATGGGGAACATAAGACCTGGCTCTGTTTACAGCAGTGAGCATGATACTAAATCTAGGCTACCCAAAGCTAATCAATGCTGGCATATAACCACAGGAGTTTAAATACAGCACAAATGCATCATTCAGAGCCAGGGAAGGGATGAGGTTCAGTTTAAATAAATGTTGAAATACAATTATATTTGATAGCGTTGGCTCTTTTAAGATTTATATAGTTCTGGTTCATGTTTTGTACCTTCTCTCCTCATTCCAGCCATGAAGCACCACCATTAGCTGCACAGAAATGCCAGTCACCAATAAATGCTTACAAATGGTGGCTGATAATGCTGCTGCCTTATCCACATGCACTTTCCTGAAGTATTCCCGAAACCTCTTAGCTTGTAAGCTGATTAAGGCAGGGCCAGCTTTACCTTCTTCTTTCATGCCATTATATGCAATTTGTTTATGTCATGATCCTCTCAGTGAAAATTATCCAAAGTCAAGGGGTCAAACATGGGTAATCAATCAGTGTCAAGAACGCTGGTCTAGAGAATCCAATTCAACAAACTGGTGATTTGCTAGTGATCAACCTGCTTCTGTATAAGGGATGTTTGGTGGCCAGACTATGCAGGGAAATTCTACTTCTATACCTGGGAATGAGGGAACTTCATATTTGCAGACACTGCACAGATGCAGAAGTAGAATGCATTTGTGGCCTGATATAACATAGAATGACAGATGTATTTGTTGTAACAAAGTGACCATGACATTTTGAAAAAGATTTATGATTTCCAGATGTGGCACCTGCGTGCCTATAGTGAGGCCTTCAGAACATAAAAATGTCCTGGATAGGAATTTATCAGTTGGGGGCAGTAAGTCAGCTTCTGTATCAACAAGGGACCTGACATATAGGATATGTTATCATGAAACCCATTATCCAAAGTTCTAAAAACCAGAAAGAAAAACGCTATTGTAGCTTTTCGATATTAGTGTCCTGTCCATATATTTGGTCAACCGGTTGGTCCTCCTTGTTATTGTGAAGAGCACTGCTAAACCATTTAATAAGGAAGTTAATGCCATAGGGCCTGAGTCATTAAGGAAAGTAAGGCAAAAAATGGAGTAAATGTTCTCCGGGACAAACCATGTTACATGCAAGGGGTACCAATTGGTTTATTATTTTTCACATAAGTTAAATACTGGGTGTTTTTTCACCTAGCACACAAATACTTGATAGCTTTATTTTTACACTGAAATGTAAAGTTGATCTAGGACATGCCCTATCTCAACTATACATCTGTCGCCGCTTTTTAAATTTACCTCCCCCTCCAATTGCCCAGGTGCAAAGTTACTTCTTTTTTATGCTTTGCTCTCCTTAATGACTCAGGCCCATAGACAATATATAGAAATACAGGAGTACTTTAGTACTTTTAAAATGTAATAAAGTATAGTTTAGGAATATTGCTCCATATAGGACCTCATTTAGAGTCAGACGCAAAGTCCGTTTTAGGCGCATCGAACAAAAAATCACTATCATGCATGTGCAGCAGGCACCATATCCGTCCTGCATCTTTGACGCAATTAACACTTGCGACACCTTGTGGCTCACTACGAGAGAATGGGCGGAATGCGGAACTGTGAAGGCGTGACCATGTAAGTAAATCCTAGTTGCAGTGAGGCGCAGACTCAACACACATCAAAAAAGAGCTAAAACTGTACGGCAGGAATTAGGTTGCGCAAGCGTTAGCTAGCTGCAGGAACTGCTCGCAGCTCAGTAGGATATTACAAGTGGGACGCGACTGGGGTTTCATGCCACTCGTAATACCCTACCAAGCTGCGGCACACTCACTTTCCTACACTTCTTAGACGGACATTGCGTCCGACTCTAAATGAGGTCCATAATGGGAAAATCCTATCTGTAAACCTGAATTCACAGGGTTTACATTTGGAAACCAAAAAATTAAAAAATTGGCATTTTTTATCTTGTAAAGATTTTTTGTGAAAATTTTGAACATTCAGGTTCTAAGGCAACATGCCAACTTTATTTGCAGGTCTTGCATTCAGTATGCAGCTAACAAATTCAATCATAGTAGAGGACCAATTCATTGCTACAAGCGTTCAAGCTAAAAAAAAGTATGAGCTTCCTGCTTCTCAGATAGATTTTCAGTAATTGTATTTCTATTATTTATACACCTTCAAAGAAAGAAATATGCGCATTTTCCTCAAAAGTTGCAAATTATTTGTTCAGATGTGTTTATTAAATTGTCATATGCTGTTAACTGTATTCTTACCAGTACTTATTTGATTTTTGTTGTGCACTGCTATGATAGTTTGTGGTAACAGCGGGTCCTTTATGTCTTGTGTTCTCAAAAGTTTTAATGTTCTCTAATGTTTATTTCTTTACTCCACATAAAACATTACAGCACAACTGTGTTTTAAACAGAGGACCACTAAACTTTTTTTTTTGTTTCAAATAGGCAAGAAAGAAAATGAATAATGTATCAATTAAATTCACTCCTGCATCAGCCCTGACATTTCCTTTCAAAAGAATCCCCCTTCAAGGTGACAATGGCTTTTTGTTTTAAGGGAAAAACACTGGCTTCTGCCTTTAGGCATCACCGCTGGCACTCTAAGAGCTTGCTGAGTCTTGTGCCAAAAATTTAGCTCTGATTTTGTTTCACTGAATTTAATTTGCTCTTTTACTCCAGGCAGCATGAGAGAAATTAAGAGCAACGTTCTAAATCTTGATCTGTCCTTGAATTTTAGAATGCTAGCACTAAAAAAAGTAAAAAAATATTATCTAGCAAATTACTTTTAAACATCTTGTGCCATTATTAGCTATTTTTCCACAAATTAACATGTAAAGTTGTGGCAACTAAAAACAACTAATTATTATAATAAATATGATAATAATTTAAATGGAGAAAACTGAGAACCATGTGTAAATAACTTTTACTGTTATTAAGTAAAAGCTTTGTGAAATCCCTTTCTAATAAATATTTTATAATAATAATGTATCTAAGACTTAACAGTCACTTTCTTTCAAAGAAAATAAAATCTTCTCTCACAATAAACATTTGCATGTCCGTATTCAGCAAGGAGCAGATATAAAGGTACGTCTGTTGA
Source organism: Mixophyes fleayi (assembly GCF_038048845.1). Taxonomy (NCBI): domain Eukaryota; kingdom Metazoa; phylum Chordata; class Amphibia; order Anura; family Limnodynastidae; genus Mixophyes; species Mixophyes fleayi. The sequence continues at coordinate 102,747,065 of NC_134403.1, forward strand.
TGAATACAGATCTAGGTCTGCTCTAAACTGACAGAAAAGACACTTGAGAATACGACCGATACATATGTGGAATATAAAGTCACAAAAAAAAGCACAAAATAAGCTATTACACTTTTTATTAATGACAAAACATTTAAAAATAAAAAAATAAAAATTTCCCCATTTTTTCCTCATAAAGAACATTTCTGATGATGTTATGAATGACTACTGTACATAGAATGCATTTTAACAGTTGCTTCTGATTGCAAACACATGTTCTAGCATGATTGTATCACTAGTAATCAACACTTACACCAGACCAGTAGCTAGTGCAAGTGCTACGACTGAAGAAATACGTACCTTTGAGATGCCCAAAGCTTGAATCAGACACTGCTGCATGCACTTAAGCTTGGCACACCCTTACTGTACATTGACTATGTGCATTTGCACTTGAACATGAATTGGATGTTGCTGCATTCTCTGGCGTATGGTTCGCTTCTGGGCATACTCAGTGCGATTTTACGTAAAATACGGCACATTTCGGCATTTATGTGCCTTAAATAATTAGGCCCTAAGTCAGCTAGGAGGATATTAACGGATGGAGTGCTTTTAATTGAAAACAATGGAGAAAAGTGGTGCACAACGCCATAGAAAATTAGTAAAATCTATATGTTCCTTAGATGCTCCAGGATGGACCCAGCACATGGTATGTGTTATGTGAAAGTGGCAGGCTGTGCCAGTCCTCAGTTAACAGTTCTCCATCTGAACTTTACATACAACTGCACCAAAGACTAAACATTATATATTCATCATCATCATCATCAGCAGCAGCAGCTATTTATATAGCGCCACTAATTTCACAGCGCTGTATAGAAAACTTACTTGCATCAGTCTCTGAAGCTCACAGTCTAAATTACCTAACACACACACACACACACACACACATCAATTTAATAGCAGCCCAAGAACCTAATAGTATGTTTTTGGAGCATGGGAGATAACCGGAGCACCCGGAGGAAACCCACAAAAACACGGGGAGAACATACAAACTCCACACAGATAATGCCATGGTCGGGAACTGAACTCATGACCACAGTGCTGTGAGGCAGAACATAACCACTAAACCAGGAGATTAAGTAGATAAATTAAAACACAAGTTAAACCTATTGAAAATGTAAGAATTTGTATTTTTTATCTTGTAAAGATTTTTTGTGAAAATTTTGAACATTCAGGTTCTAAGGTAACATGCTAAGTTTATTTGCAGGTGTTGAATTCAGTATGCAGCTGGATCTGCAAGAATCCCCAATTCCTCAAATGGTCCTACACTGGTGGCAGCAGTGTAGCAAGGAGAAATGGCATCCAGACACACAGCACCTGATAAGCCGCTCCCCATCCTCCTTGGTACAAAAGCACATGTGCTGCATTGAGGGCCCTGGTGGATTTGATGAACCATGCATACCCGATAAGTGTAACATTCTTACTCATACCTCCCTATATGTTCTCATACCTCCCCACATGCCCCTTACATGACTATCCGTCCTCCCACCATCCTTCCCAGACCTCCTTCACAGAATTTTAATGTGTTCAACTAAATGACATCTAGCATAGTGCTTAAAAGTGAAATCAAATTCATAAAAAGCACGCAAGCATTATTTATTGGGTTTTCTTGTGGTGATGTCTATAAAAGTACATTTTCTAAAGTCTTTGGATATAAACATCAGAAAAATAAAATGTATGCAAGGAATGCTGTCACCCTAACATAATAAACATTCATTGAATAATACAAGCGTTCACAACACAAATGCTAAAGGGAAGATATAGATAGATATATATATATATATATATATATATATATATACACACATATAATACAGTGGTAGGCCATACCCTCATTTATCCTACTTTTCTCCTGTTTTCATTGTAGTATTAGCAAATTTTCCATACCACACTTCCAAATGTCCACTTTCATCACTGTGTATTAATCTATCCATCTATCTATCTATCTATCTATCTATCTATCTATGTATATATACAAAATTTCAAGAGTGGAGTCACTCAATCTGGACAGTAATTACAGTGCATGGTCCATATTAAATAAGTATAAATTAACATTTGTTCAGTTGTTATGAACAGACTACCATAGGCCATAGACTTAGAAAAAAGAATTTTAAAGTATGAAATATGTTACAAAATCATGCCCAACGATTATTTGAGGACCTTATAATAGCCCTTGAGGAAAGTTTAAAATGCTGAAACAATTATTGCGCATGATTTTGCAACATATTTCATACTTTTTTGGAGAGTGCAGAGGATCGAATGTTTTTTGGTTTACACAATGTGGCTACAACTAAGTTTACAGTTCACATTTACGGTATTTAATACTTGTAAGTTTTAGCTTTTTTTGTTAAAAATGTGTTTTGTGAGCAAACCCTATTGAGCTCCCATTCCCATCCAACTTTGTGATTTCCTAAATGTTTTAAAACTTCTATTGCTTGGAGAGTACTTTCCTTTATATAATATGCAGTTTAGGCTCAGCTCAGAAATCATAGAAATTATCATGTCAAAATGCAGAATGTGTAGGATTGGCCATAATGGGAATACTGTAGCGTGAGTTTGTAACTAGTATGTTTGGTCATTTCAGCCACACCCATTGCTAACAGGTGCATAAAATCACACATACAGCCATGTAATCTCCATAGTCAAACATTAGCAGAAGAATGTGTCGTACCAAAGAGCTTAGTGACTCAACATAGCTTTGCCATAGGATGCCACTTGCAACAAGTCAGTTTATCAAATTTCTGCCATGCTGTAGCTGCCTTTGTCAAGTGTAAGTGCTGTTAATGTGAAGTGGAAATATGTAGGAGCAACAACACCTCACCTAAGAAGAATTAGGCCACAAAACAGTACCACTTATTGCTGAAGTGCATAGTGCATAAAAATTGTCTGTCCTCGGTTGCAGCACTCACTACCAAGTTCCAAATTGCCTCTGGAAACAACATCAGTGTCACGGTAACAGTAAGAAAAGAAACTTAGTTACCTGTCTTTGGCGGTTTGATGCCGATGGCTGGTAGCAGGAGGATCCTAAAAGGAGAGTGGTGATGAGTTGGAAAGAAGGGGTCCAGAAGTGTAATTCCTGATGAAACTGGGTGGGAAGATGGGTTCGAAATGGTGCCAAGATGAGGAGGTCCAGAAGTGTTGTTTCTTATGAACACCGGATAACAGATAGGGAGACAATAAAGAAAATTAAGCTTGATGGTTATAGAGATACAGTTCAGGTATCCGGCCAGGTTGGCACACTATGTAGCAGTATGGAGAAAGCATGGTTTCAATGAGTTAAGCAGTAGCAAGTCCAATAGTCCAGAGCCAAAGTCGGTACACAGTAGGGGTGTGCACCGGCCACTTTTAGTGTTTTGTGTTTTGTGTTCTGATTAGCTTGAGGTTTTGGGTTTTGATTTGTTTTGCCAAAACACGTGACAAAAGGTTTTGCTTCTGATTTAGGGTTTTGGGTTCTGATTTATTTCTAAAAAAGCATAAAAAGTGCTAAAATACAGTTTTTGTTTTTTTTTCACTCCTACGCTATTATTAACCTCAATAACATTCAATAACAATCATTTCCACTAATTTCCAGTCTATTCAGAACACCTCACACCTCACAATATTGTTTTTAGTCCAAAATGTTGCACCAAGGTAGCTGGATGTCTAAGCTAAGCGACACAAGTGGGTGGCACAAACACGTGGCCCATGGTAGGTGGCTGTGTAGGCTTGAATGGCCTTTTGCTGCTCCTCCATCCTCTGCAGCAAATAGAGGGTGGAGTTCTAGCGCGTCACTACCTCTTGTTTTCGATGATGACAGGGCATTTTCATTATTTTTTTATTTGCCAGCAACAGTGAACGTAGTTTAATATCTGAGACGCAGCTATCTGGACTGTGTAGTGGAGTGGCCCCGGTACCCAATTTGGTACCGGGGCCACAATACCTCCTCCAACTGTTCTGAATTCCACTGCACAGATGGCGGACACCGGATGCACATCTAACACCAACATAGCTGTTACAGCAGCAGTTATCCGCTTTGCAATAGGGTGACTACTGTCGTACTTCGTGCTCATGGCAAACGACTGTTGGACGGTCACATAATGCTAAAAAAAGAGTTGCAAGATGGAATTGTCCTTGGGCCCTCCCACCCACCCTGATGTTGTTGAAATAAAACATGCGCACTTTAACAAACCAATCATTTCAGCGACAGGGCCTACCAAACTACTGTGGCTGAAATGATTGATTTGTTTGGGCCCCCACACAAAAAAAGCTATTCATCTCTCCTTGTACAAACTAAACTGGCTCTACTGAGGCAAGATGTCATCCTCATCCTCATCCTCTGATTCCTGGCCCCCTTCAGTGTGTACTTCCACATTATCAATTCGTCCCCGCTGGACTCCACAACCTCAGGTCCCTCTGTAGTATCTGGAGGCCAGTGCTGTACTTGATTGAGGAATTGATAATTCATTTTTATGAACATCATTTTTTCTACGTTTTGCGGAAGCAACCTCCTTCGCCGCTCACTGACAAGTTCCCCGCTGCGCTAAAAACTCTTTCCGAGTACACACTGGAGGGCGGACAACTCAGGTAAAATAGAGCTAGTTTATACAGGGGCTTCCAAACTGGCTTTTTTTCCTGCCAGTAAGAATATGGACTGTCTGACATGTCTACTTGGATGGTGTCAGCAAAGTAATCCTCCACCATTTTTTCAATTGTGACAGCATCCAATGCAGCTGCAGTAGACATGTCTGCAAGGGTTGGCAGGTCCTTCAGTCCAGACCAGATGTTCTCAGCATCCCCGCCAGCGGGTCTTTTAGGAAAACTGAGCTTTTTCCTTGCAGCCACAGGTGTTGAAGAAAATGAAGGAGGAGCTGTTGGCATGTCACAGTCCTCTTCAGAGGACAATCTCCTGACCAGCAGATCTTTGCACCGCTGTAGACTTGTGTCCGCCGGAAACAGAGACACAACATACGCTTTAAACCGAGGATCGAGCACGGTGGCCAGAATGTATTCCTCTGACTTTAAAAGAGTGACCACCCTTGGATCCTGGCAAAGCGTACGAAGGGCTTCATCCACAAGCGCTACATGCTTTGTTGAATCGCAATGGTTTACCAGCTCCTCCCTCACTTTCTCCAGCTGCTTCTGCAACAGCCTGATCAGGGGAATCACCTGACTGAAGCTGGCAGTGTCGGAACTGACTTCTCGTGTGGCAAGTTCAAATGGCTGCAGAACCTTGCACAACACGGAAATCCGTCTCCAGTGCGCTTGACTCAGGCGCATCCCCACTCCTTTTCTTATGTCGTAGGTGGCTGTGTAGGCTTGAATGGCCTTTTGCTGCTCCTCCATCCTCTGCAGCATATAGAGGGTGGAGTTCCAGCACATCACAACCTCTTGTTTGAGGTGATGGCAGGGAAGGTTCAGACTTTTTTGATGTTGCTCGAGTCTGCGGTAGGCACTGGCAGAATGCCGAAAGTGTCCAGCAATTTTGCGGGCGATCGCAAGCATCTCCTGCACACCCCTGTCACTCTTCAGGTAATGCTGCACCACCAAATTAACGGTGTGGGCAAAACATGGAACGTGCTCGAAATTGCCCATATGTAATGCCCGCACAATGTTACTGGTGTTGTCTGACACCACAAATCCCCAGGAGAGTCTAAGTGGGGTAAGCCACTGTGAGATGATTTCCCTCAGTTTCTCTAAGAGGTTGTCAGCGTTGTGCCTCTTATTAAAACCTGTGATACACAATGTTGCCTGCCTTGGCACGAGCAGCCGTTGTGGAGATGCTGCTACTTATGCAGCTGCTGCTGTTGCTGCGGAAGGCGATGCATCTACCCAGTGGGCTGTCATAGTCATATAGTCCTTCGTTTGCCCTGAACCACTTGTCCACATGTCCGTGGTTAAGTGGACAGTGGGTACAACCACATTTTTCAGAGCACTGAGGACACTTGTTCGTACTTCTCTGTACATCTTTGGTATCGCCTGCCTAGTGAAGTGGAATCTCAACGGGATTTGGTACCGGGGACACAATACCTCCATCAACCGTCTAAATCCCACTCCACTGATGGCGGACACCGGATGCACGTCTAACACCAACATAGCAGTTACAGCCGCAGTTATCCGCTTTGCAATAGGGTGACTACTGTCGTACTTTGTGCTCATGGCAAACGACTGTTGGACGGTCAACTGTTAGGTGAAAGACGTAGCGTTTTTACGACTTCCCCTCTGGGAAGATGACCGACAACCAGCAGCAACAGCAGCAGCGGCAGTAGTAGGCGTACCGCTGCAGGATTCCTCGGATGAATCCCGGATTGAAGAGGACTCAGTCTGGCTGGTGACATGGCCTTCAGGACTAAATCTGATGGAGATTGTGGAGGAAGTTGATGAGGAGGATGTTGGTGGTGTGTATCCAACAGGACCAAGGGATTTAGGTGTCCCTGGACTGATGACGGTCCTAGCCCCAGTTCCTGAACTAATCACTGAACTATGAAGGTTATTCAGGTGACGTATTAGGGAGGATGTTCCTTGGTGGCCAAGATCCTTACCCCTTCTTATTTGAGCTTTACATAAGCTACATATGGCCATACATTTGTTGACGGATTGGGATAAAAATAACTCCAGATCGAAGATGTGCATTTCTTGGTTTTCTGACCAGGCATCCCATGGACATCAACTTTTTCCCCCCCTGGTGCCTCATTTAAAATAACCACATCAGCATCCTCCTCGTCAAGTTCCTCCTCAGCGCCAGCTACATCAATAGCCTCCTCCTGGTGTACAACATTGACACCTTGATTATCCAAATCTGAATCTACACTGTGGATGATCCTTCCAGCATATGCAGAGGGCGTGCTGCAAATGGTGGAAGGAGCCACCTCTTCCCGTACAGTGATGGGAAGGTCAGGCTTCGCAACCACCAACGCCCTTGGACTCGCCTTGGGGATTTGTGATGTCATCTGTTTAGAAGGCAGAGTTGTTTGCTGTGTTGTTGCTGACAGCATAACTCTTTTAAATTTTTTTGAGTGGGGGGAGGAGGAGGGCTTAGATCCTTGGGTGAATCTGAACCACTAGTCCTGAACACGGGCCAGGGCCTAAGCAGTTCCTTGCCACTCCGTGTCGAAAATGGCATATTGGCAAGTTAAGTTTCTCCTCAGATGTTTTCAATTTTCTTTTTTTGCTAATTTTAGTGAACTTTGGGTTTTTGGATTTTACATGCCCTCTACTAGGAGATTGGGCATTGCCCTTGCCAGATGACGTTGATGGCATTTTATCATCTATGTCATGACTAGTGGCAGCAGCTTCAGCATTAGGAGGAAGTGGGTCTTGATCTTTCCCTACTTTATCCTCCAAATTTTTGTACTCCATTATATGCAGCACAAGAGAGCGTACCCCTAAACCACACACACGTTGGGACTGCAGAAACAGTGAACGTAGTAATATAGATTGCAGTTCATATTTTTTGGACTGCAGAAACAGTAAACGTAGTAATATAGATTGCAGTTCCTATTTTTTTGGACTGCTGAAACAGAGAACGTAGTAATATTGATTGCAATTCCTATTTTTTGGACTGCAGAAACAGTGAACGTAGTAATATAGATTGCAGTTCCTATTTTTTGGGACTGTAGAAACAGTGAACGTAGTAATATTGATTGCAGTTCCTATTTTTTGGACTGCTGAAACAGTGAACGTAGTAATATAGATTGCAGTTCCTATTTTTTTGGACTGCAGAAGCAGTGAACGTAGTAATATTGATTGCAGTTCCTATTTTTTTGGACTGCTGAAACAGTGAACGTAGTAATATTGATTGCAATTCCTATTTTTTGGACTGCAGAAACAGTGAACGTAGTAATATAGATTGCAGTTCCTATTTTTTTGGACTGCAGAAACAGTGAACGTAGTAATATAGATTGCAGTTCCTATTTTTTGGGACTGCAGAAACAGTGAACGTAGTAATATTGATTGCAGTTCCTATTTTTTGGACTGCAGATACAGTGAACGTAGTAATATAGATTGCAGTTCCTACTTTTTGGGACTGCAGAAACAGTGAACGTAGTAATATTGATTGCAGTTCCTATTTTTTGGACTGCTGAAACAGTGAATGTAGTAATATTGATTACAGTTCCTATTTTTTGGGACTGCAAGAATATATTGCTCTATAATATTTTTTATAGTTTTTTTAAAAAAAAAAAATTTGGTATTTATTTTTTTAATTTTTTTTTAAGAGTTTTGGATAATTATCAAATTACTATGGACTTAGCAGAAAAAAATACAGGACTAAAGCACCACTGGACTCAGCAGGACAGACACTGGCCAAAGCACCACTGGAATCAGCAGGATAGAGCACTGGACAAAGTACTACTGGACTCAGCAGAACAGAGCACCACTTGACTAAAGTAATCAGCAGGACAGAGCACTGGACAAAGGACTACTGGACTCAGCAGGACAAAGCACCACTTGACTAATAAACTAATCAGCAGGACAGAGCACAGGATCAGAAACAACCTCCCTCTTCCACTAACCACAGGGAGAATGAAGATGGCGGCCGCGAGCGGGGCATTTATGACATCCAAAACTCGCGAGATCCGATGCGAGACTTGGATGTCATAGACTCGTTTTCGAGTCCTTGGGTGGCCGGAAGTATACGAACAGTGCTCGGATCCCGTCGGCTCCGCACTGTTCGGGTGGGCTCGGATTAGCAAAATCCGAGCCCGCTCATCTCTAGTACACAGTATAGCAAAAGTCAGTAAGCCGAGTTTCAAATGATAGGGGATCCAATAGCCCAGAGCCAAGATGGTACATGGTGTAACATAAGTAAGTAAACAGAGTTCCAAGGAGTTAAACTGTCCAGAAGCCCAGAGCCAGGTCAGTACACATTGTAGCAAAAAGTCAGTAAGCAGAGTTTCCAGGGGGCTAAATGGTAGTGAGTCCAATTTTCCAGAGCCAAGTCAGTATACAGCGTAGTAAAAGTCAGTAAGCAGGGTTCCAATGGTTGAATAATGGCAAGTCGAGAAAGTCCAAAAATAAGTAAATGCACAGAAGAATATAACAAATATAACACAATTACTTGCCAATGTTTGCATGACAGTGGGTCCCTTTTATAGTACCTGCAGGTGCACCTTGACGACATCAGCAGGAAACTTTCAGAATGAATTAGAAGTTTTGTACATGCGCAGAATTGCTGTCAAAGGTTGCTAGGCAATGTCGTAAGCTGAGTGTGACTTTCAAGAGAGAGCCTGAGCAAGACAGGTGAAGACAGAAGAGAGGCAGCAGCGTGCAAGCAGTGTGAAGAGGCTTGCCCTGACAAGTAAGGTGCGGCATGTCTGAAGTGGGGATGGACATGCCACTGCTGTAGTCCCCACTGTCTGTGACAATCAGCACAATAACTGTTGGTTAGGAGCTTCATTGATTGGGTTTCATTGGTCAAGTAGCTGTTCTCAAGCCTCAGATTACCATGCACAATGTCAAAGTCACCTGAAGTGGTGTAAAGCACATTGCCATTGGACTCTGGAGCAGTGAAAATGCGTTCTCTGGAGTGTGAAATCACCTTTACCATCTGGCAATCCAAAACGAAAGAGGAAAGACTTCCTGCCTAAATTCCTATATCAAGACTGGATTGCCTCACCCATTGAAATCGCATTGGATGCTACTACTTGATGAAAAGTACGGGTAAGTGTATTGCTGTTAATAAGAGCCCATTGTTTAGTTTTCATTCTTCCCCATACATGTCTTCCTTTGTCATTATGCTATTAATTCCTGCTGTATCTATAAAATGCATTTTTACAGTTTCTCTTAATGGTAAACACATGTTCTGCTTGAATTAAACGTGAATTAAAATGTGTGTGTGCTCAACCTTGGCAGGCACTTACTGTACATGGACTCCGTGATATCATTTTTGCCCTTGATATTGTAGGCTGTCCGAAGTGTCCAGTGTGTTGGAAGACGAATTGTATACACTTGTTTTTGATGGTGTATAGTCCGTTTCTTAGCATGCGCAGAGCAACTTTATGCAAAATATGGCATGTATCATCATTTATGTTCCTTAATGTATCAGGTCCTAAGTTGCTACTTACCTATTCAAGCTGAATACACTAGAGATGGGCGGGTCCGGTTCTCCGAGAACCGAACCCACCCGAACTTTGGGTATCTGAGTACCGAGCTGAGCAGCTCGGTACTCTCCCGCCCATTCCGAATCCAAATCGAGGCCGAACGTCATTGTGACGTCGTCGGATCTCGGGGCTCGGTTCTCGCTATACTTCAACTTTATAAATACACGACTCCACAGCAATCCATCGCCATTTGACAGAGGGAGAGAGCAGGGTGTAGTCATAGGCTAATTAGAGCAGGGACAGAGAATACAATATTGTTCTTGCAATTGCTCTAACCAAAATCGCTAGTGCAGAGAGGAGGATAGAGGTTTATTATTTTTTCTTCATATTTGGCACTCCCCAGCGCTTTTGGGGTGTCCCGCATAATTGTGCATAAATATTTCTGGCTGTCAAAAGTCATATCTGTCAGCAGTATCTACTAAATAATTTTTAGCACTCCTCAGTGCTTTTGGGGTGTCCTCCCTAATTGTGCATTAATATTTCTGGCTGTCAAAAGTCATATCTGTCAGCAGTATCTACTAAATAATTTTTAGCACTCCTCAGTGCATTTGGGGTGTCCTCCCTAATTGTGCATTAATATTTCTGGCTGTCAAAAGTCATTTCTGTCAGCAGTATCTACTAAATAATTTTTAGCACTCCTCAGTGCTTTTGGGGTGTCCTCCCTAATTGTGCATTAATATTTCTGGCTGTCAAAAGTCATATCTGTCAGCAATATCTACTAAATAATTTTTAGCACTCCTCAGTGCTTTTGGGGTGTCCTCCCTAATTGTGCATTAATATTTCTGGCTGTCAAAAGTCATATCTGTCAGCAGTATCTACTAAATAATTTTTAGCACTCCTCAGTGCTTTTGGGGTGTCCTCCCTAATTGTGCATTAATATTTCTGGCTGTCAAAAGTCATATCTGTCAGCAGTATCTACTAAATAATTTTTAGCACTCCTCAGTGCATTTGGGGTGTCCTCCCTAATTGTGCATTAATATTTCTGGCTGTCAAAAGTCATTTCTGTCAGCAGTATCTACTAAATAATTTTTAGCACTCCTCAGTGCTTTTGGGGTGTCCTCCCTAATTGTGCATTAATATTTCTGGCTGTCAAAAGTCATATCTGTCAGCAGTATCTACTAAATAATTTTTAGCACTCCTCAGTGCATTTGGGGTGTCCTCCCTAATTGTGCATTAATATTTCTGGCTGTCAAAAGTCATTTCTGTCAGCAGTATCTACTAAATAATTTTTAGCACTCCTCAGTGCTTTTGGGGTGTCCTCCCTAATTGTGCATTAATATTTCTGGCTGTCAAAAGTCATATCTGTCAGCAGTATCTACTAAATAATTTTTAGCACTCCTCAGTGCATTTGGGGTGTCCTCCCTAATTGTGCATTAATATTTCTGGCTGTCAAAAGTCATTTCTGTCAGCAGTATCTACTAAATAATTTTTAGCACTCCTCAGTGCTTTTGGGGTGTCCTCCCTAATTGTGCATTAATATTTCTGGCTGTCAAAAGTCATATCTGTCAGCAATATCTACTAAATAATTTTTAGCACTCCTCAGTGCTTTTGGGGTGTCCTCCCTAATTGTGCATTAATATTTCTGGCTGTCAAAAGTCATATCTGTCAGCAGTATCTACTAAATAATTTTTAGCACTCCTCAGTGCTTTTGGGGTGTCCTCCCTAATTGTGCATTAATATTTCTGGCTGTCAAAAGTCATATCTGTCAGCAGTATCTACTAAATAATTTTTAGCACTCCTCAGTGCTTTTGGGGTGTCCTCCCTAATTGTGCATTAATATTTCTGGCTGTCAAAAGTCATATCTGTCAGCAGTATCTACTAAATAATTTTTAGCACTCCTCAGTGCTTTTGGGGTGTCCTCCCTAATTGTGCATTAATATTTCTGGCTGTCAAAAGTCATATCTGTCAGCAGTATCTACTAAATAATTTTTAGCACTCCTCAGTGCTTTTGGGGTGTCCTCCTTAATTGTGCATTAATATTTCTGGCTGTCAAAAGTCATTTCTGTCAGCAGTATCTACTAAATAATTTTTAGCACACCTCAGTGCTTTTTGGGTGTCCTCCCTAATTGTGCATTAATATTTCTGGCTGTCAAAAGTCATATCTGTCAGCAGTATCTACTAAATAATTTTTAGCACTCCTCAGTGCTTTTGGGGTGTCCTCCCTAATTGTGCATTAATATTTCTGGCTGTCAAAAGTCATATTTGTCAGCAGTATCTACTAAATAATTTTTAGCACTCCCCAGTGGTTTGCGCTCAGAATGGATTCAAAGCAGTCCACATATGATCTGAATGAGCAACCAGGTTCTGTCACCAGTCCTGATGTTAGTGTTCCCAGTACGTCATCTGGCCAAGGCGATGTCAAACAACAGAGTGTTTTCAAATTAGTGCAAAAAACAAAAACCAAAAAAATTTTTACTGTATTGAAGCGAAAAAGAAGTGTAACTGAGCAAAAGTTAAGTGACGATAAAAAAAAAATTGCAAGCATGCCATTCTACACACGCAGTGGCAAAGAGAGAATGAGGCCTTCACCTTTGGCTATTAGTGGCAGATCCCAAAAAGTTACCCAGCCTACAATTGGTGCACAACTACTGTTACGCGTCAAAGCCGAGCTGCAAGATAACAGTGAGGCATTACAGGAGAATATTTGCTCTGATTCACAAATGACAACAATCCCTGTGGAGAGTTTATCCAACAGTGGGATGTCTAATCGTGAGCATTCTGCTGATGTGTGCCTTAATAGCCCGAGTGTAGCCGCTGATACCCAAATTGAGGATGCCACTTTGGAATTAGAAGAGGATGAGGGGGAGATTTGTGTAGGCGACGAGGGCGCTAATGAAGATGTTGATGAGGATGAGGTTGTTTGTGTAAGTCCTGCACCAGTGGCAGCAGTTCTGGCACGTGACAAGAAAAAGGCCATTGTCATGCCTGGGCATAAAACAAAAAAATCCACTTCTTATGTGTGGAATTATTTCTACCCAAATCCAGACAACAATTGTATAGCCATTTATAGTGTATGTGAAGCCACAGTCAGTCGAGGGAGGGACCTTAACCATCTTGGAACCTCGTCTATGTTACGCCATTAAACGAGAGTTCATGGCAAAGTGTTGGGAAAAGCTGAAAGTTCTTCCCAAAAGAATACAAGCACTCCCTCATCAGCTAAGACCCTCCGCTCACTGACATACCGACGGCTACAAAATACACCCACCACACCATCCTCATCAATATCCTCAGTAGCGCTCGGAGTTAGCCCGGCATCCCACTTAAGGCTGGATGACTCCGGCACTATATTTGATTCCTCTGAAGAAAGCGTTAGTCCTGCTGCTGCTGTTGCTGCTGCTAGGGGTGAATCGTCATCCCAGAGGCAGGTTAATAAAATGAGCAGTCCTACATTTCAGCAATTAACTGTGAAACAATCATTTGCGAGGGGAAGCAAATATGACAGCAGTCACCCAGTCGCCAAGCGAATCACAGACGCCATGGCTGCAATGTTAGTGTTAGATCTGCGTCCAATCTCCACAATAAACGCAGCTGGTTTTTCACAGTTAATTGAGGTTTTGTGTCCGCGTTACAGAATTCCATCGCGACACCATTTCTCCCGTAAAGCTATTCCACAACTATACCAAAAAGTGTGTAAAAATGTAGAGATTGCGCTGAAAAATGCCATTCTGCCCACTGTTCACTTAACCACAGATATGTGGACAAGTGGAAGTGGCCAAACCAAAGACTATATGACTGTGACAGCCCACTGGGTTGGTCATTCACCTTCACCAGCAGGAACAGCAGCAGCATGTACACCACTACGTAACATTTGTCACAGGCAGGCCACTCTTTGTATCACCGGCTTCACTAACAGGCATACGGCTGACAATTTGTTACGCAAACTGAGAGATGTGATTGATGCATGGCTTATACCACTCGGACTCTCCCCAGGGTATGTCATTTCAGATAACGCCAACAATATAGTGCGAGCATTACAGCTGGGTGATTTCCAACATATTCCCTGTTTTGCTCACACCATCAACTTGGTGGTGCAGAGCTTCCTACGAAATAACCGTGAGGTGCAGGAGATGCTTTCGGTGGCCCGTAAAATTTCAGGCCATTTCAGGCATTCAGCCACAGCATGTAGGAGATTACAGCAGCTCCAAGAGCAGTTTAACTTGCCCTGCCACCAACTTAAGCAAGTGGTGGTAACTCGGTGGAATTCCACCCTGTACATGCTTCAGAGGATGGAGGAACAGCGCAAAGCCATCCAAGCATATTGCACAAGTCATGACATTGGGAAAAGAGGGGGGATGTTTTTCACTGTTGCACAGTGGGGAATCCTTTCAGTGCTGTGCAAGGTGCTGAAACCATTTGAAGTTGTGACATGTGAGGTCAGTGCAGACTCTGCTAGTTTGAGCCAAGTCATTCCTTTAATTAGACTATTGGAAAAGCAGCTTGAGAAAATGAAGGAGGAGCTGAAAGCAAGCAATTCAGCAAAGTATATTGGCCTTGTCGATCAAGTACTTAATTCGCTTCACAATGATCCTCGAGTTATTAAGATCTTGAACTCGGATCAGTACGTTTTGGCCACTGTGCTTGATCCAAGGTTTAAAACCTACATTGAGTCTTTACTTGTAAATGAGCGAGATGTGAACTTTTGCAAGGAGCTATTGCTCAGCAAGTTGGCCGCTGAACTGGGCCTCGGCTTGACGACGTGTCCTCCTTCACTTTCTCAAGCTGTTGCTCGTAAAAAATTAAATTTCCAAAAAAGAAGCAGGGAAGACACAGGGGGCAGACCAGAACAATTTAACATCTGGGCTGGTTTGAAGGATTTTTCAAAAAAATGTGTCACTTTGCCCATAACTCCATCCAATATGAGTATAAACATGCAAAGGATGGTGGAGGATTACTTTCAAGAGGTAGTTGATATGGAAATGTCAGACAGTCCCTTTCCTTACTGGGAAGAAAAGCAGGCCATTTGGAAACCCATGTACAAACTTGCTTTGCAATACCTAAGCTGCCCACCCTCCAGTGTGTACTCTGAACGAGTGTTCAGCACAGCAGGGAACTTAGTCAGTGATCTCCGTAGAAGGTTACTTCCCAAAAATGTGGAGAAAATGATGTTTATAAAAATGAACTACATCTTCCACGAGGAAGGCCTTCACCATCCAAGACATCCAAGCACTGACTGTTCTCTAATGGCGGATTCAAGCGGCGATGAATTGATAGTCTGTGATGATGACGTACACACTGATGAGGGTGAGGATTAAGCTGAAGATGATGCCGATAACATCTTTTTAAAACTTTCTATGTAAGTGTAGGGTGCAATCTACCCCCAAAGAGGAAAGGGACTTGTGGCATTTCCATATCACATACGATCTTGAAAGGCTGCTGTTAGGGCAATTTATCCTTAAGGGTAGGGTGTCATAGACAGAGTGACCCTAAACTGGCTTTATCCATTTTTCATAATATTGTACAGTCTATAATGGCTGAATTTTTGGGTATTTTATACAAGTGGAGGGGGGCCTAGAGAGACAGAAACCAAACTGGCTTTTTCCATGTCAATTAATATTGTACAGTCTATAATGGCTGAATTTTTTGGTATTTTATACAAGTGGAGGGGGCCTAGAGAGACAGAGTGACCCCAAACTGTCTTTCTCCATGTCAATTAATATTGTACAGTCTATAATGGCTGAATTTTTTAGTATTTTATACAAGTGGAGGGGGGCCTAGAGAGACAGAAACCAAACTGGCTTTCTCCATGTCAATTAATATTGTACAGTCTATAATGGCTGAATTTTTTGGTATTTTATACAAGTGGAGGGGGGCCTTGAGAGACAGAAACCAAACTGGCTTTTTCCATTTCTTTACATATTTAACTATAAGTGTAGGGTGTAATATACATTCAAAGACGATGGCTGCATTGCCAATATGCATAGATGGAGAGGAAGACAATCTGTTTTGTGTGTAGAATAGGCCTACCAACGAAGAATTAAACTGTTTTTTTGGATGATTTATTACCTCAACAATTAGATTACTTGTCTCTAAAACAGTTGGAGCACTAAATTGGGTTAATTTAGGCCCAAAAACATGGATTTTCCAAAAAAATAGCAAAACAAAACCAAACAAAACCAAAACCAAAACTAAAACACGACGGTAATCCAGATCCAAAACCGAATCCAAAACCAAAACACGGGGGTCAGTGACCATCTCTAGAATACACAAGGATACACATTAATGATATGGAACTACCAAAGGGGTTTCATTGTAGAAGAAGTAAACATCCATTTTCATAACATAAGATATACAGTAGTCTGGCAGTAGTTTGTTTTTAATTTGTCTTTAGAATTATTGATATTTTTTAAAATACTGAGAGTGTCTTAGCTCTATTGCATTTTGCATTTGATGAGTGAAATAAACGTTTTGTATTGTATATGCAGATACATAGAAGTTGTATTTGTATGTTTTATGCAGTAGGAGTAGAAGGTATTATAGTAAACTCTTTGAGATTCATAAGTGTTTATTATTTGGAATCATTGATTTTAACAACAAACCCCAAAGCGCAGTGGTTTCTAAGGTGGCAATATTATATTACAATAAAATTAAGGGGACAATACTATTTTATAATGAAATTCAGGGAGCAATATTATTTGACTGTTGTGCAGATTACAGCAGAGGCAAAGAGGTGCCAGGCACACGGAGATGCATAGCTATTAGCTACTGTTTTCAATCACATCATTATTAAGAAATAGGCCTTTGTTGTCATATATAGATTGGTATACATTGTCGTAATAAATGGTAGGTCTAGTATCTGCAAAATTGTAACACTCTTTGCATTATGGTGTACTTATGTTGTGGAAAATTGTAGCATTATAATAGCACCATATCCTGTAAAAATACATCCCTAATTGTTTGTATGATTTGGTTAACATTACTTATATTTTTATATTTTTCTCTTTAAACGAGACAATTCTTATCCTTTCTACCCAGTGACGCATGTCTCCAGAAACCCCCCCCTGCGCTAACTAAATGGCCACTATAGCGGCACTGTCTTATACAGCAGCCACGGCGCTGTCAAAGAAGCGTCTGCGGCGGTGCTGTAGTGTATACTGCCTAAGCGGAGCTGGTGCATGCACAGTAGCTCTCGCGTGGGTTGGGTTATTTGGGGTTTTTTTGGGTCGGGGGGGGGAACCCCCCCCGACAATCCTCCGTGCGCCCCTGCTTCCCTTAGCTCCTCACTCCCATTTTAAATTCCCACACAGAGCAAGAGGTTGCATACAATTCCGTGCATACATCTGCAAGGTCGGTTATAGTGTGGACTTTTGGACTTTTATAGGCCGGATTCCATTGCCTTGACCAGTCTGGTGGAATACTTATGTAGGCGCTGGATATTGTATGCGACATCATAGCTTTGAGTGAGATATCTCATAATATTGCCAGGAGTGGGGTTCGATTGGTGGAGGAAGATAATTCATCCTAGTCCTCCAGATTCACAAAGTTGTTTGGCCTTCAAGGCATATGTGATTTAATCTTACATTACATGTAATGTAGACTTGGCTTAAAAGGTAATGCTTACAATAAATACACAAATAAATAAGAATAAATTTTTTTTTTTTTTACAAAATTGTGTGTTCAGTGGATCAAACAGCAGAAATAGTGACACAAATGAAAATAAACAAATTAATTTGCTTCCTCGCTTGCCCACTGGCCCAATATTCGCTATTGCTGCTTGATCTTATTTCTTAGTTTCCTCCATGTCACCCGAGCAGTAGATGCCACAGGGTAAGCATGTTGCACAGGGGAAGGATTTGCAATATGTGGCACAGGGAAGGAGGGTAAACTGGTGGATGCTGAATATAATAAATAATGGCATCGGTCAATCTCTCCAAGGTTGTATGGATCATGCTGTGTTTACAATTTGTTTTTTCAATGATGTGTTGCTTGCATTCATTTTCTGACATAAAACTTGGTAGATTGATCAAAGTTCTACCTGTGGCTTCTGTTCCTACACCCCGTCACGAGTGTCATCACCTGTGGGGTCCTTTTCCAAGTCATTTGGCTGCTTTGCATCTCCAGCTAACATAATGGAAGAAAAAATAACATATCATAACCATGTATGTTTTATCCATAACATCCAAGTTTTTGCGTCATATCAGTAGATTTAATAACACACATTTGTAATATCACATGTTAAATTTATTTTTATTCCCATTTGTGCATATGTGGGTCATGCTGAGAAAATACTACATCAAATTATTTGACAATATACATAGTGCATAGTGCATGTGCAAACTTTATATCCTTGGTTTAATGGCAATTTTACCTATGTATCCATCTATAACGTAATTATTTTTCAAGGGATCATCACAAAAAAAACAAAGTAATCTTAATTACATGGCCAGATTATCCCATAGGCTGGTTAGGTTGCAGTCTAGGGAGCTAGCACTTGGTGGTATTAAAAAATTGACAATTTCATTTGTAAAAAGGCAAGTGGGAATTAATTTATAAAACACAGAAATAATTACATAGCTGGTGAGAGTGGTAAGATTTATTTAGTCACAACATTACAGTCATTTGAAAAGTTAAGGTATGTATTCTGACATGAAATTTGCTTGAAGGGTATTGTTGTGCGGTTGGGGGGAGCGCTATCACCAGTATAGATGGGTCCCATGCCATGCAAAAATTGGTCATCTATGCAGGCCAATGCTGTGCAGTCCAGACGACTGAGTTCTAAGAATGCCATGGGACCACCGCCTGTTCCCCTGGCATGACTGTGGTGGTCTCTAAGTTTGTGTTTTAAACCACACTTAGGGGCACATTTACTAAACTGCGGGTTTGAAAAAGTGGAAATGTTGCCTATAGCAATCAATCAGATTACAGCTGTCATTTTGTAGAATGTACTAAATAAATTATAACTAGAATCTAAATCAGGCCTGTCCAACCTGTGGCCCTTTCAGATGTTGTGAAACTACAAGTCCCAGCATGCCCTTCCAGCTATCAACAGGTTGTCTACTGGCAAAGCATGCTGGGGTTTGTAGTTTCACAACATCTGGAGGGCCGCAGGTTGGACAGGCCTGATCTAAATGGTTGCTATAGGCAACATCTCCACTTTTTCAAACCCGCAGCTTAGTAAATATACCCCTTAAAGTACTGTCACCTGTGGGAAATTTTCACAGTGAAATGTTACAATGTATACTGGCAAAAACAAATTAAAAATACTGCAGACAACCATATAGATAACCATAAAGACATAAATGTATTTTTTTGGGGCCCTAAAGGTCACAGAATAATCACAGATGGCTACACTGCCATAATTTTTTTTTAAAACTTAAAACAGGTTGCAGTGTAAGCTTGCAAATATTTAAATTATTATATTTTGAAAAGGTTTTGGGTTTGGTATTCCCATGCTTTGCACAACATTTGTGTGTTTGACAATATTGAAAGATTGTGGATATATTATTTATCTATTCAGAGCACAATTTAATTCTAAAAAATGTTCATTTGCTTACCATTTCTAGACCTCAGTCACAGACCTCCAAATAGGAGCCACGGCATAACCTGGTGTATGATGTTCGCCCAAATGCAGTGCTTTGCTGGGGCAGATAGATGCTGTTTGGTATGGTGCAGCCTGTCCACCAGTAGCTACATAAGAATTTCTACCTCTCAGTGGCCAAAGTTAGTTTGCCTATGCTTTGTGAAGAAAAGAAGGGGGGTTGGCTTTGCCCAGCCATGGTGGGTATGCAGTCAGTCTTATATTCTTATATGCTTTTAATCCCCAGGAAGATTGCTTGTGTTTGGGGAACAACTTCCAATAGAGTGTCTTCAGCTGTGAGGAAAGATAATAAGGGTCCCTAGGGTTATGAATGGAGAGACAGGATAGGCTCCATTCAGTAGACACAGTCCGGGTCTTCAGTTCTTTCAATTTAACAGCAGACTGATTGATGGTTGCACCTACAAGGTGCTGATAAAAATCTGCTAGGCAGTTTCCTCACTCTTTCAGCCTGGGGAGTAGGCCAGATGCCAGATCTTGTGTCCCTGTGTCTCTGTTGTGGGACACAAGATCCTTCACTTGAAAGTGTTACTGTGTATTAGTTAGAAACCAGACAGGCTACGAGTTTTGTTTATGGCTTGCTTTATTTTAATGCATGATTAATATATCTAGCTGAGGCTAGTTCAACTAAGACACTGGACTGGTGTGATATATCTGGCTGAAGTGTATGAAGTTCAAATGTCTACACCAGGAGATAGTTACCCCAATATGATCTTGTGACAATATATATATATATATATATATATATATATATATGTATATATATATATATATATATATATATATATATATAAGCCCGAATCACAAAATGGCAAGGCACTATGATTGTCTCTCCAGGTTTATATTATGCCTATTTATTCTTCCACCATTGTTTGTGTCAGAACACCCAGACGTTGGAATGGCCCTAGTTTGCCTTGTTGTGTCCTACTATTGTGATTGAATGACAGATACTCCATTAAGGACATGTGAAAAGAAATCCACCATTTTAGATATGGTATGGGAAGGACCTGCGACTTATGTAGCTACGCCAACATGGCATGAGAGCTAATCAGTGAGGTGAATGGTGTAAAGTTTCATTCACTTCTAAACATGACAACTTTGCGAAAATTTTGCTCCATGCGCTGACAAGCATCATGGACCAATACTTGGGTCCTGGTGCTCCATTATATCTATGTATGAGAGAGAGATAAAATTTAATCAAAGACAAATATGTCACATTTCTTCAACCAGCACTCCGCCTTAACACCTTAACAGCAAGATTAATACATTCGCCTATGAAAGAGACGTAATTCTAGGCGCCCAGCATGTTGATTCATCGGAATCCTTTGTAGTGTGTGTTACAAGCAGTCGTTGTCAAGAGCCTGTTGGGGAACACACCATTGGTGTGATCGTGCCTGGGTATGCAGTGTCGGGTTAATCTGCTTCGATATGAAGACTACCATCGGTATTTGGCATATGTGTTACCACTTATCTGTTTCAGCTCAATCTATATGGCATGTGTCAGCTGTCTTGTAGTTTTAACCATGTAGAGTTGTCCTTAAATTTCCCTTTGATGTAGATAATGAACCAATGGTTGATGACATCCTTTTAAGTGTGCTTGCATTCACTAGCACTGTTGCTACGGTTCCTTTCTTCATACTTCTCTGCCGGACTGCTAGCCCTCCTGACTGAAACGCCGATTCTTACTTCAGTTTTGTCATAGATCTTCCTGACAGCATCATATTCCAGCACCTTCTCTTTCTCCACAAACAAAATATGACAGATAAATAGCATTACATATACAATATACTTATTTGTTCATTAATGTAATTTCCATTCTTATAGTTCAACACATATATACCTTTACTAATATGTTTTACTTTTTGTTGATGCTTTATTTATCTTTAAATTTAAGGTGTTAATATAATGTCTGATTTAGAGAGGAGAGTATAAACATGACCTTCTTTATAATGATGCAAATACACTTTGTGTGAAATGCTGACATTTTACTTAATTACATTAATGCACTTCATGAATTATACATGAAAATTAATTAATAAAATAACTATAATTGAGTTGATTTTTTTTCGGATAAAAGAAGACATTATTTTCTGCTTTGTGAGAAAATATTCCTAGAAGAGACTTCATATTTGTGAAGATAGAATTACTTAAGTCACATACCTAGTAATGGCTGTGGGAAAAACATATTTTTTTTCTGAATAATTTTCCTTAATGCCGTTTAGCTGCATAGAAGAATGCACAATAACAAAATTGAAATGTAGGACTGAAAAATATTTGAGCACTACGTATATATAGACAGATTTCAATAGAGAAAATTCAAAAGCTATGCATAAGTACCATCAAAATACTTTGCATGATGATATTGCCTTAATTTTTCAGGACGAATCTGCAGTCATGAATCAGTATATAAATTAGCCAGCACCAACTGACTACTGTATTATAATTATCTGGCTTTCTTTAAGAGTTATCGGAAAACCAAGCAATTAAAATTGACAAAAATATTGAGGAAAATATCCTAATGAGCTAAGCTAGGTCAGGGGCAAATATTGAGTGCCACGGAGGAGGGAATTAGACACTTAGCACTTATTAACATAATTGGAAAAGGACATAAAATTAATCTGGCCTAAATAAATGGCAGAATTAACAATGTTCTGTGGCACTATGGAATGTTTATTAAGTTTTAATTAATTGAGGGCAAAATTATTGCACCAAATGTACCATGCTCCTGTCAGTGACCTGCAATTGAAAGTTTGAAGTTATTACCCACGACTTCATTAGCAGG
The DNA here is from genome assembly GCF_038048845.1 of Mixophyes fleayi. NCBI lineage: Eukaryota > Metazoa > Chordata > Amphibia > Anura > Limnodynastidae > Mixophyes > Mixophyes fleayi. The sequence goes on from NC_134403.1 coordinate 102,769,491, forward strand.
GCAAAATGGTAAAATACCTATTACTGTCAGTGCTTTTATGTTTGATATATATTTTTATATTTTATATTTCATAAAAATTAAAAGGTAATACATCACAAGAAAAGTTAATGTTATTTATTTTTGCTTACCTTGGTATATGCAATAGTATTTTGTGAGATACAGTTGAAATATAATAGTGTAATCACCAGTGGCCAGGGGACAGTCTACTAATTTTTGACTGAGTATAATGCTAATAAGCCGCTTTTAGTATAGAACATACATTCCATATACTTGCAAGAATAGGCTAGTAAATATGGGGGTAAAAAATAGAGGCATACTGTACTAAAGCAAAGCATGTAAGCCATTAATTTGACATTCACATTCAATCTTGGGACATCTGTCCTTTCTGGAATGCTATTCTGCTGCCATGTAAACAATCCAACTGTATTTAAAATCGTAATACAGTTTGCAATTTCTTATCTATTTGAAGAAGGAACACTATAACCATGTAAATTACAGCATATTAATGAAGACATTTAACAACATGGACATAGGAATAAATCTAAATCAAATTGTATAGTTCTTTTATTCATGCAACTTGGTATAAGTAGAAGACATACCCTCAGCTCAGGTTTGCTAACTTTGCGTGATAAACGACCACTTGGGACAATCTTTGGACACTTCTGTGGTATCATCTACAAATTGCTAAAACTTGGATATGCTTAATTAGTCACGTGGAGGCTGCTTTATAACAAAATTGTATCAAGTAGTTTTTCAAAAATATACAGTGATTGTTTTGAAGATTATTTTTTTCCATGCAAGGCAAGTTTGTTCTATTGTCGTATTGCAATTGAGTGTAAAATGCACGATTTGTTCACACTATAAATGAAACCCAAGGCAGGACTAGGCACCAAGTATGCACGCCATTGATCTACATGTGTATTGCTTGCATTGACATGCTATAATCTAGAGCTAAGATAACCAACCGGCATGAAAAACAAATGCACAATTAGGGCCTGATTCATGTTTGGACGTAAGTCCTTTTGTGTGTGTATATATGTGAAATAGCTCTGCTCATGTTCAGAAATGGACCTTATTCTAATGAACATAATTGCATGCAATTCAAGTCCGAACGTAAATGACATTTACAACTGCCTACGACTTTATGGGAGGAATGGGTGTGGAAAGGGGCGGACAGATGTAGGCTGGCACAGATGCAGCTGATTCAAGTATTGGGTTTATCTTAAGTACGCTTGGTGTCAGATGCAGTGTCGGACTGGGGCATGAAGGGCCCACCGGGGGAATTCAGTGATAGGGGCCCACTATATTGGGGTGTGGCCAACTTTAGGAGTGGGTGTGGCCAGTAAAGGGGGTGTGGTCAGGCTATGGAGGACAACTTATAGCACTATTTTAAATGTGCACCTTTTGCATTAGACCCTGCCCATTCTACTGGTAGGGAACTACATGGGACCCATTAATAAAACACTTGTGGTTTGGAAGAAACTCCAGTACCAGCTCCTGTCGTCTCCTAATACACCAAGACAGTTACTTATGATAAGTGCATCATTTGGTTACCTCCAACCCTCGCCTCATATGTTGTTATTGCCCATCATGTATTGAGCTTATTAAAAGCCATTACAAGGGCTACACAAACCAAATAATAACATCATCAATTAGAAGACATAAACTGCACAATTAATTTTTTAGTACAATGGTTACCAACCTGTTGTTGCTGTGACATGTCCTGGAATAAAAGTCAATTCATAAAAAAACAAGTGATTGTAATTCTCAACTAATCTCAGTGAAATCCATCTAATTTCATTTTAAATACGGTTGATATATGCCTATAATACTTTCACTATATCACCCCTAAATTCTAAACAGGACAACCATCAAAAAGAATGCACAATAGGCAAAAGGAAAAATATATAAATATAATTATGTTCTCCTATGCATGTGCCTTTCTACACTAACATACAATATAGACCAACATATTATACAACCCTGAATGATTATATTTTCAACTGGATGCAATTGGAATACTAGACTACATGAAAAGCACCCTTCATTTGCCAGATCTTGTATACACAGTCTGATTATTAAAATGACTCTTTGTTATAATTATTTTTTAAGGACTCTTACAGAATATGCCACTCGTCAAAGACCATACACACAGCATCAGTGCTACTACGGTTGCGTACTTCACCAATGAATGCTTGTTGAGAAGGGAAATTTTAAAAAACAAAAAAATGAACAGAATACAGCCCATCCAAAGCCTGTCACATTTATTCCATATATGCTGGTATGCTGCCAGTGTTGTATGAAAGAGAATATAAATATCAAAGGACGGGCGCAAATGGGGGAAGGGTAAAGAAACACAAGGATTGGGTCAATGAATAAGTCAAGGGGAAAACGGTCCCAAAGTCATTAAAGGATGTTGGTCTTCTAGTTCCACCTATACCGATGTCCCAGATGGTAAACTTACATCAATGTGACCTTTTCTATTCCATACAGTATTTGAATAATGTGTCCTCTTGCTTCAAAAAGCACCACCACGATGTACTTTTACTCCCCTCTAAACCTGTTTCTTCTCCTCACCAGAGTGCACATATGGGAGACCAGGGAGAGAACAGAGAAAGATCTCATGGTGTTTTACGTTCTCTATTTATTAAGTTAAAACATGGGGTTAAAAACACTCACATTTTGTATGTTAAAAAGGTATCTTTCAGTCCATATGTTTCCTCGATCAAACGGCAGTATCCAGCTTCTGTATCCCAGCCACGATCAAACTGGCTGGGCTTCAGATAACCCGGGGAAACTCTGCAGCGTCAGAGGGGGCGTGGTCTATTGCGTCCAGTGTTGCATGAACCTATGATGACCAAACTGACCTTGGATCAGTATGTTGATATCAGGACGTCCTCCTCCCCTGCTCAAACTGCTGAAAAACACACTACCGCGCCTGGGCTCTCTGCATCTGCGCGGTAGTGTGGTTACAGGAGATGTGACCGCCGCCGCCATCTAAACAAAGTTCAACATCAAGCTCCGCCCTAACAACGGAGGGGGCGGAGCTTCAACCCCGCTGGGCCTACCGGTGGATTGACCTGCGGCTGTCCGGCGGGCCAGTCCGAGGCTGGTCAGATGTATAATTTCCACCAGCCACAGGACAGGTGTAAGTGCTGACTGATAGTGATGACTGGCCTGGCATGTGTATGCAAATAAGATAGATAATAAAAATGCATTGTATATACAGTACTTATTAACAACATCTTGAGTTTTGTATTTAATGTAAAACAAAATTATAAAAATATATACAGTATATTTTTGTAAACCAACAATATTTTTTATTACTGAATATACTGTTTAGAGTTCATTTATTGTACAATTTTTGTATGCTTTCTGATGTGACCTTATCTTGCACATAGGCTTGTGCATATTCGCCACTCTGTTCTGTCTGTCAAAGGCAAATATTGTTTAGCCATACTTACACCCAGATTCAAATCGAAAATCATCTTGACATCCTCTTGGATTTGAATATGCTCAAGTTCTATGTTCTTTTTTGTACCACAACTTTCATGAAAGTTGCGTTTTCCGATTGGAATCAGACCCATAATGACTACCACCAGCTGAACTGCATTATTTAAAGTGATTGGCCAGTTGTCATGGTAACTGAAGAGAGCATCACATGGGGAACATATATTTCACATGTTAGATTCATGTTAGCTTTCATCCTGCAGGTTAAAGACACTCATTAATCTGGCGTGAAACTCCCTGTATGGATATTTTAAAGATGTGAAGATATTGGGCCTGATTCATTAGGGATAGTACTCATTTTTTTTACTTAAGTTTTCTCCTGGGCAAAACCATGTTACAATGCAAGGGGCGCATATTAGTTTATTATTTTGCACATAATAAAATATTGGCTTTTTTCCTAGATCAATTTTAAATTTCAATGTACAAATAAGCTATCAAGTAATTGTGTGTTACATGAAAAAACGGCAGTATTTTCCTTATGTGCAAAACAATAAACTAATTTGCACCCCTTGCATTGTTACATGGTTTTGTCCAGAAAACTTAAGCAAGAAAACAATCTCTTGCTTATCTTTCTTTAATGAGTCAGGCCCATTATGCCTATTTGTACACCATTATGTTAGAGATACAGTAAGCAAATAAATGTGTTATAAAATTAGATTGTTGAGGATTCGTTGTTGTGAGATAGATTTTTTTTTATTAATCACTGCAATATTAACTAATCATAATGTTTACTTTCTCCTAAAAGTAAATGATTTAGTGTAAATTTAAAACTAGTGAGGCTCATGTAGAGTTGGACACATTTGCTTCCCAACTATATGCAGAAAAAGATACAGACATAAAAAAATGAAATGCATATGTTCAGTTGGATGCATCTCAAGATGAGTCCAGCTGTACATCAGTAGAATTTGTGTCAGATTAACATTAGTAGCAACAAGTGTATATACTCATGCCCCGTGCACAAAGTGTAAATTTAGAGGTGATGGTATAGAAAATGTAAGTAAATGGAATTTGATAGTTTTACAATGAAGTCAGTGGGAGAAGTGGTGGTAAGGCATAAAACCGGATACCAGCTATGAGTAAATGGGTTTCAGAGAAGGCATCACCCAGATATCAGTTAGTCATCATCTGGAGTATGTGGAGAGCTGTTGTTTCATTATAAGCAATGGACATTATTTCATTGCTGGACTGATCTACTTGTTGCTGGTTTCCATCTGCCTGGAACATTACTTGGACTTAATCCCATCTGGTTCTTAAATAATAGCAGGTATATTACGTAAATTTATTACAGTTTATTTACTTTGACTTATAAAATGGTGACTTAATTTCCAGCTATCCATCCCCGTTCACTTCAGACAAATAGGAATCCTAAAGCCTCTGAAGTCCTTGCAACGTCTCTTAATCACCTGGCATCGAGAATCTCTTTAACTGGTTTAAACCACTATTTTTCCACCCTGGACTTTGACAGACATTAGGCACCAACTCTGCAAGTTGGGAAGATCCTGATCTCTGTCTATCTCCAGTGCCTAAACTCATCCTGACCAATCCCAATGCATATAACCTGGAAATAACCATATGTTGTGGAAATTTGAACAGTTTAAAAAGGCCTGCATGGAGGACCCACAGGTTTTGGGGATTCTATTGAGCCTGGTGTTAAAGTGTTGCCTCTTACCAGCTCGATCATCGTGCCCAATTGAGCTTCTGCAACTCAGACACATCGTCTGTGAATCATCTGACTGAAAGAGAAACCCTACTCTATCAGGAGCTGCTCAAACTGGTTTGTCTACAGCAGTAGGGTGACTGGAGTTCAGGTCCCTATCACCTTGGTAGAGAGTTTTGGTCCAGAAGCCGGAATCTGCAAGATCAAAGCAGTGCAGCAACATCTTGGTCTGGTAATGTTAATAGTCACTAAAATATAGTGAGTCCTCATAGCAATCTGTATCAACTAACAGTTTGGCTGGGTTTCGCAGTACTCCCTGCGTTTTGGTGTACCCTCCTGGCAATTGTCTCAGCAACTTCCTCAGGACCACTAGCAAAACTTCAGTTTGGCTAGAGAATGCATTTATACAGCTTGGCTTAGTTAGATAATACACTGAATTGGAATATAGTGGTTGAGGAATAAAGAAACTGGATTGCTGTTGGGGGTTGTTATGAGTTGAGTTGTGAGGTGGTCACTTAAGTGTACATGTTGACAACTTATTGTGGCTTTTGTTTACAGTTGTTTCTGTCATCTGTATGTATAAAGATACAGTTGTATCATCTCTCTTTTTCTTTGCCTATGTTATAATGAACCCCTAGATAAAAGGGTTACCCAGTGAGCTCTTGATTTAACACCCTGTTATCCTGACACCTGTCGAAGTCAGCATATTGGATAAAGTCATTTCAATTAAAATCGAGCAAACTTGGTTGTCTTTGTCTGAAAAGATGCGTACGGTACGGCGTAAAAGGGCACGCTACGCTGTGGAAGGGCGTACGCAGCTGCAACACGTGGCAACAACAGTATTTAGTCTTTTACATACATTCGCACAAACACTCACACTTGTAAAATAGTACACATTAAAGGTAATTGCAACACAGTCATTTATGTCGAAATATAGTAGTATTTATATGTAATAATATAAATTATATGCATATCAGTAAAACATATGGTACACGTTGAAGGAATCTAGTCATGTGTGGTATCATACTAATCCTCTTCGCATTTGCGACTGTCCGGTTCACTCTGCGAAGGAATCGCAGAGTCCATATGCAAGCTATTAATGTTAAGGAATTATGGACTATTATGACTGAGTAATCTTGGCGGGAAGATCAGAGCTCATCCCCTGGAGAGATGACCCCCTCCTTTGGATTCCTGAGCTTAAACTAGCCAATGATTGACAACCCCTTGGACCTTTCTGAAACCTGGACCAAAAGAAGCAAGCTATACCATCTACATTGTTTTACTGTATTTCTGTGTGCATATAAGCAGCAGCTCCTCATCTAGTGTTCAGACATCTTGTCCCCAGACTTCAGGATTGAATGACTGCACACTGGATCCAGAGCGCCTGCGATAAGTAACGGCTGTACTTATTATAATTTTCGCTTGAATATCTACTGCTACTTTAAGAGAATAAATCTTAGTGTGTTGGAAACACAAAATCGAGATTCGACAATCATTATTGGTTAGCGAGAATACGCACTTAACACACCGGCCCACTTTGGCCACTGCATATGCCCCACAATGGTATATAAATGTGGCTTAACAGTGTTAGTAAAAGCTTTGTATTACCCTCTTTGTACACAATATAATACTGTAATGAAGTGTCATCTACACAAGAGATAATAGTATCTTGATAGTTATTAATAAATGTGAAAGTCGCATTTTCAATGTCAAATCTAATTAAATACAAATACAAATACAAAATACAAAAGTATTTTAATTAACTACAAACATCTTTTGTTTTCCCCTTTAAAAAAATAAAATGGGAATCTGTTTTCCTCTTGCAGTCTAAATGGAAATATTAATTAAGTAATGGAAACCAGGATTTAATTTAATATATCAGCCACACTAATGATTTAAATACTGTAAGCTAGAGGGTTCAAACCACAATCAGCCAGTTAGAAGGGGCTAGCTAGTACTGCTGATTGTCATCATTGGATATTATTGCAGCAACCCTCCAGCACCCACTAGAGATACATCTCTGAAAAGGTGTATCTGCATCCAGGTCTACTGGAGTCAAAAGTATGTTAGCATGCCCTTACCGTCCTTGGGCTAGTCTTGACTTGCCATTGACAGGGACTTGTTTCTCTTGTATTAGAGAGGTTTTTGAATAATTATTGATTCAAAAACCTATATTTCTTGTCTAATAGCAAATATGTATTTGCAAACTAAACAAATTATTATAAATATGGGTATATGTGCTATATGCCGGAAGTAACACGGACGCATATGTCTTGCAGTATTGCAGATGCCCGCAATTGCGCCTTTTTTGTTTAGTGAGTACAATTTACGCCTGTGTTTTGGGGCATAATTGTGGCCAACTCTGCAACTCTCCCAGAGTTGGGAGAAAATATCCTTAAAAATGATATATTGATATAGATATAGCACTGTATAAAAGAAAATCAAATAATACATTATTGTGGAAATGTCCAATACATTTTATAAACTTATATTAAGTTATTGTTTTAATACCGCATATAACAGAGAAATAGAGAAAGTCATTAAAAAGATGTTAAATAAACAGTTCTGACATTGGGTCCTACCTTTAATGAAGAACGTCCTTATAAAGCAAAGATTTTGTTTTTATTAGAGCATGACCACTGAAGAGTTCACTGAGTTTGGGTTCTATTAGCAAATTGTATTCTTCATAATTATTAGTTTATAGTCCAAGGAAATGTTCAAGGGTGCTAAATGATGCAAGATGGCATTGTCCTTGAGCCCAACTGGGTGTGATTATTTGTTTGACAGCTAAATGATTGGGATAAATATGGTGGGCACAATAATAGACAAGGTAGGAAAGTTGACAGTCATGACATCATTAGTATTATTAGGACGACAATTGAAAAGTAGACAGTATTTATTAGGTAGATAATTCAAATGTAGACAGTATTATCCTTAACCCTAGCCCCTATCCCTAGCTATGTCCTATGTCCTTGTCCCTAACATTTGCCCCTATTCTTACCCATGTCAATATCCTTAGCCCTGTCACTATCCCTAACCTTGCCCCTAGCCCTGTCTCTAACCCTGACCTTATCCCTATCCCTGCCCCTATTCCTGTCTCTAAGCATATTCTTAGCCCTGCCCCTATCCCTAGCGCTGTCCATAACCCTGCCCCTAAGCCTGACACTAACCCTGTCCTTAACCATATCCCTAGCCCTATCCTTAATCCTGTCAACATTTGAATTATCCACTTAATCATACTGTCCATCATGTTAATTGGCAACTTAATAATACTGTTGACACCTGAACTGTCGACTAATGTTGTTGACTTTATGGATGTCGAATAGATGAATGCCTAGCTGTTGAACACATTTACTGTTACACAAACTGATTGTAAGGAATTACTTTGACATATGCACCTCTGACCAATAGAGGTGGTCTGTATTTGCAAACTTGCCCTTAGATTTGCCCTTATCCAAGATGGCCAGTTTGGCATCGAAGAGGAACCATCTTGGATCCTGTTTCCTGTTTCGGCCTATAAATGGCACTTCCTAGTTCAGACATGTGCTTGAGTATTCTGCTTGCTCATCTCCTGCTACCTTTTACACCACCTTGCATCTGTGATTACTTCTAGTGTACCGACCCGGCAAACATCTGACTACCCGCTTGTGTACCGACCCGGCAAACGTCTGACTACCTGCTAGTGTACTGACCCGGCAAACGTCTGACTACCCACTTGTGTACCGGCCCAGCAAACGTCTGACTACTCTCTGGATATCTACTCACTTATTGGGCTTCAGAAAATACCACCAGTATCGTTACACTGATAGACCAAGGCCAAAATGTAAACCAGTGCAAGATGGAATTGTCCTTGAGCCCACCCACCTCCACTATTCTACTAAGACAAGGTGATCAGATTGATACAAGGTAGAGGTATCAATACATTTGGGCATTTCTTTTAAGCCTTACCAGATGTCATGACCGATCACTTTGGTGTGCTGCTGTGTTGTTGACTCATAATCATTGTGACTATCAGAAAAGGGAAGTTTTTTTCTGGCAGTAGCATTTAGCAGAGAAGCTGAAGCAGGGAATGAATCACATTCGAATTGAGCTGACAGCTTGTTCACAAGGAGCTGAATACATCTGTGAAGATTTAGAAGCAGAAATAATATCAGGAATGGGCGCTAATGGATTCCCCAAAGCTGCCTGAGATATATAAGAGAAAACCCACCTGTTTGTTACAGTATCCCATGTGATCATGGTGCTGGCGAATTCATGTGGGTTTCATCCACTTAGCGCTGTGAGGTATATTATTGTTTCCATTTAATATCTGTGAAGATTTGTGTCATTTGTAAAGAAAGTCATTACATCATGACTTAAACCTATGGTCAAGCATGGCTGCCAAATATAGTAGTTCAAAATCAAGATGCTGCAAATCCTTGGGTTCTGGTGAAGTGAATAAAGAACTTGATCTACAAGGCTGACATTATTTGCTGAATCACATCTCTTCCTTTAGCTTCTCCAGCTGCTTTTCCAGTAGTTTGATTAGTGGTATGGCTTGACACAGGCTGCCAGTGTTTGAAATCAATTAATTTATTACAATTTCAAAGGGTTTCAGAAACTTGCATAAAACTGTAAGGGTTCTCCAATGTACTGGAATAAGGTAACCTGTCTCCCTTCTATCTCATGGTTTGATGTGTAGGTCTTGATGGTTTTTTGGTGTTCCTTTAGTTATTGAATCATATAAAGTATAGAATTACATCTTGCTACTACCTCTTACTACCTCTTGTTAAGTGTTCTACGTGCTGTCGCTGAATGTTCGAAATGCTGAGAAATTTTACAGGCCATGAACAGCATCTCCTGCACTGACCTTTATTTTTTTTATGAAAGTCTGCACCACCAAGTTTATTGTGTGTACACAGCATGGTACGTACTGAAATTCCTCAAGTCATAATGTACACATCATGTTTACTGCATTATCGGCCATGAGGAATCCTGAGGAGAGTCTTAGTGTGGTAAGCCATTTTGCTATGACATTCCTGAGTTTTTCCAACAGACTGATACCAGAATGTGAAACCAGCGATGCAAAGAGTGAATGACCTGGCTTTCAGTGTTAGCTCTACTACGTAGAAAGGATTAGGAGGGTGATGGTGATGCTACCAATGCTGCTGCTACTGCTGGCGATACACCTACCCAGTGGCCTGTCACGGTCATATAGTCTTTGTTTTGACCAGGACTACTTGTCCACACATCTGTAGTTAAGTGGAGAGTCAGTACAATGGCATTTTCAAGGGACTGAATGACTTTTTGCTTAACCTCACAGTACACTTGATTAATTGATGTTCTGCAGAAATGGAATTGAGATAGTATTTGATAGCTTGGACCTCAACTAATCATCTAAAATGTGATGTATTGATAGTGGAAACTGGATGTACACTCAATGCTAACATAGCTTTCAAGGCTTTAGTGATTTGTTGTGCAACAGGATGCTAACTGTCATTCTTGTTTCCTTTTGCAAACGCTTGCTTTACATACAATTGTGTAAAAATATGCCTAGTTATCTTAATCCCCTTCTTTATAGATGTATCCCTCACCAGCAGCAGCAGCTGTAACATGCAAGGCTGTCTCTTGGGAATCATGGAATGTATTAGAGGAGTCATTTGGAATTTGTAAATTGGATGCTAGACTACATACTAATAATGAGGAGGTTGATGATGAAGGTTTTGAAGATGATGAAGATTGCAACTTTCTATCCATTTGGCTGGTAGCTGATGCTGGGCTGCTTGCTACTGTACTCAATTTGCCTTGTTTGGAAACACAACTTGAATGAACTCACTGCAAATGCTGTAACAGGGAAGAGGTGTCTAGATGACCAACATCCATACCTCTACTTATTTTGATCTGACAAAGGCTACAGATGCCTTGACAAATATTGTCTGTGTTTGGATAAAAATATCTCCACATAGAAAAGGTGTTTTTTTCATCTAATGTCCTGACATGATAATACGCTTATCATGGGCATGAGCTGGTGATAATATTGGTCACTGCCTTAGTTCAACACAATCATCCTCTTCCTCCTAATTATCTCATCCAAGTTAAACACATTATTTTCATATCCATAATTATCCACCTCATCCTCTTGCACATTTGCAACTTTCACAGAAACCTTCTCAACTTCTAGTTGTAAATCATCATCAGTACTAATACTACTACACAGCCTCACATTTCCAAATGGTTGAGGACTTTTCAAAGAAGGTTGCTCTATACTGATATTGTCTGAATCTGAAACCTCAGACTCACATATAACACTCATGTATAACCTCCTTAGACTCTCCTTGGGATTCTGTAACTGTCAAAGTTGTTCTTCATGCTCAGTGTTTTTTTTCAGGCACTGATTTTACTGTTTTGGCCGTGACAGTGACAGACCTACACTCTGAGCATCAAGGTGGTGCATATGAAATTAAGGAAAATGCAAGAACGTGTTGGGCACTAAGTTTTGGAATGGCCATTCTAGTACGTATATGAGTATCAGCAGTAACAGGACCCCTACTAACAAAAAGTGAACAGAGTCTGAGCCTTGTCTTGCCACTGTGGGTGGTGTATTGAATGTTAAATATTTTCTTTTTTGAAACAAATCACCACATTCATCAGAAACATCTCTCTTTCTCCTGCTTCTTACTTCAAGAGCTGATGTTGTCTCTGAGACTTAATTTGGCAAATAGTGTTTGGATTTTGAAGACGCTTTTTAATTGTTTTCCCACATTACTTTTTTACTAGTAGAGGTTGTAACATTAAAAGTGCTACTACAATTTTCAGTACTAATACTGGCATGCTCATGATCTGCACAGGGATCCATGGTTGTTGAAAGAAGTAATGTACTTTAACAAGTTGGAGCTACACTTTTAGCTGCCTGCCACCATGCCAGTGGAACACCCAATGATATAGGGAAATGAGGGAATGTTATCTTACAATTCTAAAGTCTTGGCACTGCTCCACAATATACTTATAATTTAGAAACGTTGGGCCTGATTCTTTAAGGATCTTAAATGAAGAGGTATCTTATTTCAGTCTCCTGGATAAAACCATGTTACAATGCAAGGGGTGCAAACTAGTTTTCTGTTTTGCACATAAGTTAAATACTGACTGTTTTTTTCATGCAATTTGAAATTGCAATTTGCATGCTAAAATGCATATTTTATAAGATTTACACAAAACACATGGCTTGCATTTACACCATTCATGCAGACAACATGCAACACTCAAAATAGCTACAAAAAGTAATAGCTTAAACAGTGTAGAGTTCATAAATACTACATGTCTCATTTTAAAGTGTTCACAAAAAAAAATGTATTAAGAAAGTATTGCAATTGCCAGGTGGTGTATAGTCTTAGGGGAGAATTACTAAAAACTGAGTTTCTTGGTGCTTTATTGAAATCACCACACATTGCCAGTGGTTGTCATAGTCAAACCACAGACCTGTGGTTTGGAGTGTGAAAATCCATACCTCTAGCAATGAGTGGCGGTAACCCCTAAATCCCATGCTGGTACAACACTGTATACTGTCACTTGTAGTGGCACAAAGATGGCCACTGCAAGTGTTGGTCACCTTAAGAGGAAAAAAAACGTATTGGGCTTCATGTATTAAATCTAAAGTTGTGCTCCCTTATTATTCCCCCATGGATGAGAGGTCAATCCTGATTGATTGCCCATCTTAGAGGACATTAACTCATTTCTCGTTGAGAGCTCATCGTGAGCAGTGTGATTTATGTATAAGGGTTTTTCCTTTTGTTTCCGATATGAATTATCTAGGCTCAAGACAAGAAGAAGTTTCAAGGCAAGTATCTAGTATTTAGTATGCCCACTGCACTACAGAAAATATTATGGGTTATAATATTAATATCAACAATAAATAGGCCAACTTCATTACATATTGCAGTTACTGAAGGGACAAAGTTATATTGTTCTATAATTAAAGGAGTACAGTTATAGCTTTTTAATTTCAGGGAACAGTTTCTATACACTAAAGTGGCACAATTAGTTTTTTTATCTCCTAATGGGGCCAACACTTGTAGTCACCACTCTTGTGCTACTACAAGTGACAAAAGATTTGCAGTGCCACAAGAATAGCTACTATATTTAAAAATGTTGCCCTGCTGCCCACCAGCCAGGGGTAAAATGTGGGGCCCAGTGGTACTTAGCATTAGGCCTACACCTGTAGGTGTGGGGGGCACAATCATTTGTTCGGACCCTCCCACAGGGAGTACTGAGTAGCAAGGGCTACTGACAGTGGCAGGCAAGATAGCTCAAGAACTCTGATCTTGCTCTCCAGTCTCTATCTGTACTATTTTCAACCAGTGCCAGTTTATTGAGCACTATAAAATAAATGTAAAAATTATTTCCGAAGTGGGATCACTTTTGTGTATTCTGGTTTTTGGTCATGACTTTAACATCTAAATTTTATAGTGGTTTATGCATTGACAATGCATAATGTAATAAATAGGAGGTCTATTTTCTAAGAATTTTCCTGGGAACGTGATTAATTATTATCATTCTTAATGTTTAAGTGTTCTTTTGGGATTTAATGAGTATATTAAAATTCCAATTTTTTAAAGTCCCCTCTTTGAAAGTGGCAGATACACATTTTCAAGTTTCATTATATGTTTAGTTAATTAGGTGGGAAACAGTGTTTTTTTCTATATTGTTTTATTGGTTTAGATTTCCTTTGGTTTGACTCAGGAGCTGAATATATAAGATGGTCAATAAGTGTGAAAACACCCCTTTAAAATGGAAATTAGTAAGGAAATATTAATTCATTGTCTACACATATGATCTGGATGTGGTGGAAAACTTTGGTGATGTTATTTGAAATCATTTGCTATAGCACGTGTGCTAAATTCTCCAGAAATCAAGACAATCTCAATAGGTTCTTTTTTGTTAGTGCCATTGTCATCAATATCACTAACTGCAAAATAAAACTCAGTTAATATTCAAGAATGAATAAAGTTACGTTAGAACAAAAGACACCATTGCTTTTCTTATGAAATTTAGCATTTGTTTGATATGTCACATGATTACCTTCCCATTTAAAAAATTAGAGTTACCTAACTTCAAGATGGCCACCATACTGGCCACATACACTAAAAAGTTTTCAACCACACACCACTCCCAGATCATATGTGTAGACACTGGACTAATATTAAAAGGATGTTTCCAAAATTATGGACCAAATTGTACAATTGAACTAACCAAAAACATTTTTTGACATTCAATGATGTCCCAATGCATTGGAACCCTTAATGAAATACTATGCAAGAGCACCTGAAATTTTTGCCCTGGCAATTTTGCACTGCTATGTGGGTATTCCTTAAGTCCACTCATCTTCTTTCCCTCTTGCTTCATAAACACTATGCAACATGCAATAAAAGAAAGGATGAAATTAAGCATAAAGAATGTAATCTTAGATTGGGGCCATATTTGTATAATGTCTTCATAGTAACTTACTTTCTCAGACAATGAGGTATATTTACTAAACTGCGGGTTTGAAAAAGTGGAGATGTTGCCTATAGCAACCAATCAGATTCTAGCTATCATTTATTTAGTACATTCTACAAAATGATAGCTAGAATGTTATTGGTTGCTATATCTCCACATTTTCAAACCCACAGTTTAGTAAATATACCCCCATGTCCCATCATTCTTTGTATATATTAGTATTGTTATATTATTGTTTTCTGGTTAATTCACTTTCTTTATCAATGGGCAATTTTAAATTATCTTGCCATGTGTTTTTTTTGCTATATTACACTATGTGCTCTTCTATTGCATTACATCTTAGTCACCATAGGTATATTGTATGTTCCTGCCATCTTAAAGAATATCAATCTTACCCTTGTGTTATAAATCAGAATCCTTTCCCACCACCACTTTAGCTTCCCCCAGTAGGGAGCCTCATCTAGTAAATGTCTAATGAGGAATCCTTATCTTACATTTGCTGCATGAGAGGCAGAAAGAGCCTCTATATTGTGAGCACAGTTTTTATTGAGACGGAACTACTGAATAGAAATTCAAAACTTGTGCAAAGTGAATGCTCTCCAATTGGATGTTTTCTGATTAAATGATGTAGCAATTTCAGAAAACACTCCTTATTGACAGCATTTGAAGCCTTTCTCTACAGAACACCCCCTCTCCAGCAACTGCAGAACTCAGGAGATAGCACCTCCCCCAGAGATTCTATGGGAGGTGTCCCCACTGCTACCTAGGAGGAAGCTCACTAACGGGGGGAACTCTAATTTGATTAGAGCTTCTCTTTAGGCCCAAATGCATCCCTTCGTGTAACCAAGTACGGCATCCCATTTGATGATACTTCTATTATCCCTTAAATCAGACACTAAAAAACAAGTTTTTATTACATAAACATGATTTAACATTTCTTTAAAATCTACACAGGTTGCCTCTATACAAATAATCTATGGAATTCATTTTAAAACTGACACAGCAGGAAATCAGAGCTTAGAATTTTCTCTCACTGAATATTCAACACTTATATCTATAAATATCTACTCCAGCTGCGACACCAAAAACAAAAATGCTAGATAATTAGATGCTATAGGATTCTGAATGTGAATATGAACATGCTTCTATAATGAAAAATAAGTCACACAAATATATTCTTCTTTGGACAAAGTTCTCTATTTTTGATATACACTATATCATTCAATAAAGGTAATTAATTATTTTCCCACTAAAATTTATATCAAATAAACTATATCCATTACCCTTTCTGTTGAAACAGTAAATCAGTTTTTGTATTTGTCACGTATATTGTTGCTTTTATTGCAAAATGTAGAAGAATGTAAATTTTCTTTTAAAATCAGAGGGCAATTTATTTCTGGTACTAATAATTACTCCTAGATGGATGATAGACGTTAAGAGAAAGCTAATTAAATATATCTATTTCATCTGTGTTGCCAAGATTCCTAACTAGCACTATAAAGGAGGCATTTGAGTGCCCTATTTTCACCTTGATGATCACTTAAAATGTAATTTACTGTTGTGTTCAATTACTACATACTGCAACCGTGTTTACTGTTTTGGCCTTGCTGTATACTAACTCCCAAATGATGATAAATGCATATAATATAATCAGTTATATTTTAACAAAAATATGTCATAAAAAGCTAAACAGGATATTTGGAGCAATCAGCATGATTCCTTCTCGAATCTTAAAAAAAATAAAAAATATATCAAAATCTGTCAAGTGGATATGCTAACACATATTAGAAAAGACTTTGTACATGATGACAGGCTTCTTGCAGGAAACGGTTATCTCATTTGAAGAAATTTCATGAACGTATAACTTACATTAATCATACAAAGACAGCTCTTGGTTGTCAAATTAAGGAGCTACTTGTAACTACCCACTGAATAGCCTGGGTTCACGTGTTATATTAAAAAGCCATTTTAATCTGCAGATTTGCTATGTTTATTTGTATTTTTAGTATAGTTTAATCTGAATAAATATAAAGCAGGTTGCAATTGTATCAATGTTTTTTTTATAAATTTCTCCAGGGTAAATAAAGTCAATTATGATAATAGTGAAAATTCAAGATAGAGTAATGTGAACTCACATAGCAAATACAATATATTGTTCTCAGCAGATCACTTCCAGCGGTTCCCAAACTGCGCCGCGGCTCCCAGGGGTGCCGCGGCCAGGTAGCGAAAAAAGGAAAAGAAAAAAAAATACATACCAATCAGGAGGCACCCGGGACCCGGCATCCTCCCTCCTCACTTCTCATTGAACGTCGGGCGTGATGACGTCATCACGACCCAACAGTCTGTGACAAGCAGGAGAGAGGAGGATGCTGGGTCCCGGGTGCCTCCAGATTGGTATGTATTTTTTTTTTAATTATTTTTTTTCGCTACCTGGCCGCGGGACACAGGGGGGGCAGAGTGTGATGACAGAAGATGACAGGGGCAGAGTGTGATGACATTAGATGACAGGCACAGAGTGTGATGACAGTAGATGGCAGGGGCAGAGTGTGATGACAGTAGATGGCAGGAGCAGAGTGTGATGACAGTAGATGGCAGGGGCAGAGTGTGATGACAGAAGATGACAGCGGCAGAGTGTGATGACAGAAGATGGCAGGGGCAGAGTGTAATGACAAGATGGCAGGGGCAGAGTGTGATGACAGAAGATGACAGGGGCAGAGTGTAATGACAGAAGATGGCAGGGGCAGAGTGTGATGACAGAAGATGACAGGCACAGAGTGTGATGACAGAAGATGACAGGGGCAGAGTGTGATGACAGAAGATGGCAGGGGCAGAGTGTAATGACAGAAGATGGCAGGGGCAAAATGTGATGACAGAAGATGACAGGGGCAGAGTGTGATGACTGGAGATGATGGCGGGCACAGAGTGTGATGACTGGAGACGATGGTGGGCACAGAGTGTGATGACTGGAGATGATGGCGGGCACAGAGTGTGATGACTGGAGATGAAGGAGGGCACAGAGTGAGAGGTGGAGATGAAGGAGGGCACAGAGTGAGGGGTGGAGATGAAGGAGGGCACAGTGTGTGGATGAAGGAGGCACAGTGTGTGGATGAAGGGCTCAGTGTGAGTTAGGTCTAAATTACTCTTTGACAGAAATATAATTGAAAAAAATATATAAAATATTGTTATCCCTTGGATTTATTTGTAATATTTTTGCATACAACTAAATAAGTATTTCTGTCCTGACCTAAATACTTAATACGTTTCTTGACCCAACTACTTATAAAAGGGGACTGCTCAGTAATTATTTTGGAGGGGTGCCTTGAAAAAATTATGGTGACTCTAAGGGTGCCGCGAACTGCAAAAGTTTGGGAACCACTGACTTAGGCCAAGGGCAAGTGCTTAACAGAACTTGCTGGGCCCCATAGCAAAGTTTGGAAGTGTTTCTCTCAAAAAAAACTTAGCTCCAATACGTTACACATTATTATGACAGATATCACTATTTAGTCAGCCCTTTTTTGTCAGTTTTTTTAGGATGTTTGTTGTCTTGCTTCCCTCATTAATCTCAAAACAATAGCCATATGGTTGTCTCAAACATTTTACAATTTATTACTGCATGGATCCCCACTATGGGGTATATTTACTAAACTGCTGGTTTGACAAAGTGGAGAAGTTGCCTATAGCAACCAATCGTATTATAGCTGTCATTTTGTAGAATCTGGTTGCTATAGGCAACATCTATTACCCTTACTGAATATTAAATAAATCCTTATGTTACCTTCCTTGCTCCAGAAAATTTGAACATTGAAGTTTTGAGCCAGCCCACTAATATACTCAGGCACAGTGCCCATCTGGAAAATGCAAGGATTGCCATATTGTCAGTCTGGCCTGAATATAGTTAAGTTTTAACTAATCCTTTTATTTTAACCCCCTATTTAGAGATGTAATTAACTTTGGAATAGTAAAGTGTGAGTTATAAGTATGGTTGCTGTAAATCCTGAGAAACTCTGGGCAAAGTTTACCTCAAAAGTCACAGTCATAGGGAATGAATAAAAGCAAAATGATCACCCCTGATCTCAGTGCTAGTTCTGATTTATGCAGTTGTTTTACAGTAATAAAAGCATTTTTAAATCCAGCAGAGAAGTGAATTTACAGGCACCACCACCTGTAATAAAACTTCCCATACTCAGTGCACTGTGTAAAAAAATAATAATTAAATAAATAATGGACAGTGTGTTTTACAGTGCCAGTGCTAACTGTAATTAATATATGTTGCCACCCTCTTTTGTTTGGCCCTCACTACTTGAAGTAATCTGCCCAGCACTGAGTAGCTTTGGGGCTGCCCACTATCATGGAAGGAATCCAATGATTGCTCCCCTTCCCCTACAGAATCCTTTTCAAACTCCTCACCACCACTTACAAGGCTCTCTCCAACTCTACTGCCCCTTATATCTCTAACCTCCTCTCCATTCACACTCCTGCCCGCTCCCTGCGCTCAGCCAATGATCGCCGACTCTCCTCCACTCTGATTACCTCTTCCCACTCTAGAATCCAAGAATTCTCCCACGCTGCCCCACTTCACTGGAACGACCTCCCTCGCTCCATCCGTCTCTCACCCAACCTGTGCTCCTTCAAACGGGCACTTAAAACTCACCTGTTCCTTAAGGCCTACCAACCATCCACTTAACCTCTCATCTCTTCTGTTTCTCCCCTGGCCCCATTTCTTCTCTCCCCTTGCTTCACTGGCTCCATTCTGTGCCTGATTTTGTTCACCCTCCCTTAGGATGTAAGCTCGTATGAGCAGGGACCTCTTTCCTTCTGTCTCCATACCTGTTCATCCGCTCCGTCTCCACTGTATTTGCCTGCCCGGAGTTTCTGAAGTATTGGTATTTTATGTTTAATGTTCTGTACTGTTTTACCCTGTATGGTCTACTGTTTGTACTGTGTACGGCGCTGCGGAAACCTTGCGGCGCCTTACAAATAAACGATAATAATAATAATAATGATGTGGGTTGCCCCAAAGCCATGGTAGGCTGCTCAGGTTGGTTAATGCAGGATTGGCTATGTAATGAGTAGGAGATCTTCAGGAGCTTTGTTCCATGAAACAGCAATCCTGGATAGATTTATTTGCTCCAATAGGGAACATTCCAGAAAACTGGAGTCACAACAGTTGTTCTGGACATCTGTGAATTTTAATGAATTATCCTAGTCAAACTCAACTCATGGGTGACAATGTAGGGATGAAGATCCGTTATGTTTTTCCGTGCATTATCCTATTGCTTCTAGAAGTGTTTTTTTTTTGTGTCCCATGTTGTTAACAGTAAATAGTCCCACAGATTAGCCTTGGGTTTGTCTGCTCTGATTAAGGGTGGTGCCAACAATATACAGCGGATCTCTGGAAGTTGTATAATGCCACATGTTGGGATCTCATTAATTACCTTAGAAACAAAAGGTATGTGAACTTTACAGGCATGATTCAACAGGGCACATGTACCGAGGGCAACCTGCGTTTATGTTTTGTGCACTCCTGAATTCGTCAAGACATGGATCTCAAGACATGAGTGCTGTTGAAATCGGATGATGCTGCAAGATACATCCAATACACGTGGATTATGAATTAGCAAAATAATGCACCAGAAAAATAATATTGAATTAATATCACCTGTTATTAATATAGGAATTAATGATAAAACAGTTAAAGAAAAAAAAAGTGTTTTTTCCATGAAATAGCTTCCAAGCTAAACCTGGTTATTCTGGTATCCTGTATCCACATTTATCCTATTCAGAATCTCCAGTTTCTCAGCTAAACCTGGAGATCCCAGTATCCTGCACCTGCATTTCTTTAACCGTCCCTGGTATCAAGTAAACTCCTGCTTCTCAGCTAAGCCTGGAGATTCTGGTATTCTCTACCTGCAGTTCTCTAAATGTAACAGGTGTCCAGCAATTCTTTCTTCTCAGCTAATCCTGGTAATCCTAATATCCTGTACCTGCAGATCTCTGATCCTGCCTGGTATCCTGGTACTATAGCTTCTAACAACTACTCCAGTCGATCTCACTTGGTGCCCACCTGGAGAACAACGGCCTGTGTGTTTGAAGTGGCCAAACCTCCTTGCCGGGGTCCATGGCAAACATCTTCACCTCAATAGACTCTGCGCCTCCGTGGTCCGCCTTGTAACATAATAATCTGTCTATGCTAGAAAAGTTAAACACCAATTCAAGTTTTCTCTGATTTACTAAAGAACCCCCTACACATAGTCTACGTAAAGCATCTGTCAAAGGTAAAAGCTATCAATTGGTAAAATATAAAAAAAATAAGAAGGAATAAATGTATCGATCCTATTTATCTATCTATGCATGCGTACATTTTGTGGTCGGAACACTCCCTCCCCTCCCCCCCCTCCCTGTTCCTGCTACCTTAGACATTTCTGCTGGGGGCAAAAGCCTGTGTATCCCTGCTCCCCCAGCGATTTCTCCTATAAAAGCATGACCTTTTGAGTCTGATGGACCTGTGTTACCTGGCTTACTCCATTAATCCCCCCTGTTGCATAGTGGCATGTTGGGGGGAGGGGTTTGGGGGGTTTCAGTTCCCCCTCTTCTGCCCTGGCACTGACTGTTTCCTGCCTTATTGTCCTTATTCAGCCTGTGGTGCGCCTCCCGCTATGCTTCTGCCTATGGGCCCTGGTGGGGCATCCTCCAGTCCGGCACTTCTGGGCTTCAGCATCCCACCTCTTTTATACAGAGGGTCTCCTGGGCCCAGGGTGGACATCTCCTGGCAGTCCGATAGGGGGCCGGGTCACAGGGTTCCATGGCCAATGCTTGGGAATACCCCACGGCTGCCTTCATGACCCTTGCAGGAACTTGGTTGCCCACTTACCCTTGCTAAACCTATTCCTGTGTTGCCCTTTACTCTCCTGCAGTTGAGCTTGGGTGTTTTCTTCCCTATTCCTATCACTGGCTTCTGTCGGGACTTCAGCAGCCCTATTCCTGCCCTCACTTACTGGCTCTGGCCAAGGCCCCTTGTCCTTCTACTGCAGGTGCTTCAGTGATCCAGGTGCCTGAAGCCTCTTGCCTACAGGACCTGGAGAGCTGTGTCTGTCTGGTAGCAGTATACCGACACGGATCTGGTTCTGGTTGACATTTCTGGTGGTGTCCTAGGTGAGGATGATATGACTTCTGATGAAGTTATTTTGCCTGAATTTTCTGACTCTGCAAGCTCTAGTTGGTATTCCTCAGGGTCTTAGGTTTGCCCGAATAAGCTGCTTAATGTTCTGCGCCAGCATTTTGTCAGTAAGGGTACCCCAGAGGGTGGGAAGTGAGGTGGGGTCCCTTGTAGCATATCAGGGATTACAGGTGCTCAGATAGTGCATTGCACCAATACTACAGTTTTTAGTGGGGTGCTTCTGTCTCTCTAGGACAGGATCAATAAGGGCTGTAATGTGGACATGTTCACAATCACGAATCGTTTTAAGACCTAGCATAATTGGGTGATTTATGTTTTTGCTGCCTGTTACTTGGACACTAGGCCTTACAAGTTCCTTGACATGTTTAAATGCATGCATATTGTAACGGATTAGGTTAATCTCGATTGATGCTGGTCTATCAGAGATGCAGAGTCTAACAAACTTCCCGGTGTTCACCAAGAACCACTGCAAGGCAGGATGGGATTAGCTGCTGGGAGCTAGCAGGTCGCAGTCCTCTGGTCGGCCTCTGGATGTAGCACTAATGGATGAGATGAACAGATAAGCACACGTAGTCAGACAACTGGAAGGCAGTCTCAGCGTGAGGGAATTCCTAGGTTTGATACACGATCAGGCAGCAGAAGTGCAAAACAGCAGGCAGAAGCAAGGACAGACAAGCTGGGTCGAGAGCACAGGATATCAGCAGCGGATAGTCAGCAAGCCGGGTCGGTACACAACCGCAGAGGAATCAGAGAAGTCAAACAGGTAGCACTACCCGGAAGTACAGAGCAGACAGCGCTGGATTGCTGACAGGTAAGTTTATGACAATACACCCTGCCATAAGGGTGGACTCCGAGCATCCTAAAAGGGCATTTTGGGAATTTTTTTATGAAATTGTTTGAGTAGACGGGGAGCGTGAAAATCAGAGGCTCTAACCCAGGAACGTTCCTCAGGCCCATAACCCAGTCCACAAGGAATTGTAAGGAACGTCTGGATATGCAAGAGTCTAGAATCTGTTTTACTTCATATTCCACCTGATCCTGATCAACAATTGGTGGTGGCGTTCTGGAGGATGTGGAGAACTTATTAGTGACCACTGGCTTCAGCAAGGAGATGTGAAAAACATTGGGTACATGCAGGGAGCGGGAAAGTCTCAACCTGAAGGCCACAGGATTGATAACCTCCAAGATTACAAAAGGCCCAAATGAACCTGGGAGCTAATTTTTTACTTGAAACTTTCAAACGGATGTTTTGGGTGGATAGCCATACCTTATCTCCGATAGCCAATTTTGGACCAGCTCTTCTCCTCTTGTCATATGATTCTTTAGAGCGACTGGCAGATCTCTTCAGATTAATCTTGACTTGTTCCCAGATGTGCGAAAAGTTGCGAAACAAAGAATCCACGGTAGGAACCTTGGAAGAGGGTATCTGAGAGAAGGTGGGTAATCTGTGGTGACAGCCATAAAGAACAAAGAAGGGTGAATTGGAAATAACCTTGTGGTAATGATTATTGTAGGAGAACTCAGTCCATGAAAGAAGATCGACCCTGTTATCTTGATTAGCCAATACATACATCCTTAAAATCTTCTCAAACTCTTGATTTGTTCTCTCGGTCAACCCATTGGACTGAGGGTGGTATGCGGAGGAAATATCAAGTTTAATTCCAGACTTGCTACAAAAAGCCCCCTAAAACTTGGGGATATGAACTGGGATCCTCGATTGGAAACAATGTGTAATGGACAGCCATAGAGACGAAAAAATCTCCTTAATCAAAATATTGGCTAATGATGAGGAAGACGGAAGGTTCTTGAGAGGAATAAAATGGGCTGCTCTAGAGAAGCGATCAGTGATGACCCAAATAACTGTACAAGATCTGGAAGGAGGGAGGTCAGTGATAAAATCCATAGAAATTTGAGACCAACTCAGAAACTGGTAATGGAATTAAATGTTCATAAGTTTTTCTACAAGAAGATTTATGTTGTGCACACTCAGGACAGGCTGAGACAATTTTTTTTAACGTCATCACATAAGGAAGGCCACCAATAATTTCGAGATAACAACTCCCAGGTTTTACGAATGCCTGCATGGATGGAAAAGAGAGAACGATGGGCCCAGTGTTGAAGCCTGGTATGGAGATGACATGAAATGAAGGTCTTGCCTGAAGGGCATCCTCTGTTAACAATGTGTATAACCGCTATAATACGGCTAAGGTCCAGAATAGATCTATTATCCTCAGAAGGTTCCGAATTAGCTGGATCAAATGAGCAAGACAGAACATTCGCCTTGATATCCTTGGATCCAGAATGGAAAGTGATGTTAAAGTCAAAGAAGAATAAGGACCATCTTGCTTGCGGTGGATTTAAACAACGGGCTGAAAGTAGATAAAACGGATTTTTATGATCTATATAAATAGTTATAAGAAATTGTGCACCCTCCAAGAGATATCTCCATTCAGAAAAGAGACAATTTATTGGCCAGGAGTTCCTTATTACCTATTCCATAATTCTTTTTGGTTGGCAACAGACGACGAGAGAAGAACCCACAAATATGGAGTTTACCAGAGGAATCTCATTGTGATAGACCAGCTCCAGTACCAATAGATGACGCATCCACTTCAAGGAAGAAAATGTGTAGACAATCATACTGTTGGAGAATGGGCGCCGAGGAGAAAAGAGACTTAAGTGTCTTGAAAGCCTCAACAGCCTCAGGGGGCTATACCTTGGCACTGGCAGTTTTACGAGTTAATGCCTTGATGGGTGCTACCAGAGTAGAGTATCATTTTAAAAACTGGCGATAAAAATTGGAGAATCCCAGAAAATGTTGACTGGCTTTAAGACCTGATGGTTGGGGCCAATCAAGTATGGCTTTCAACTTGGTTGGGTCCATCTGGAGTCCGGCCCCAGAAATAATATACTCCAAAACAGGTTACTGCTTTTGCTCACACATGCATTTCTCCAATTTACAAAATAAACGATTCTCCCTAAGACGAGACAGAACCTCTGCCACCTGTTTACGATGGGTTAACAAGTCTTTGAAGAAGATGAGAATATCGTCTAAATAAATGACCACAAATTGATTAAGACGTTTTCAGAAGAGCTTATTCATCAGCCTTAAAATACTGCCGGAGCGTTACATAGCAAAAAGGGCATGACCAGGTACTCAAAATGGCCATCTCGAGTGTTAAAGGCTGTTTTCCACGCATCCCCCTCCTTTATTCATATGAGATTATACACTCCTCTGAGATCAAGCTTGAAGAAGATGCTAGCTCCTTTAATGTGGTCGAATAATTTGAAAATCAAGGGTAGGGGGTATTGGTTTTTCACCGTGATGTCATTGAGTCCTCTGTAGTCTATGCAAGGACAAAGGCCCCATCTTTCTTTTTCACAAAAAGAAGCCTGCACCAGCAGGAGAGGAAGATTTACGAATAAAGCCCCTCTTTAAGTTCTCTTGAATATACTCCTCCATAGCATTGGATTTAGGAATGAATAGAGGGTATACACGATCTCGGGGAATGGGTTTGCCAGATATGAGGTCAATATTGCAATCCCAAATTCTATGAGGAGGAAATCTTGTGGCTTCCTGTTCACAAAAGACATCAGCGAAAGCATGATATGGAGCGGGTTGATGAGGAAGGGGAATTACACTGGAATGCTGCATTGAGAGTCTGGGAACCATTTTCTGAAGACAGTGAGAATGGCAATGTTGCCCCCGGACAATAAATGGGCAGATTGCCAGTCCAAAGTGGGGGAGTGGAGGCGTAACCAGGGAAGCCCTAGAATGACCAGGTTGGTAGTCCTCTGGATCACTAGAAAGGAAATAGCCTCCTGGTGTAGTACACCAGTCTGTAGGGTAATGGGAACTGTCCGAACTAGGATGGGTTACTCAGAAATCTTGCTCCCATCTATAGCCATAAGAGAGACAGGTTGCTCCAGAGGTTGGGTGGAAATGGCGAATTGTTTCACCAAAGCGGCCGAGATAAAATTACCCGCTGCTCCAGAATCGAGAAACGCCTATTGAAAAATAGTAGAGGATTCTATCCGCTAAAGAATGGGAAGACTAAGGCTGTCTTTATTTTGGTAAGTAGAGAGCGTCTAACCAAGAAGGCCCAATGATGCCTCTCCCGAACTCGTTAGGCCTTGTAGTTTCCCAGACGCTTAGGACAGGTCCCTAAGATGTGATCGCTCTCTCCACAATATAGACACAGTCAGTTCCGAAAGCTCCTCTCCCTTTCTTCAGCCATCAGGCAAAAATGCATAGGTTCTTCAGGAGGGAGTACGGGCACCTGAAAATTGGGGGACAGACAAATCAGACGGGGCTGCTCTTTCTCAGAATTGCATTCCTTGAAACGTAGATCAATATTGACAGATGTCTGACAGACCCCAGAAGTTAGCCACGAGGGCCTCGTTATTCCAATGGAGTTCTGATGCCATTGTTCTAAATTGAACAGTATACTGACCCACAGACATGGTTCCCTGGTGTAGTTGTAGAATACCGGATTGCTGCATTGGAGACCGCCCTGGGGTTCATTGTATATCTTTTTGAATGTAGGCAGGATATAGCGCAATTGTGTAAGATGGGATTATTCCTTTTACCCAAGGGTGAAGGCCAGGCCAAGGCTTGACCCGACAATAGTGAAATCCCATAGGCTACCTTAGCCTTCTCAGAAAGAAAATTTCCCAGCAGAAGTTCGAACTGTATGGAACATTGATTCAAGAAGCCTCTACAGAGCTTGGGATCCCCATCAAACTTAGGGGGGGTTGGTATACGCAACTGGGAGGTAGTTGCATCAGCTGTAGGAGGAGGGTCAGGAGCAGAGGCCACAGGTGATGATCCGGAAGCTGCTAAGGTATTCTGGATTGCATCCATACGAATGGATAGAGAAATTTTAGAAGCTGCTCTTGATTTGCTTCTTGCTTCTCCACCCTTCCTACTAGATGTTCTAAAAAGATCCCTTGGAAAGGGATTGTCCGCTTGATCAGAGCAAATGGATTAGGTTGGATCTTAGTGCTAATTTTGCACCTCTGGTCTACCAGAGGTGCGGAGTCTAACAAACTCCCCGTTGTTCACCAAGAACCGCCACAAGGCAGGATGGGCTTAGCTGCCGGGAGCTTGCAGGTCGCGGTCCTCTGGTCTGCCTCTGCATGTAGCACTAGCCGATGAGATAAGGTAAGCACACGTAGTCAGACAACCAGATGTGGTACACAATTGGGCGGCAGGGTACAGAATCAGAAGGCAGTTTCAGTGTGAGGGACTTCCTAGGTTTGGTACACGATTGGGCAGCACGATCGGGCAGCAGAAGTGCAAAACTGTAGGCAGAAGCACAGACAGACACACCAGGTTGAGAGCACAAGATATCAGCAGCAGATAGTCAGCAAGTCAGGTCGGTACACAAACGCAGAGGAATCAGAGAAGTCAACCAGGCAGCACTTGTACAAGGGAATCAGATCAGGAACAGAATAAGACAGGGATCTATGAGGAATCTGAGCCAGTAAGCATACAAGTTGCTCTGACACTCACCAAGGGGTAAATGTATTAATATCCGGATTCTTCAACTCCGGCGTGTTCAGCGTCTTCGGTGATTAAATTTAAAGCGGCGCTGCATTGTAAAGGGAAACTTCCCTTTACAATGCAGCGCCGCTTTAAATTTAATCGCCGAAGGCGCTGAACACGCCGGAGTTGAAGAATCCGGACATTAATACATTTACCCCCAAGTGTCAGAGTGAGGTTTAAGTAACCAGCAGTTCAAAATCCCCGCTAATAGCTTTGCGATAATGTGACTGCCGATACCCGGAAGTGCGGCTTCCGATAGCAGAGAGCGGTTAGCGCTGGATCGAGGACAGGTAAGTTTATGATGCATATGACACATGACAAGTACCTGTCTTCTAAACCCAGTGCTTGGCTGGCTTAGGATTAAGAGTTCAGGGCTAAGTATGACAGCCACCCGAGCTTCCTATTTGGGTTTAAACATGTCAAAGTGTGATTTAATGTTTCCAAGGAAGGGAGGTTGTCTACTGATCACTTTCAGTACAAAGTGCAATGCTTTCAACAACATCAAATGTGTCTAGGGGGCAGTGTGTCACTTTTTGTACACTGTCTGCATTGCGGTTTTGCCCATACACAGCGAGTGCTGGGGCTAAGAGTTAGTGCTTCAAAATATGGCCTATTCCCCGATTGTTTTGGAATACCTGTGTTGGTGGCTGACCGATATCTTGCTAGGGACAAGGCTGAATTTTATGAGCAGGTTTTTAGTTTGGCTTCCGTTATGCCTATCATGGGGACTGTTCAGCCCTTGGCGATGCCTTTACTATATGTGTTGGAGAACAAGGTCTGTAAGCAGGTTCTTTTGGGCTGAATAGCTAGCTCATTCGTGTAGCCTCCGTTTGTGGATTTAATGATCTCCCCTGTCCGGGTGGTCCATAAGAAGACACGTGGGAAGGTACATTTAAATCAGCACCTTTCTTTTCCACCAGGGGGGTTAGTTAACAATCGATGATAATTTGTGTCGGGTGGTTATCAGTCGATTCGGCATTGGAGATTCTTCAAGGTTTTTGCCTAAGGTGGATGTTGAATCCACTTTCCTCTTTCTTACCTTACACCCAGCTTTGTTTCCTTTCATGGGTTTCTGTCAACGATTTGTATGTGGATAAATACCTCCCTATGTATTGCGTTCTTTCCTGCACATTTTTTAAGGTTTTATTTATTTTCTTCAATGGTGTTTTGAAGAATCGCCCATAACTTAGATGATTTCCTCATGGTCGAGGACTACAAGTCTGCCTCCTGTGTTGATGCCCTTTTCTTGATGATTGTGCTTTTTCATGCCTTGGGCATTCCCATGTCCAGCGATAGGTTCTAATTCCTTTTTGTCTTATTTCAGCATTAAAATTGACACTGGTCTGGGATATTGTTGGCTCCCTGATGATAAGGTTGGTAAGCTTCAGATGCTGATTATGGAGGTATGGGGATCCACCAGGGTGAATTTGTGGAAGCGCAATCGATTTTGGGTCTCTGTAAAAAAAATTCAGGAGCTTGAAAGGGCTACCGCTGGTTGTACCAAAACCTCTATGCCGTATTTCTATGTCTGTGGAAATTCATGAGGACTTGGTAGTGTGCAAGGTTTTTCTTCGAAAGTTTGATGGCGTGCTCTTATGACCTAAATTCCCTCTGTCTAGCAATGAGAGATTTTCACTGACACCATGGGTGCAGTGGGTTTTGGCGTGTATTTTGATGGTGTTTGGTAAGCAGCACCTTGGCTGAGGCAGTGGGTTGCTGCAGGTTGGACCTTTAACTTAGTCCTGCTCAAATTGTTTCCTGTTGTAGTGGAATTGGAACATTGGGCTCTTTGCTTCCAAGGGAAGCTGGCTGAGTTTTGGTGCAAACTTGGATGTGGTGCAGGCCATTAGCAAGCAGTGTGTGTCTTTTCTGCCTGCTATCGGCCTCTTGTGGCAGTTTGTTTTACGTTGCCTGCAGTTTGATTTTTATTTTCGGGCTCTGAATGCCCAGAGGGTTGACAATGTATTAGCTGACACTCTGTCCCAAGGTGCCTGGCACCGCATTAGTCCCTCATTGACACACCTTGTCCTTTTTCTGTCAGCCAGATTGTCAAGGTGGCATAGAAGGCCTCACAGAACTGCCTCTCATTTCCCACATGTTGAAGAGGTATAGAGCTTCCTGGAAGGAGTGGTTCTTGTTTCAGGATGCATATGCCGAGCAAAGGTAAAGGGATGCATCTATGCATGCTCTCATTGTTTAAATATTGTGGCAATGTATGTTTCCTTGGTAGGCATATCCTTTTTTACCAAGTTGTATGGCCAGGTTGATGTTTCTAAGAGGCATTGAAAGGGTGGTCCTGCATGTGTCCTGTCCAGTTGAATCAAAGAAGACCTACTAGTCATGCTATGCTGGAGTCAAGGCTGGGGGCTTTTAAATATGTTACTAATGATGGTTTTGAGAGTTTGTTGTTTCGCACTGCATTTGTTATGTTTTTTTTGGTACTTTCAGGGTTAGTGAGCTTATAGTCTCCTCCAAGTTGGCCCCATCCTTTGGAATGCTTTCCAACACATAGCTGTTTCTGACTCCCCTGTCATCTGTAATGTCCAGGGGTCTTAGATGAACTTATTGGGCATGGGGAGATGGGATATCCAGTCTCCTCACGGGAATGTTTTGATTTGACTTGTTACTATTATACAGGTATATGCTCGGGACTAGCTAAAGAAAATCTGGATGATTGGCCATTCTTTTGTGCATAGGCTGCTTTTTATCATTTGGAGGAAGATACTTCTTCCTTTCTGGGGTTGGTGGTTGTTGTCTGGATGAGACAGAGCGCTCTGCGTTGGTCTGGTTTTCATGCTCTCTTTCATAAGGTGCTCAGTGCTGGTTCTTCTCGTCAGTCTCCTGGCATGAAAGCAGCTCTTGTGTCTCTGTTTGGAACACTACCTCTCCAAGTGTACTGCCGCAGATCATCACTTACCTGCTCCACTAATTGGTGGTAACTGCCTCAGATCATCGCTCTCTACCTCTCCAAGTGTACTGCCGCAGATCATCACTTACCTGCTCCACTAATTGGTGGTGACTGCCTCAGATCATCGCTCTCTACCTCTCCAAGTGTACTGCCGCAGATCATCGCTCTCTATCTCTTCAAGTGTACTGCCGCAGATCATCGCTTACCTGCTCCACTCATTATTGGTAACTGCCACAGATCATCGCTCTCTACTTCTCCAAGGGTACTGCCGCAGATCATCGCTTACCTGCTCCACTCTTCAGTGGTAACTGCCACAGATCATCGCTCACTGTCTCTCCAAGTGTTCTGTCACAGATCATCGTTCACCTGATCCACTCAGTAGTGGAAACTACTACAGATCCTCAAGTGTACTGTCACAGTTCATCGTTTACCTGATCCACTCATTATTGGTAACTGCCGCAGATCATCACTTCCTCTCTATATTAACTTGCGGGAATACCTGGTGTTCACCTTCCGCCTTGCTAGACTCCGTACCTCTGGGTGGAGTACTGCCAATTCCAGCTGATACAAGATGGATTCATCCCAGCAGATCTCTGACAACAAGGTGCTCTTTGACTGTGAACTGCATACTCCACCCCCCCCCAAATATATTTCTTGCTTTTAAAATCCCAAGTGTTTCAATATGAATTTTTCTTGGTTTTTTTTCTTGGACATCTGTTTTATTGAATTTTTCAAAGCATTGTATATAAGATAGGAGTAAACCGTCCAAAAGACAGTTTTTGAAGTAATATGACATCAGCAGGAAAGACTCATCACAGGAATGTTATGATAAAAAAGCAGTATGCATGTAATGACAGCATACAAAGCATCTATATAGAAGAAAAAAATATATATGGGAATAGGTATTTGTAAAAATATGGCTGCACAGTTTTATTGAAAGGAATAAAGACTGCAAATCATAAAATCAAACAAAATACATATCCTAATATCAAGTGGCTTTCTAGCAATTGACCCGACTACGATGCTAAAAGAGGTACTGAAGCATGCTAGACCAGCAATGCATGCTCCAGAAAGAACCTGGAAAAACCAAGGTTTTCCTTAAGAGTGTAATATGGAGAGATGGTTAAGGGAGGCTTGTGGGAGGGGAGTACAGGGTATCCTCCCCAGAATTGCATCACAATAAAAGGCATAGAAAGAAGAGAAGAGGATATAAATCAATCTTTCCCTAGGGTCCAATACATAAACCAAGTGATGTCAAACTTTTGTTAAATCACTATGCAAAGATTTTATGTATTGGTCCCATTTATCATAGAATTTTATTACCTGTTTCTCAATATCCAGAAGGGTCTCTCTTCTGTCAAAATAAAGTGTGTACAGAAGTTCAGCCTTACCCTCCGAGAGAAAAGGGGGAGAAGGGGTAGTCCAATTGTGAAGATATGTGGTTCCCAAATCACTCAGACATGGTATTAGAGAAAAAATAGAAGGATGATTTATTCTGCAGAACAGTATTAAATACATCACGGCCCCCTTAACGATAGTAGGTCCAACAAGTGAGGAAATCAGTTCAAATAAATCCAGTGAGATATGTACAGCATGGCCCCCTTAACAATAGTAGGTCCAACAAGTGAGGAAATCAGTTCAAATAAATCCAGTGAGATATGTACAGCACGGCCCCCTTAACAATAGTAGGTCCAACAAGTGAGGAAATCAGTTCAAATAAATCCAGTGAGATATGTACAGCACGGCCCCCTTAACAATAGTAGGTCCAACAAGTGTGGAAATCAGTTCAAATAAATCCAGTGAGATATGTACAGCACAGCCCCCTTAACAATAACTGGTCCAACAAGTGAGGAAATCATTTCAAATATATCCAGTGAGATATGTTCCACAGCACATCTATGGCAGAGCATCACCTCTTGGCCAAAGTCAGTAACACACATCTCCAGATCCCAGGGTAGCCTCTTTTATCACCTCATAATCCCACCTTAGGAACTACCTACACAGGGGAGTTGCAAAGGGTCTTGATTGGTGGGCTTCTCACACTATACAGCACCCTCCCCTACCTCCCTGGATGTCCTCCCTCAGGTAACCCCTGCTGGGTCTGGCTTTTGGCTGTCTGTAAAGCTCACTAGTGGACAATAGGGAGCAAACAGAAATAACAATGGTAGCTTAATTCACTCAACTTTTGAGTTTTCCCTGTGGAGTTGGAATTTAACCCCAAAAGTACTTTTCCAAGGAGATAATACAGTTCCATCACTGATACTTCCTGATAGCAACATAGCTAAAAAGTGCAGTCCAAGTATGGATTAGAATAAAGGGTTGTAACACTGGTTTTATACACCATGCCCGTTTCTTTACACCAGTGATGAAGAATTATTAATGTAGCAATGGTGAGAACAAGAGGAATAAATGGTTTAACATCTTGGGTCCTTCTTGGGGGAATTATCGAGATCCAGTTGTTGTAATTACAGAGTAGGATCTCAATCAGGTTAATAGGTAAGGAGATGCCTAAAGAAGGGTTTAGAAAATGTTCCAGAATTTCTGAATCTTCTTGCATGACCATATATTAAAGAAAAAAGGGACAGTATGTACTTGCACTTGGGACACATCCCCATCTAATAATACGCATTCCTCTGGGCCCAGGAAAGGCTCTGTTTAGTATTTTTAGGTGAACTTCCTGCAAGCTGGTTAAGTGTAACCATTTCAGTATATTGTCATGATATTGAATGAAATCAACCAGTGAGGGGAGTGATAAAGAATATTTAGTCTAGGCAATATTCGTGGATTTCCAAAGAGCTGAAATATCTGGGGAAAGTGAATGTGGCTGGACCACATAGAAATAATTTATTGTAGAACTTATTTCAATTAGTGGCACAGGTATCAATATATATCAATGCAAATGTACTGATTTTTTTATACTGTGTATTAGAAATGTACTGAATTCTGAGGAATTGATATTTCTGATGCAGTAGGCATTTGTTTGAGGAAATCTGTTGTGTAGCTTCAAGAGGAAATCCTCATTAAGGCTAATTAGACCTATTTCATGTGAAGTGACAAACATTTGCTTTAGCCTGAATGCAATGCAGGAGGTCGTTACCTTCCTTTCATGTGTAGTTTTCATCTTGTATCGTAGAACCTGTCTGAAAAATGCAACTAGTAAGTTTTAAGAAATAGCACACTAGTGTAAATTTTGTTAACTTTGTATTGCATCTAAATCCAAGTTTGGAGAACATATTGCATCCTGACTACTGAATATCTGATGTAATATCTCAGTCTTTTCCGGAGCCATCTAGGATCAGGAGGCGGTGTTACCGCCTGCTAACATGTGTGTCAGAATGTGTATAAAAGGAGCACTGTTTGACCATGTAGTAGTATTATTCCATCTGTACGTTTCTGGAGATCACTAGTACCACAAACGAGTAAAACTGTCCTTATAAGGGCTACTTCAGCTAATAAAACATCACTGCTTCAAGATCCTGCTTTACCGACTACTTACATGTGCTGCAATTCCTATGACCTACAGATTAGACCAATCTAACCTGTTATCCAGCTGTTTTGAGGTTGGAACCATGCATACAGTGCCAACTCTTTGCTCATTGCTTGCAGCTCTGGCCAGTGTGATAGGCCAAGAATAAACATCCACAGAAACCCTGATCTGAAGGCTAGAAATCAGGTAATCCAGTCCAGTTGCTCAGCATGGGCGGTACCCTAGCAGCAAGAGTTACCCGGAAGAAAGCGTTACTAGATGGCGGTGAAGGATTCTAGTGGTGGCCGCAGGCCCCTCCTACTGTGGTTATGGAGACGGTGGAAAGGCAAGCCCAGCCGGTCCCCAGCATCAACAGACAAGGTGACATAGGAAGTCCATCCTGTCACATTAAATCATTACATAGGAATCTAATTCCTAGTTTCTGGCTTTTCGAAATCTGTAGTAAGTTATTCACGGCACTGGGAGCAGGAAGAGAAAATTTACCATATATGTTTAACATGAGGTAATGACTTAGTTGTAGGTACATAAATTGTGTGCATTACTAAGGTGAAATTTCTCCTTAGTTGTTGGAAGGAAAATACATCCTGAATCGGGGCAATATACTTAGCTCTCCATAAGGAAAATAATTTGTTTTTCAAACCTGGGACAAATCCAGACTTACCCCATATAGTACTATAGTTAGTAGCAGTGGTGTTCCAATTGTTTTGCAATAGTCAACCAAGCTTTATGTGTATCTGTAAAAAAAAGATGTTATTCAGAACCCAATTGGCAAGTTGAGTTTTTGGGATATGGATAAGAGCAGCGGGTGAGTGGGGGTAAAATCTAGATTAACAAAGTATTCTTGTCTCAGCAACCAGCCAGTAGCATATCTAAAAAGCAATGAGAAAATGAAAGCAAATAGATCAAGAAAGCCAATCCCACCCTACCTACTATTATTTCTGAGTTTACTATTTTGAATCCTCTGTCATTTGCCTTCCCACAAAAATGTTGAAAACAGTTTCATGCATTTATATGCATCATGTCTAGTGAGACAGATGGGGAGCATTTTCACTGGGTATGATAACTTGGGGAAAATCCCAGATTTTATCCCAGAATTCCTACCCAATATTGATAGGGGAAGTTTCTTCCAATTCTCTAATATAGACTAAATTTTTTGGATGATTAGAGAGTAATTACATTTGTATACATTACTAAGAGATAAGGAAATGTAAATGCCCAGGTATTTTAACTTCTGGGGTACACACTGAAATTGAGACAAGGCTTGAACCTGCATTGGAGTAAGTGCCTTCCCAGCTATAGATAGTACATCAGATTTATGAAAGTAAATTTCATATCCCGAAAAGATGCCATAAGCTGAAATCAAATCAATAACGGATTGATTTCTCGGGGTGGGAGACCATCAACATCATATCATCCACAAACAAGGCCAGTTGACAATTATGATTGCAGAGTAATCAATGTCAGTTCTAAGGGCAATAGCCAGTGGGTCTACAGCTAATGCAAATAGGAGAGGGGATAAGGGACAGCCTGAGGAGTGACCAGTTCAATGGTAAAGGGTAGGGAGATAAGTCCATTCGAGACTATCTGAGTTTGAGGATTGTAGAATAAAGTCTAAAAGATTAACACTAATTCATCCAGGAATCACAAACCTCCTAAGGGATAAAAAAATATGGACTCAAGTCACCAAATAAAATGCTTTTTCTGCATCTAACGATAAAAGCAGATTAGGTTCTGAGTCCCAGAGGATTCCAAGCAAGACATGACTGACAATATTTTACGTATGTTAGTGACAGAATTCTAACCCTAATCAATACCAGAGTGGTCTTTGTGAATTACTGTGGGCAAAATTAGCTTAAAGCTATCAGCCAAAATCGTAGTGAAACTTTTATAATCAACATTTAATAAATAAATCAACCTATAAGATCCAGGTTCTTCCAGATGTCTGCCAATTTTGGGTAAGACCTTGAGAATGGCCAACTCAAAATGAAGGGGTAAAGAGTGATTGGTAAGAATGTAGTTGAAAAAGTCTGTAAGGGGTTTAGCAATAGTATTCATTAAGATTTTGCAGAATTCCCTATGTAAACCGTCTGGGCCAGGAGTCTTGAAATCCTTTAAAGAATTAAGTGTTCCAGTGACTTCTTCCAACAAAATAGGGTCCAGAAGAGATTCTGCCTGCAGATCTGTAATGTGAGGAAGAGTTACCTTCTCCCAAAACAGGCATTTGTTATTAAAGTCTGAGGGATCCTGGTTATAGAGCGTTGCATAAAATTTGTGGAGGATACTAAGTATCTCCTTCCCATCAGAAGAGAGGGAACTGGCATAATTTCTCAATGCTGGGATATTCATTGGGATTTGTTCCCTATAATACGTTGGAGAGTAAACTTCTATTCTTATTGTCACTTCTGTAGAATCAGTATCTGGATCCTATCTGCAATTGGGACTGTTTCTAAATGTAGAAGAGTTTCTTTAAGGGGGTGGGATTGTTATTCATAGTTTGATAGTCTTCTGTAAGACCATTTTGTGTGTCTAGATACAAATTTGCATGATTCCTGGAATGCTGACTTACATATGAAATAATATGTCCCCGAAGTACTGCTTTGACTTTCTGCCAAAGTAAGACAGGATCAGATGGATGGGTCTCATTGTTACATAAAAATTCCTGCCAAGCTGCAATGAACATGTTCCTGAATGATATAGAATTGGAAAAGTAACTCGGGAATTTCTACTGTCTATGGGAACCCCTTGGATGGTCACTAGCGAGATCTCCCCATAATATAGCATGATCAATTATAATGTGTCAGTCAGTAATGAATACACCTGTCCTCCAGCAAGGAGAGATGGAAAACATGCAGTGTTAGGGATTCCTGAGTACTGGGTTTGGGAAACATTGAGATAAAGCTATAGTTTCATTTTCATTTTCAGCGTTCAGCCAAAGCATGTAGATCATTGCAGCAACTACAAAAAATAGACCTGCCATATCACCAACTGAAGCAAGAGGGTATGCAATCAGTGGCTAGACATTCATTTGTCAACATTGAGAAAGTTGACAACATTAAGTCTACAATTCAAGTGTTGACAGTAATAGTAAGTAAACAATTCACGTGCTCAACAGTATTTTTAGGTCAACAATTCAAATGTTGACAGAATTATTTGCTTAGTGTTAGGGTTAGGGATGTTATTGTCAACCTTAAACTACTGTATAGATTTGAATTATAGATTTAATAATACAGTCTATATTTGAATTGTCGACCTAATAATAATGTTAAAATCATTATTGTTGGCTCTTCAGCCATGTCTATATTATAGTGTTGACCATATAAATGTTGATCATGTAACTTTCAAACATAGACTATATAGACAAAAGTATTTTGCAACATCTGTTAATTATTGAATTGAGGTGTTTAAATGAGACCCGTTGGCAGAGGTGTATGAAATCAAGCACCTAGCCATGCAGTCTCTATTTGCAAACATTCATGTTACAAAATGGGTAGTTCTGTACAACTCAGCGACTTCAAGCGTGGTACTTGTGTAAGAGGCCACCTTTGCAGTAAGACAGTTCCTTCATGAAATTTCAACTGTAATTGATATTATTAGAAAGTGTAAGTGTTTAGGAACAGCAATTCAGGACCACGTAAAATCACAGAGTGGGGTCAATGATTGCTAAGGCCGAATTCCATATTAAAGTATATGTATTTTAATACAATGACATTGCAGTCGCTGTTGGTGTAATGGTCAAGCGTCCGAATACTCTTGTCCATTTAGTGTATGTATCACACTCAGCAAGAGGTAGTAGCGAGGTGCTTCAGCGATTTTCTCAAAACATTTCAGTTGTGGGGTGGCTGTTGTGAAAAAGTCTTTAGAAAATAGACTGTAAATGACAGAAATGAATGTTAATGCTATAAATATTAATGTTGGAACAAAAACAGCTCACATGATTGTACCTATTTTTCACAATTTTGAATTAATCCAAAATCAAAACATATGGACATTTTTGGCCAAAACCAAAACACGAAGATGATTTTTGAACCAAAATCAAAACACAGGGATCTGCTCACATCTCTAGTCCTTGCTAATAACATTGTTAAGCCACATCTTTAGGCTATCTTGGGTAGTAGTAAGTATACACTGTTGTACGCCTGACATAACTCTGGCACAAATGCTTCTGTTTTTAAACTGGATGCATCCAGATGTGTTTAATTCAACATATGTCGATAAGAATGCTTTTCCTTGTGTGTCATTTCTTTAGTTGGTTCCTTTATTGGTGTACAAATACATCCTACTCTAAATGAGTCACTATATGAAGCACAGCAGGTATGGGGCCTATTCTTATAGTTGCATAGGCCCTATACCTTGCACAGCACTTTCAATCACCTTTTTTCTTATGTACAGTAGCCAATGAAAGCTCTGGCACTCTGAGACAGAAATGTAACCATGACTTAGAGGGAGGGATGAAGGCATTACAACTAAGAAGCGATCTATGAGGCTCCGGTCGAAGTTGACCTGGCCTCTTAATGGAGTCAATGTATTTGTTTTCAGGTGCTGTGTTCCAGAACGTATGGGGAGGGGCAAAAGAGGGGGGTTACATATCCCCTCTGGGGGTGGGGAAACAAAAATAATCCCAAATATAGGATTAACATTTTTGCCGGAGAGGGGAAATACCGGCAAAATCACAAACTTGGGGTGCCTGGCCTGGGCCAGTTGGCACCACCACCCGCATGTATAACCTAAACAATAGCCTGTCTAAAGTCAAGTAGATAAAGAAATAGGAGCACACATCAAAATCTATCACAGAATATGCATATCATAACAGACTAATATACAGTGTTTCTACATTCCCTAGTCAAGAAGAACTAACATGTACTAGGTTGTCAAAAGGGAGATTATTTATCTCCTATTTATGAAGTAAACAAATGGCTATCTCAGCAAGGGGAAATACAAATGGTAGTCAAACTTTATAGGAACGGACTTTATATTCACTTAATTAAAGTTCTCTCTAGCAATATTGTAGCAAGTAGACATAACACAGATGAGAGCAGAGGTGGATCAAATAGAACCTTGTCCGGCGAGTGAGTCGACACAGGGTCATCCCTTCACTACAGATCAGCCTCTGAAGTCTGTAAAGTCACTGCATTCAAATGTTAGACTGAACCTGAAAATAAAGGCATCATCCAATACAAATACACATAGAAATGGAGGGGTATCCCACAACGAACAACAGCTCAACTTTACAACTAGGGAACCCACTCAATGTACTGTAGAAGACCCTGGGAACGGTCGTCTAGGTCTCCAGAGTTATTGAATAACACTTAAAGACACTCGTCTAAGGTCCAAAGATATTCAGATGGTCTTAATGACTACTTGTTCCAACGGATCTTCCTAAATTGCCCTTAAGGTGAAGAGATAGAGTCCCGGAAAAATTTGTGGAAAACTGACCCACAGCTACCTCCGATTCTTATGAGAAGAATGTGTTCTTGGGTCTCAGCCCTAAGGAGAAAGAACTCAGGTCGAACTAGGGAGCCCTCCCCGAATCGGAAATACTCTGCGCCCCGATCTTCCCTGAGTAGACCAGTCATTAGAGATGTGGGCTCTTGCTTTGGGGTTAGACTGAGATACCGGAAGGTTCCAGGAAGTTAAAAGCTTTGTCCCTTCTTCAACTGAGTTTACGATATGCAGCACGTTGTGTCTGTGGATCAACAATTTCACTGGGAACCCCCATCTGTAGGAAATATCATTACTTCTTAGAGCTCTTGTGACTGATTGAAAAGCTCTTCGCTTCGCCACCGTGTGTTGAGAAAAATCTGGGAACACTTAAATGTCTTGAAGGAGATCTGTACCTTCTGCTTCCCTGGCCGCCCGCAGGATGCGTTCCTTAATATGTAAGAAGTGAATGCATAATAAGATGTCTCTGGGAACAGTGTCCAGTGCTCTCTTATTTTTAGGGAGCCGGTGTATGCAGTCGATGGTTAGATCTAGTGTGGAAGCTGAGGGGAGAAGTTTCTGGAACAGATTTGTGGCAAAGGATAATAAATCTGCGTTTGAGATCTGATCTGGTATTCCCCGAATTTTGAGGTTGTTGCGGCGTGATCTATCTTCCATATCCGCCATCTTATCTCTCATGGTGATAACTTCTGACTCAAGTTGCTCATGCGATGTAATAAGTTCATTGTGCGAAGAGACCAGTTCTTCTGATTTGTTCTCAAGATGCACCATCCTGGAGCCCAGTGCCGCAACCTCTGCTTGGATGGCTTTCATAGAGGCTCTCAGTCCGCTGATAGGTCGGCTTTCAAAGAGGCCAGTAGAGTTTGCATTGATTTAAATGAAATAGGGGCCTCAGGATCGGTCATGTGGGTGGAGGACTCAGAGTGTGAAATGGATGCTGAGGCAATATCCAGCGGATCAAAGTCGTCTCCTCGTCCAGTCCCCATTTCCCGGGGGGGGGGGGGGGGCAAAGATCTCTGTTTATTTGGCTTACAGAAGGGGAGCTGCGAGGTTGCGCTAGACGGGTTAAGATTTTTAATCTTTTTGATCCTTCTAGGAGCCATCTGGGTGAATTGTCATGTCTCCTGTGTTGATGAGAATAGCTGGCAGATGGGCGGCTTTACCTAGGCAAAAGCGCAGTATTGAAGTAGAGTGTATCCAAGCGGAGCTCTATATTATTATAGATAAAGAGGTCACTTATATTCAGGGTGATCCTTCAGCGATGACATACAGATATAACTTGAGGCTTGATCCCATGAGCTAGTCGTGCTCAGTCGCGCAGAATAGGACACATGCGGGCGGTGGTCAGAACATCATGTATGTTACATGGATATAATAGCTGTAGCTGAGTTCTCTAGTAATCAACCTCTGTCATCCAGCCTTTACATTTCAATAAATCGTATGTCCACTAGGTAGCAGCAAACCCCTATAGGAGGAACTGAATGTGGATCTATGAAAAAATTACAGCTTTTGCTCTGGAGAAGTTGATTTATCTGACCAAGGCAATGGGTTTAACTGGGCAGGATCTGCAGCAAATAGTTAGTAGATGCCAAGGTGGGAGGTCTATGTCTCTTGGTATAGGTCACAACAGGTATATAGTAGGCTGCTCACCTATTAGATCTCTCAGAGCAGGCTGTGTTCAGACTCCTCTCCAAGACCACCAGTGCCCTTAAACAGCGCTCAGATGGCTGGTGGACAGCACTGATGAGTGGCCAGTCAGAGCTGTCTGGGGCTCTCCTGTGCTCTCTCCCCGACTGCTGTGGTTGTCTTTTCCCCGCTGCCAGCCACTTCACAGAGCTGTCTATAAAATATATTTTAATGTGCACGTGTTCTGATGTGACTTTATATTATACTAGCTAAAGTACCTACCGTTGCCTGGATTTAAATAATTAAGTTGTAAAGTTATCAATGAGTTGGATGTAACTGTCAAACTTTTAAAAGTAATTAGCAGCTTAGCAGCTCTTCCAGCACACCCATGAGGTGGCTGGCCAGTGTCATTTTTATATTTATATTAAATGTTATCTAAATCCATTCAGTGGAATGCTCAGAACAGGCTCCCTGGGTCAAAGTTATGGCCAGCGTATACCAACAGGGGCTCCTCCCGGAACCTCAACCCCCTAGTACGTCTTCTGGGATCCAATGTTATCAGTCTGTGAAGTTTTCACCCAAATCCATCCTCTGCAAGGCTCAGAACATGTTCCCTGGGACAGAGTTCTGCCCAGTGTACACCAACGTGAGGTCTGACTGGGACCCTAACCTCCCTAAAACCTGGCCAGGATCCATCTGGACCGCCTCGCATTGGTTTTAACCCTAATCGGTGTAGGGGTATCTGAATGCAGTCTCAGAACAGGCTCCCTGAGTGAAAGTTATGCCCAGCATACACCAATGGGAGGTCTGACTGGGATCCTAACCTCTATAAGTCCTAGCCTGGATCCAACTGGACCACCTTGCATTGGCTTCATCCCAATCGGTGCAGGAGAGTCCGAATGCAGGCTTAGAACAGGCTCCCTGAGTGAAAGTTCCGCCCAGCTTGCAACAATGGGAGGTCCAACAGGAAGTTCGACCAGGACCCTAACACTCCTAAATCTGTCCAGGATCCAACTGCATTACCTCACATTGGTTTCATC
The DNA here is from genome assembly GCF_038048845.1 of Mixophyes fleayi. Taxonomy (NCBI): domain Eukaryota; kingdom Metazoa; phylum Chordata; class Amphibia; order Anura; family Limnodynastidae; genus Mixophyes; species Mixophyes fleayi. The sequence continues at coordinate 102,811,354 of NC_134403.1, forward strand.
ACAATTTGTGTAGGAATGTCCAAATGCAGGCTCAGAACAGATTGCCTGGGAATTCCACAGCAATATCTGGGCCTGAAATTTTATGCTGTCTGTGAGTGAAATTATCAACTGACGTGGGAATTCAAAGATTACCTTCCGGACTAAAAAAAGCATTCTCCCCATACTGAGAGGAGACTTTCTTTACAGTTTGACCATGTAATATGTTGTTATAACTTGGTTAAAATCTCGCAATTAACAATCCAGATATTTACATTTTGTGGGCGCTTGGCCCTGTAGACATTCTGCTTGTGGATGTGCCAAGAACAAGTATTGAAACAAAACCATAGTAAAGCCATATTCTTGGTTCTGGACTGCTAAAAGGAACCCTTTTAATGTTGGTAATTATATTGGTAATTTTTTAAATTATATTGTGCTGTTATACAAACTATTGGTTTACAGGTTTTTTTTCTGTAATAAGGATGCTATTGTATTTTTCATGTCTACTTCTACTTTCTACTCGGGGATATTTTGTGAATCCAGTCTCTTATGCCTGATATCCTAACATCCCTATTTTTGGGAGCTCACATTTATTAGATCAAATTTACAATTGTACAAGAATATTGAAAGAATTGCATGAAGGCCTTCTCAACATAATGAAAATGAAGGCGTTAGAAGTTATGTATGGTGGCCTGAAATCGATGGTCAGATCAAATCAATAACTAAAGACTCTGAGGGATGTCAAAAGATTTATAATTCACCTCCTGCGTTGTAACCTTGAAAATGCACCTCCTCTCCATGGTAAAGGTTTTGTATTGATTTTGCAGGTTCATTCATGAATCATATGTTTCTGATTGTGGTGGATGCACATTCTTAGTGTCATGAAGTTTACAAGGTAAAGTCTGAGAAACCTATTGCTGTTTTGTGAAATACATTCTCTTGAAATGGTTTACCAAACAAATTTGTAGTGATAAAGGACGTCAGTTTATATCAGAAATATTACAATAATTCTTGAAAAGTAATGACATAAAGCCCTTCATATCAGCACCATATTACCCATCCACAAATGGATTTTCTTAAGGATTTGGTCAAACATTCAAGAAAGGTGAAGAGTCACAAGCAAATTACTGTACAACACACAATGTACAGTTTCTTATTTGCTGATCAAAGTGCTGAACATGCCATTGTAGCGCAAGTTCCAGCAATGATGTTCCTCAGAAGGGACCTGAGATCTCTTCTGGACTTATTGTACATAAAGAAATACATAACAAGCAAATGAAAAGTAAACAAATGTCTAGATTTTTGATGTTGATCAAGAAGTGTAAGCACAAGATTACTGAGAGGACAAATGGCATCCAAGGTAAATCATTTAAAGGTCTTGTAATGTATGGCATTGTCATGTAGATAAAGCACTTAATGCACAAGAGATAAAGGTTAAAAACTCACACCGTCGCCTCTCCTCCACTCTCATTATCTCTTCCCACTCCCGAGTCCAAGACTTTTCCCGAGCTGCCCCCCTGCACTGGAATGACCTCCCTTGCTCCATCCGTCTCGCTCCCAATCTGTGCTCCTTCAAACGGGTACTCAAAATTCACCTGTTCCTGAAAACCTACCAACCATCCACTTAACCCCTCATCCACTCTGCTTGTTCTCCCTCCTCTCCCCTGGTCCCTTTTTCTCCATTGCATCACTGCCTCCCTTCGTGCCTGTTTTGTCCACCCTCCCTTAGGATGTAAGCTCGTATGAGCAGGGCCCCTCTCCCCTCCTGTCTTCATACCGACTCTTCTGCTCCGCCCTCACTCCATATGTCTGCCCGGAGTTTCCGAAGCATTGGTACTTAGTGTTTATTGTTCTGTGATGTTTACCCTGTATGGTCTACTGTTCGTATTATGTAAGGTGCTGCGAAAACCCTGTGGCGCCCAACAAATAAATGATAATAATAATTTTGAACCAATTCAAAAGAGCTCAAATTTTGCTGAATCAATTCAAGAGTCAGATGTAATGTTGGTTGAACAACCTCATGTTGCTTCCACAGAAATGTCTTCAATTGTACTTGAGGACGTCCCAGTGTCTACAAAGGAAATACTACTTGCAGAGTCTTGTGTACCAGGGTTTCACAACCAATATCCTGAAAACCAATGGTGACCTCCTCAAGACTTAATTTATAGTGTTAAAGTATTTCTATAGTAAAGATATTTGTTTCTAATTATTGCATTGCATCTTTACTGCAACTTTATCATATTTTTTGTTTAAGATAAGAGGGGCATAGCAAATGTAACATCTGCTGCTGAACAAGGATTAAAAATAACTATAGAAGCTGGTCCTCAGTGGCCAAAAGGTATTGCGTAATCACGCCAGAACTGACAAAGGAGTGTGTCAGTTACAGTGACAAGAGGAGTAACAACGGTTTAACTCGACTCCATGCTGAGGGATAGAGGAGACAGACCTATGTGGGGAGGAGAAAACTAATAGAGACACAACTGTGAGAAGACAGAATATATTAATGAGATTGATATATTCAGATATGTATATGTAATAGAATGTATTTGTGGAGATCAGCATCCGTGTGACAAAGCATCTGGTGATAGAAACATATTTAAAAAGAATTGCCTATGAAGCCACAAAGCCTGTGAGGAGAAACATATTTTTGGGGAAAAAAAACAACCCTCTGGTGAAAAACAGTTAGAAAAGCGGTATTGGTATAATCAAAACCTGGTTCTTGTGAGTAAACCTGATAAACTATCATATCCTTATATTACATAAACCTGAAGTGAAAGGGAGATATAGATTTAACACATGCATAAATATAAATATTTATTTCAGAGACTTTGATATAGAGCCATTCAAGATATCATCTGCATCAGAACAAATGTTTATTTCAGAGACTATGATATAGATCCTTTCAATATATTATGTGAGTTACTGGAAATACTTATATCAGAGACTGAATTATAAATCAATTTATTATATCATCTGCAATATTAGTGATATGGAATTCAAATACCTATCTGGAGAAAAAAAATGTACATATAACCAACAGTATTATATGAGCACCAACAACAGCCTAGCCTGGAAGTGAGTGATCTTGCAAGAATCAATACTGTGAACTGCAATGTTTTTATGTGTATTATAATATTCATTAGTTAATATTTATTCTAAGTAATGAGTGTAATTTAATATTACTTTCATGCTATTATAAAGTAGTTTAATGTGATATGATCTATACACAGGTGTCAGACATAATGATATTTTAAAGGTAGTTAGGATGGGTGGGGTACGGCATATCGATGCTGAGAACCCCGACAAGACTTACCCCGATGAGGATTCCGAAGGGCTGCTTCCCGACCTTCATCGATGATGACTACTCTTCACACTCACTTCAGCCAAAGACGAAGAAGCAAGAAGGCGTCTGCACTTGATGATGTCATTGACCAATCAGACGCGATTATCGCTGTTGTTAAGGGGGTAATGTAAGTATGCAGCCACGTACAATGTAAAAGCCTTTGTAAACTACATTGTACATGGCTGCATACTTATATTACCCCCTGAACAACAGCTATAATTGCGTCGGCATGGTCAATGACGTCATCAAGTGCAGCCACCTTCTTACTTCATCGTCATTGGCTGAAGTCGGTGTGAAGAGGAGTCGTCATCAAAATCCAAATTTATTAATATATCTATAGTGAGTCTAATACTCAACCTCATAAAAGTGTTTGTGCTTTTGATTATTACTTCTTCACTAACTGTACATCTATGTAAAATATATATTTTCAAAGTAGATATTTTTATATAAAAGAACAATCTTATCGTATGTCAGAGTTGTGCGTAGTGTGTTTGGTTACAAGAGGTTCCCAAGTCACACCTAGGGGTAAATGTATCAAGGTGCGATTTTGCTAATCCAGCGATTTTCTCAGGAGAGTTGAAACTCGCATATGTATAAACCTGAGATTTCATGTAAAATCGCCAGAGTTGTGTTTCTGTCAAAATCGCTATTTCCAAAATCGATAGAGATCAAACTCCTGATGTTTGCCACTCCAGCCATACAAGTCTCAAATATATGAAGCTGTGGTTAAGCAAACTCTCCTGAGTTTGCTTTAAAAATTGTTGCATACAACACACTGCATCCCAGCAGCGTGATTAGTAAACACATCACCGTTACACTGTCAGACTATGCAGCCGGAGATCTCGGCAGCTGTCCAAAGTGTTAAAAATACATAAGAGTTTTTTTTCCAAAAAATGCATGGTGTCCCCCTGCCCGAGCACTATTAACCCTAGTGTTGCCAGCCTACTGCTGGTTACATGAAAATTGGGGAAAAAATTTGCATGGGGTCCCCCCGATATTCACTTAACCAGCACTAGGCAAACCAGCCTGGGGTGGGTGTCACTATAGCAGGAGGACACGCTGCAGGGGTACCCCTGCCATAATGACAACCGACCCCAGACTGTTCAGCACTGGGTTGGATTCCCTAGGGAGTGGGGTTCACTGTGGGCTGTGGCTAGTAGGGTAATAGCAGCAATATAAATGTAAAATAACAAATGGATGCCATTTTGTTTTGTGTAACTACAAGTCCCAGTCAGCCAGGGTGCCATAAACAGTGTGGGCATGCTGATGCTTGAATAGCTACAAGCACCAGCATACTCATGGCAGCCAGGACATGTTGGCACTTGGAGAACCACAACTGCCAACATGCCCTGACAACCATGGCTGGCTGGGACCTGTAGTTCCACAATATAGAATGTTAAATAAACTACAACTCCCTCATTCAAACCACATACATTTAATAAAAATAATAAAACCCCAATAAAGATACTAAACACCCTCATTTCAACCACATGATTTTATTAAAAATAATAAATCCCCCAAATACTCACCAGTGATGTTTTCTGTTGTCAGCAGCTTTTAATCCTAAAATGAGTGTAAACCAAGTCCAACGCAATTTTGTATCCAAAAGTCTTTCTTGTAAATGTTCCAAATGAATTTGTAATTCCAGTAGTCCATGCTTGTAAAAATCTTAATTTCTTCTGGCCAGTAGGGCCCTCTTGTTGATTGAAGTCTTATTATCTTCAGCCAGAAGGGCTCCATATTTGTAAGATCCAATCCGGAACATGCTTGTTTACAACAACAACAAAAAAAGATGGCAGACGCTGCAAACAGCTTCTACACTGTAGAAGCTCCGATAAGCAATGAACTTAGCTCTTGCCCGAGGTCTATTTATAGTATTAGGGGTTTCCCATGACAGCAGGCATTTTAAATGAGTCATAAAGTACACTTTGACATGTCTTCCATGTTTTTTTGATTTGCTGAGAATGATTGCTTTCATTGAATAAAATAGAGTAATGCAAGTTCCACCTTCACTCAGCATATGTGTAAATGTGCTCCCAATTGTAGTTTTATACATATTGTATTTGTGGAGCTATCCCATGAATTCAGAACACAGTTTTTGGAGCATCCTGCTATGGGATGGCAAATGGGTATTGATTAAACATCTCTACTGAAGTTACCATATGAATGAATGCTATCTATGCCTACTACAGCTTCTGAAATGGATTACCATATAGTCAATGCATGTACCCAATCTATAATTGAAATATTTCCGCATGGTGCTTATCATCATTAAATGTACCAGCCAATTTTATATGGTAGCAGCACAAATGAAAACAAATAGCATATTTGCAGATATTGTCAGAGTCAGGGTAATGCATTCAAATGAAATAGCTGATGAAAAATGTAAAGAAACATACAAAATGCCCTTAGCTAGGTCATGTTTATTTTATGTACTTGATGATGTTTTTTTCCAATTAAAAATATAGTACAAGCTGAGTTCAAGATGATCTGTACAGCTTGATGTTTAAGGCCAAAATAAGTATCTTACATATATTTAGATATTTAAGGTTTATAAATTGATAAAGTTAACAAAAACAAACATTTTTCAATGCCGTCATAGCAATAACATTTACGTTATTGACTGGCTTCCAAGAAATACATTTCTGGTGACCTTTGTTTTCGTACTGAGATTGACACAATTTATGTTTAGAGTTAGCAATTTTCCAGTGTAATAGATCATTATTTATCCTAAGAAAAAAGACATTCAAGAATGTTATACTTAATTAGTCATCTCAAATTAAAACTCCTATTTTTAGGAATAATAATAACACTGATTTATAACATTATCTAATAGATCAGTTTTTTTATATTATTAGAAAATATGCATATTTTATGTGAATAAGGAGCACAAGAATTGTACAAAACAATTTTGACAGTTTGTTTATAACAGTGGATCTCAACCAGTGGTCCATGGCCTATTGTTGGCAGCTTTTTAAAATATTCATTCACTACAGGCACACCCTTTCAGCCTGCTGTGGGAAAAGACACTTTCAAACCATGTAAGTTAAATTAGACGTTATACTATTATATGTCACACATATGTCCTCCATCTGTTTATCTTCAATCTAGGTTACTGCTGCACAAATGTGTAACACTGTGAGAGAAACACATTCTTGCTTTTTACTTTGCTTTTAGTGCCAGGATGGTAAATTAAATTGACAGCATAGAGTTCCACAATCTTTCCTGTGACCCTAACACTAGATAGACAATGGCCAACTCGCTAGCCCCCAGCCACTATCTGACAACTGGCATCGGTCACAACTGAGCAATGAAATAGACAGGTTTACATAGTTTATACTCCACCCACAGCCCTTACTTGATGCATAAATGACACGCCCACATTGCCTTTAAAAGAAAGTTTGTTGCAGGTTCTCTGTTTGGATTGCAGACACACCCTGTCAGGTTACTGCTTGCTGTGGAAAATATGTTTTTTAAGACACTTCAAAACATGCAAGTTAAATGAGATACTTTACATATGTCCTCCACCTATATCTCTTTAACTTAGGTGAACTACTGCACAGATGTGTATCTCTGTTTTCAGCCTTTTTCTGCAGATTGTCAACTAAATATCTGTCTCCTCTTTTAGAAGCCTGTGGAAAACACCTCGATTTGTTCCCAAACCGAGTTAGGTGTAAAACTGATTAATTTATAAAGGTGGTCATTAACACAGAGTAGGGAAATGGGGACATATTAACTAACTGTGCTTATTTAGAACCTCTTTTTGTAACATCCAGGTTTCTCTAAGGTTGAATCCCAAATGGCATACACACAAAATAGCCAAGAGCAGCATGCACTAAATATTACTCTTCATTTTTCAACCTCTACTTAATTTTAAGTTTATAGATGTTTATTATACCCTAAGTAAATTTAATTATAACAAAGTACATCTCTCTCCCCTAAACTGAGGATTCAGGAAGTCTAAGACAGATGACACACAACAGCAAAAGTACTTTACCAAAACACACACTGACCAAAGACTACAATTCTTGGTACAATCTGATGCTTTACTACTTTTACATATAATCTGATTTTAATGAACCTTTGCTACATTACCAGTGTTTACCTCTATATGGCACTTAAGAGACATTATTTGAACTTTATATTATTACATTACACATTTTTATTACTACCATATTTATGTTTTTAATGTTATTTACTTTTGTTTAATATTTATTCCTATTATCACCATTATTATCATTATTACTACTGTTTCTATCCACCAATCAGGACTTCACTGTCTCATTTTTAGGCTTAATAAATGAAATAGTAATTCAGACTTAAAAAGATAAAATGTAGCTCAAACCTAATGACATAATGTTCTGAACTATACATAATTTAAAAACAGTAATCCAGTATACAACTATTCATTGCAAAAGAAAGCATAATAAATATTAATACATCAATACTTTGTATATCAACAAAAGCATTTGTTATATTATTTCATATTTCTCAGTAAATACAGAACCTCTTAACACTGATCAATTCTAAACCTTTAAAATATCTATACAGTATTTTTCATTATTAGCCATTATATAATTTAAATTAAACTTAGGTCCTTCATAAACTATCTTGAAATATGTTGCTTTTAAATCCCAACTGGCATACTGCTAGTAGCTATGGCCAGGGCCGGACTGGCCATCTGGCACTTCTGGCAAATGCCAGAAGGGCCGATGGCCAGATGGGCCGGTCCGCATGTCCGCGTAGCAGCAACACTCTGCGCGCTGCTCGGCGGACGGAGAATCAGTGACAGCCGCCTATGCGAGAAATCACATGGGACGGCACCTGTCACGTGGTGCTGTCCCATGTGATTGCTCGCATAGGCGGCTGTCACTGATTCTCCTTCTGCCGGGCAGCACGCAGAGTGCTGCTGCTGGATATAAGGTAAGTGTCTGTGTGTGTGTGTGTAATATGTCTGTGTGGAAAATAGTGTATGTGGGACTATTAGTGTGTGGCTATTGTGTGGCAAATAGTGTGTCTGTGTGACTAATAGTGTGTCTGTGTGGCTAATAGTGTGTCTGTGTAGCAAATAGTGTTTGCTGCTAATAATGTTGCTGTGTGGCAAATAGTGTGTCTTTGTGGCTAATAGTGTGTGTGGCTAAAAATGTGTCTGTGTGGCAAATAGTGTGTGTGGCTAATAGTGTGTCTGTGTGGCTAATAGTGTGTCTGTGTGGCTAATAGTGTTTGTGGCAAATAGTGTGGCTGTGTGGCTATTGTGTGGCTAATAGTGTGTCTGTGTGGCTAATAGTGTGTCTGTCTGTGGCTAATAGTGTGTGTGGCTAATAGTGTGTCTGTGTGGCTAATAGTGTGGCTGTGTGGCAAATAGTGTGTGTGGCTAATAGTGTGTCTGTGTGGAAAATAGTGTGTGTGGCTAATAGTGTTGCTGTGTGGCTATTATGTGGCAAATAGTGTGTCTGTGTGGCTAATAGTGTGTCTGTGTGGCTAATAGTGTGTCTGTGTAGTAAATAGTGTTTGTGGCTAATAGTGTGGCTGTGTGGCTATTGTGTGGCTAATAGTGTGTCTGTGTGGCTAATAGTGTGTCTGTGTGGCAAATAGTGTGTGTGGCTAATAATGTGTCTGTGTGTCAAATAGTGTGTTTGGCTAATAGTGTGGCTGTGTTTCTATTGTGTGGCAAATAGTCTGTCTGTGTGGCTAATAGTGTGTCTGTGTGGCTAATCATGTTTGTGGCTAATAGTGTGGTTGTGTGGCTATTGTGTGGCTAATAGTGTGTCTGTGTGGCAAATAGTGTGTGTGGCTAATAGTGTTTCTGTGTGGCCCCATGTTGCTATAGTGTGCGTGTGTGTGGTGTTCGCGCGTGCAGTATTTTAATATAATATGTGAGGGAAGGGAGGATCTTAATATAGTGTGAGAGGTATGCTATTTAATGGTGGAGTGTAGGTGGGGGCTAATTATTTAAGGTGAGGTGAAGGAACCTTTAATTTAATGCTGGGGTGATTTAGGGCTATCAGTTGAATATGGGGCTGATTTTGGGGAGGAGGGCTATTTATTAAATGTGAATATGAATTATTTATTGTCGGGGATGGTTGTGGAAAATGGTTATATTTATTAAACTTTAATGCTATTTAATTTATTGCTGGGACTGTTTGGAGGGAGGGAAATATGTTTTAAGTAAATGGGCATACTGTTAATTTAATGTTGGGGCTGGTTGGAGGGAAATAGGTCTACTTATTAAAGGTGAATATTATTATTGTGGGGACTGGAGGGAGGCCTAATTATAAAACGTGAGGGCTATTGTTTTACCATCGGGAGTTTTCTAAATCTCATGTACCCATTTTTTTTTTCAAAATAGGGCATCCAATATTCCAGGATCAAGACAAGAAATTAACTGAGCTAAAGAAACCAGCTGCTACAAGTGGTGAAAGTGACCAAGACAGGTAGGAGAGAGCAGGACAGTCTGTCAACTGTCCTGAATATGGTGGGGCAGTCCTGAATTTGGGTGAATGTCTCCCATAGTCAGGATCTGGTCCGACTGCAAGGACAGTTGGGAGGTATGTCCCGCTTCACAACGTACTGCTTGTGAAGGCAAAGCTGTGCACTTCTAACAGTAGTGCCTGTGTATTTGTCTAACATGATAAATGTAATTTATTATTATAATGTATGTATCAATGCCCCATGTTGGCCACACCCACAGCACAATGAGGTCACGCCCTGTTCGGCGTCGCCTCTGCGCGGCACATGTTTTCTTTCCTGCTGGAACTGAGGTGGGCCTGTGTACCTTAAATGCCAGGGCTGATTTTTAGTCCCAGTCCGGCCCTGGCTATGGCTGTTAGTGGATTAATAAAATTAGCAATATTTCGATGTTCACCTAACTGCTGCAATCCTTTATATTTCTGAATTTTAATTAATATTTACATTGACTGTATTGATAATTCATTGCATCTTGGATCCAGGAGATTTCCAGCAGCATGAATTGATGGCATAAATATATTCCCATCTGTTAAAAAAAAGTATTTAAGTTTTCCTTCTTGTATGTGGAGATGCACTTAAATTCTCAGCAATGTCTGATTTTATTTTGGCCATATGATAAGAAATGTCTGAGAGTGCACTGTCTGATTCAGATGAAGTGATTGCTGAAGAAATCGTTTTAAGAATCTTCTCAGAGTTTTAAAGCTGAACCCAGCATACATTCTCACCAAATATGTGGTTCCTTACACTTCTTGTTAATTTAAGTTACTCAATTATTGCTATTTCTTGAAGAACACTGCACACCATTTAGCTTTCATTTACAGTTTGGACATCACTATTTTATGCTTTGAATTATTTTATTCCTGCTGCCACTTAAAGACTGCAGTTATAATACAAGTGTATTTTTATGTTTGATAATTTATTTTACTCTCCTATAAATCATGAAGTTGGACATTGTATAGAAGTGTCAAACTTCATGATGCGATTAAGCCCTAAACCATGCAGCTTTTTCCACACGGTTTAGGCACTTTTAGTAAAGTGGGCATGTAACAAAAGTCTAATGCAGGAGATATTGGAAAAATCTTCTGCATTGGGCAAATTACTGTACAATCCAGCAGTCCCCATAATCCTCAATGGGTATTGCTGTTTGGGCAATTTTATCAATGTCTGAAAAGCTAAGCTTTTCAGAGCTTAACCCCAATGGCTAACCCCATCTGAAGCATCACAGTTCTTTGGATCCTTCTCCGGCAGCATTCCTGCTCTCCCCTGCGCTGCTTAACGAAAATAACTACTGCACATGAGCGAACCTAAGTTGCGCAAGCGCAGTAAAGACTCCAGGTCAGTAAAAAGTCATTGCTGAGACAACCTCCTTTGAGATGCACTGTCCCAATATAACTATTTAATTCATCTATCATCGCTGCGATGACAGATAATAATTAATGGGGGTAAAATTGGGATTATACGTAAATAGGCCCCTATGGACCTGGTTTAGTTCAGGAGTTGCCATTCAAATTACTCTAAAATGCGGATATTTACCACAGTGATATAACATTCTGCTTTTCATATTACATATTATCTGCTAGCAAAGCAAATATACCAATCTTCTCTAGAACTTCATATATTTTATTACTGATATACTCTGCAGTTTTCTCCTGTTCCAAAGCTTCTGTCTGAGGTGTCATGATAAAGTTTATGATTCTTTCTCTCAGCATGTTTCCATGCATTAGTAAGTACTACAAGGCACAGTTCCTCCTTTTCCTTCGACAGATTACATTACACATCAATATTCTCACTGTATAATAGGCTTACTTACAGCATATATGCAGGGCAAACAGAATGATTGTCTTAGTAATTTAAAAGCTTCCTGTCAATATACATTTTCAGTTATTGACAATGGTGACCCAGAGTAATACATAGCTCTCTCAGGAGGTTGTTTTCTTTCATGATCTTTAAATATTGTAATGGCTACAAATAAAGATATTTAGAGTGTTTTGTATAGAACTGTTTGCAATATTTGCTTACATTACTTGTGCTAGTTGATTGGGCAACCCTTTGAGTTGCTGATGTTATGGAAGGAGAAGCAGCTTTTGGATTGAGATGAACATTAGAAAGAGCATAAAGGATTTTCTAATGTTTTCAGGACATTTCTCACATGCAGTCATTTTGGTAGCATCTGTAAATGTATATTTAAATTGAAAAAATCTGCAAATAATAGGTTTTCATTCCACAGAGTATGCACTACGGACATGCATTCATATTCTAGAAGTTGGTGGCACCATTTTGCTGATGGCGAAAGAACGAAAAATCTACAGTTTATTTTGCTGAATCCAAATATAATTATACTCTTATCTTTCAGTATGTACATATAATGTCTTTTTATCTCCTCTGTGCTGCTTCTTTACTTTTGGATCTCAAGCTCACAGGGCCAGGAGTATAATGTAGGTTCCAATTCGAAAGCCTTCCGTCTCTTCTCTCCTGAGGATTTCAAAAAGTAGGATAAAAAATTCCTCGTTTCTAATCCTTAAAGGAAAAAAAATGGCTGCCAGATCAAAAGACAGCAACAGGGTAAGTCCATAAATAAGAACGGCAAAAAAACCCTTTTTCTATTCCAATAAAAATAGCAGTGTTCCCTGGTGACAGAATGAATCTGGCTCTCACATTTGAGAGTTGTATAGTACTTCCTGTTCACTGTGTACAGGAATTGTAACCATTGTCTGAATCAATGTTGTAGATAGTTTTACTAAAAAGTGTTTCTATTATAGTGACTTAGAAAACATTCTGGGAATTGAAGAGTAACAATATATAAGCACTTCTTCAAATGTTTTTCATCATTCTGTTTTTCAACATTCTAAAGAAAATATTTTAAAAAAGTGTATTGTATTTTTTTTTTAACATTTTGTAAACATTTTTGGGAGATTTTTCTAGGTGTAACATATTTGTCTACATCTGTCTTGCCATTTCCTTTTTCTTTTCTTTTTTTTGGGGGAGGGAGACACCTTTGTCAAAATATTGTGATAAATAGAACTTGATTCATGAAAACTATGAGAAATCGAGACAAATCCTAAACACTTTTTGCCTATCACACTTAACGCACCTATCACAGCCTATAACTGTGAAATATAAACGTGCCTGTGACACAATGAATGGAAATTATTGCTGCAGACAGTTAAAGCAGCAGAATATTCACAGCACTAAAGGCAGTAAAGAGATTATAATCTATACAATGAAATAATGGTAACAATGTCACTTTAAAACATTAGTAGGACCAGGACAAAGATCACATGATTTTACATAAAAGGTATTTTAGTATATCAAACTAAATTGGTGAAAATTTGGACACTTATGAAGAGATTATAAAATAGACTGCAAATGACTGTAACTGAATGTTAATGCTATAAATAGTAATATAGTAGCAGAAATAGCTTAAATTTACTTAATTGTACCTATTTTTCACAGTTTTTAATTAAATCCAGTTCCAAAACCAAGGCCACAAGCAAAACCTTTCAGGATTTTTGGGCAAAACCAGTAACAAAACCATAACACAAAGACATTTAATAACCAAAACCACCTCCAAAGCCAAAACACAGGGTTCAGCGCACATCTCTAGCATTTATGCATGATAATTTGCTTTACATTCATAAAGAATCAATATGGCAGCTCCTTTACACACACACACACACACACACACACACACACACACACACACACACACACACACACATCCACATTTCCACAGCAAACATTTCTGCATGACAGTTTTTCTTTCTGTTTTTTTGGGGTGGGGTAGGAGGGTCTTGAGCCTCATTTAGAGTTAGGTGCAGAGCAACACGCTTTGCCAAGGTGCAATTTTTCACTTTCTAGCTGTGTCTACTCCTAACTTTAAATGGTGCCCCTAGAGTCAAAGCTTGGGATAGCTTAAGTTTTAGGATATGTCTTAATGTTAGGGATATGTAATTTTTTGGATCAAAGTTAGTGTTCTTTGTTTTCTTTAGTTGGACCGTATCCTTATTTTGTATAGCAAACAAACTGAGAAAGCCAAAATTTCCCTAAATCATCAGCATTTTGAGAGATACTAAGTATCAGCCATGTTTTGTCCCTTTTTATAGGCATCATGTTCAAACTACATGCGACCTGAGCAATGGCACCAAATGTGAACCACATCTAAAATATATGCCTTTGTCCTGCGTTTTGTCATGCAGTTTTGCCACTTCATATATTGCAATATTTGTATGGTTCCCATGTCTCAAAACTGCCATTGTGGCTTGCAATCTGTCAGTTTATAATAATGTGGTTTGATGTGTAGTTTTGTCTTTGATATATTGCATGCTTTGAAAACTGCTTGTCAAACCACATGAAAATTCCACATATGTTAACCTGGTACATGTATTAATGACATCAATCAACAATAAATAAGTGAATGTGTCTCTGTCTCACTGTGCAAAGAAACAGTTTAACTACAGTGCTGCTTGGTTAAACTTTATTTATGTATTAAATTAAAAGTGAGAGTATATTGATATTAGAAATGCCTTTATTACATGTGACACATATGTGTTATATGTTGTAATTCTATAACCAAAGTGCCTCCAGAAATACACCTTTCTGCAACTTCTTGATCTGAAGTTGTGGATAACTCAAGTCCTTTTGGGAGTAGATAAAGGCTATGTGCCCTCTCAGATAGCAGAGAATGCTATCGTAAAAACACTCTACCCACCCCTTTAACTTACTGAAATATTCTTGTCCTGCAAGAAAAATATCTTATCTGCATGCTGGAGATGCAACAGCAGACACATTCATGCACCTGACATGTATTTAGAAAGGAACATACCTAACATTTCCAATTCCTGTACATCTTAGATGCGTAATCTTTGGCTTGCAAATCGATGGGTCAAATTGAGTTGGATGCATATGTGTAAAAATTTACATTCTAAAAATCTACATGTAGAATGGCCACAGCATTTGAAAACCTCTGCCTCTCTAGAGCCTCTAGAACAATGCACTTATTTAGGCTTCAGTTGGTGCAAAGAATCTCTTCCAATTGAGATGGGAAGCAGAGATTGGAGAATCCTTAGACCAAAAAGAATGGTCTGTCTTATATGAATGGGTCGCAAAATCTTTCATTAATGTTTGCGTTAATGAGAATGCTTATAAAGTACTCCATAGTTGGTATCATTTTCCCACTAGGCTTCACGGTATCCTCCCACATGTTTCCGACGCCTGTTGGAAAAACTGTGGTCAGTCAGGCATTTTCCTGCACATCTGGTGGAGCTGTTCCAAACTCCAACCATTTTGGTCTGCAGTAATTTCTCTGGCAACCGCTATTATTTGTTTAAAAATATAATCTGATACTAAGTATGTATAGCTTCTCTTATCTATCCTTTAGTTACCTATGCACTCCAATAAGTTGCTCAGACATATCATATGTGCAGCAATATGCCAAATTGCAGCCTCTTAGAAGAATGCCTTCCCTCCTATCATCCTCTCTGTCTGCAACCATATGTGTCACATATACCAAATGGAGTATATGACAAGCATATTGAGGGGCTCTTCTGCATCCTTTCACAAGGTATGGGCTCCATGGGCTTCCTTCCACAATTAGCCACTTCTTAATCTCTAAAAACAAGCTTAGCACTTCCCTCCACTACATTCCTATGTCCTTTGCCCAACTCTCTCTCTCTCTCTGTGGCCCCCATCCCTCCCTATACTGTTTATTTTCTTCTCTTTCCTCTGTCTCTCCTAATCACCACCTGCCATTTCTTTAGCTGTATTTTGTACACCAACCTATAGTTTAACCTGGTTGTATATTTCTCTTTGTTTCTTGAATGTCCCCTTCATCTTTTCTGAATGAGATGTACTCAATGAACTCAATCAAAAAATAAATTTGCATGTAACAATAGTGTATTTACACCTATTTGCAGATGCGTATGTATATCAAAATGTGTCCAACTCTGCATTGATAGCATATGAGCCAGGTTTACATCAGGTGTATACTTACACCCAAGTCAACTCTGAATATACAGGTGCGTATAACATCATGTGTGCTTGTTTATGAATGTAGAGTAGAGCGTATGATGTATTTCTGAATTAACACTGCTAGTTATTAATAAAGGGCTTATTTTATTATATTTTACATGAGTACAGTAATGTGACATATATATATAGATATCTCCTTGTTCTCATCTGCCATTTTAAAGCAGTTCATTTCTCCCCCCTCCGCTCTATACTCGTTGAGATCGCAAGACCCTTTTTCTCTCACGCCGCTCCTCCTCTGTATCCCCTCTCTGCCTTGCCTTACTCTGGCTCCCCTTCCCCTACAGAATCCTTTTCAAACTCCTCACCACCACTTACAAGGCTCTCTCCAACTCTACTGCCCCTTATATCTCTAACCTCTTCTCCATTCACACTCCTGCCCGCTCCCTGTGCTCGGCCAACGACCGCCGTCTCTCCTCCACCCTTATCACCTCTTCCCACTCCAGAATCCAAGACTTTTCCCGTGCAGCCCCCCTTCTCTGGAACGACCTCCCTCGTTCCATCCGTCTCTCTCCTACTCTGTGCTCCTTCAAACGTGCACTCAAAACTCACCTCTTCCTCAAAGCCTACCAACCATCTACTTAACCCCCATCTCCTCCCTTTAGCTCGTCCTCCCTTCTCTCCTCTTGCCTCAACTGGCTCCTCTTGTGCCTGGTCTGTTTACCCTCCCTTAGGATGTAAGCTCGTATGAGCAGGGCCCCCTCCCCTCCTGTCTCCATACCTGTTCTTCCGCTCCATCTTTACTGCATATGACTAGCCGGAGTTTCTGAAGTATTGGTACTTTTTGTTCATTGTTCTGTATGGTTTCACCATGTATAGTCTACTGTTAGTACTGTGTGCGGAGCTGCGGATACCTTGTGGCGCCTAACAAATAAATGATAATAATAATAAGAATAATAAGAATAATAATTTCTGTAGCGATCTGTCCTCTAGAATAGTTTGGTGATCAATTGAGTGTCAGTCCAAAGTTTTTCTAGTGACAGAAGGAATCTTGTGGGGATCAGTGAATCTAGTGAATTGGTGACATCTTGATGAACCATCCATCATAAAACAATTATTTCTTTATTTCTTTTAACATGTTTACTCTTTTCTAGTTAATGCAATTTTACAGTTGGTGAGGGGCAGTCTCAGTGACCTTTTTAATAAGCATGGAAAAAATGTGTTTGAGTGTTAAGAGCAGTGTAGCAGAACCGCTTTTGTACTCCAAGCAAATTATGTCAGGGGCAGTCAGAGACAACTCTATTAGGTGGGGAAAAAAGAGTCCTGTGCTTGAGCAGGTCTGGACATCCTGTGACTCTTCAAGTGTTGTGAAACTACAGGTCCCAGCATGTTTTGCCAGTCAATAGCCAGCTAATAGCAGGCAGGGTGGGCATGTTGGGACTTTTAGTTTCACAACACCTGGAGAGCAACAGATTGGCCTGTGCTTGAGTATGAGTAGTAGGGTGTTTTTTTTTCTTTGACTCTGAGCAGCACAAACCTCCTTCCCCCCAAAAAAATTGTTTGCTAAGATATAAAAAAGAATTATAACAAGAGAGTCCCTATAGACGAACGTCATTAAATAGCGACGTTTGCATCTGAGCTTACACTTACCTTAAAGGGTTAACAGCAGTTGCAGGTCTGACCAATGACTGTCTCATGGGAGGATCTTGGGTTCCTTTATAGGTCCTCTCACTTCCTGGTTGTCTATTTCTGCTTTGCAAGATCCAACCCACCCCGCCTAGTGTTGGTTTGATAGTTAGTGCCTGTTTTTCTCCTTGCCACAGAACATACACAGTTGGTAGGAAGGCACTGCGATCAGCGGCTGATACATATGGCACTATCGTGATTGGCCGCAGGTCGCTGTCCCCTTCGAGGCAACAGTAACTCTTTGGTCCTCCCTTAAGAAGGGTAACCTGTCCGGATCAGTGAGGAAGGGCATTGTTAGTTTAGAAGGGGTGCAGTCACTCTGACACCAGGTTAGCATTGGCCAGGCATTTAAAGACTAGTTAATGTTTTAAGTGGATTCACCGCGGTTCGCCATTTCCACGTTTGATTTTGGATATCAGTCTGGTAGCTGTCCCGCAGTGCTCTTTCTCCGCCACCCAATTTAGATAATAAAATTGTGACCTTCTTTAGCAACCTTATATATGTCTCTGTGTCTTTATTTTAGATAAGATAGTTTAAGTATGTAAGGCTCTTGTGAAGGGGAAGATGGGTATACACAGTGAGCAATTTATTAAACTGCCATGTATTTTTGTTGCTACTCTGTCACTAATTTTAGTCAGCCAGCTCACTGGAGACTTTGGCCAAAATTGGTGAAAATTTGGACACTTATGAAGAGATTAGAAAATAGACTGCAAATGACTGTAACTGAATGTTAATGCTATAAATAGTATTATAGTAGCAGAAATAGCTTAAATTTACTTAATTGTACCTATTTTTCACAGTTTTAAATTAAATCCAGTTCCAAAACCAAGACTATAACCAAAACCTTTCAGGATTTTTGGGCAAAACCAGTAACAAAACCATAACACAAAGACATTTAATAAGCAAAAGCCAAAACACAGGGGGTCAGCGCACATCTCTAGCATTTATGCATGATAATTTGCTTTACATTCATAAAGAATCAATATGTCAGCTCCTACACACACACACATATACATACACACACACACACACACACACACACACACACACACATATATATACACACACATACACACACACACACACAAAATAAAAAGGTTCTTTATGGAGATAAACCTTTGTGAATCTATTGCAGAAAAATAAATAAAAGAAACTCGGCTTTTAAATATAATACACTTTAACTTTTAAATTAGGAACATTAGTATATTCCATATTGTTTATTTTGGGTTACAGATTTAGAAAGAAAAAGCTAGTTACATTTATATTTGTTAGTCAAATTGATAAGCACCATCTCTCAAATTAGCTTGTAGGAAATTCCATACAGTTGTCTTAAGATAAAATTACATATAAGCGCACCTGTTGTCCAGATAGACACAAGTTTAGCACACAAGATAATACAGGTCACTTCAAGGACACTGCAGATATGCTCTACATATCCAGCAATAAAATGTAATTGCTTTCTTTAAAATAAATAATCCAATCAAACAGTTAAAACCTATAGACCACTTATTATTATAATAATGTGTATATACATAAATGTGAGACCTTCAGAATATTGTGTAGTCACTTCTGGGGCAACGCTTGTGCAGAAATCAATGCATATAGCTAAATTCTCTCTCAGCAAACATCTAAAACATGTAATTGGGATCGATTTATTATCCTCAGCTGTCCTCTATTTGTATAATAATTGAGTTTCAGTTGAGAGAATACAAATGCTGTTAACAACCATTTAATCAGTAAAACAATGTTTTTTCTTGTGATTTTTACTTAAAAAATGTGCACACATATACAGGTATATTATCATGCTCATTTTAGACTTAAGCCAGTCAGACAGGGACTGAACCCCATGTTTGGCACTTGCGGAACAACACAAGGTCCAGAGAACCCCATCCATCCTGATATAGTTGAGGCCTGTTCAGGGCTGGCTGCCAAATGTTTATCTGGGAGGTGAGCTCACATCACCAGCCCAAACTGCACAAACAGCGGCCCATCTTTTAAGGTTTTTTTAGGTACCTTGAATATGATGACATCTCCACTTTAAGCAAAAAAATGAATAACTTTGCACCTTGGCAAAACCATGTTGCATTGGAGGGGGACATAAATTTAAAATGTGATGGCAGATTTATAGTTGGGGTAGGGCATGTCCTAGATCAACTTTAAATTTCAGTGTACAAATAAAGTTTTCAAGTATTTGTGTGTTACATGACAAAACAGACAGTATTTAACTAGTGTTCAAAATAGTAAACTAATTTGCATCCCTTGCATTGTAACAGTTTTGTCCAGGAGGAAACTATATTACAGAATAACAATGAACATGATACTCCATTTTTTTTGCCTTACTTTCCTTAATGAATCAGGCCCTAAGTATATTATGTGGCTGCTGAAAACCAATATAACCTATGGGTCTTCAGCTGTTTTGGAACACCAAATTCCAGCTGGCATGACATGCAATGCTTTGTAGGTACACAACATTCAAGTAAAAAAAAGTTAAGTGTCATTGATTAAAAAGGCCCATCTACCTTGATGGCCCACTTTCTTTTAGCTTAAATTCTGGCTTGCTTGCTTTGTCTCTAGATTCTAGGTTCTAGGGAGCAGTGCATCCACTTGCCATGAGTGGAAAAGGTTAACATTCTGCTTCTCTAGGCCAGTCTTTGCAGATGTGCTCATACGTGAGTTGCCTTGTCAGATTTGGGTTTTAAGCTCCATTAAAGTGGATTCTTTTTTAATTTTTAAAAAGAGATCCAATTTATTTTAAAAAATAAAAAGATGTTTAACATATTTTATACATTAAAAATACATTATTCATTATTTTGATGATTTTAATCTGTTACTGTCATCGTGAGATTGCAATATCAGAACAGGTGTTGGTAATGTCATAATACTTGTTAAATTTGCATGGTTAAGCCTTAGCTGGCAGAAGTCAGATAATCTTCCAGCTATCTGGGTTATGCCTATGATCGCCAACAGTAAACCTTTGATGTATAGGACAAAACAAAAAATAGGGCTTTTCATCCTTAGGTAGAACATACAAATTGGGGGAGCAGGCCTATTAAGAACATTAAACAAAAATAATGTGGGTGTTCCCTCATGGACCCTACAGCTACTGTATAAAATTACCACATAATTTTTTGTTAATGAGTAGCAATTCTTAAAATCTGTTAATGCATATAATTGTTCTTTGAAAACAAAGCTAAGCATTATAAACTTTGTTAATGGGTATTAGCGTTCTATTCACATTTATGAAAACTCAGTTATGAATAAATTTAAAAGTAAAACAATAGCATTTATAACACATAAATTAGTTCTATTAATTATATAAAATTCGGGAGAAAGAATTCATCTTTGATTTGAGAATCCCATTATTTTTACATAAATAATTCTGATTATGTTTCAAGAATAGAACACTTTAACAGATATATATATAAATATATATATATATATATATATATATATATATATATTTAGATACATGTATATAATATATATATATATATATATATATATATATATATATATATATATATATATATATATATATATCTATCTCCTCATTATGAAGTCCATTCAAGAAGTGAACCAATTCAAGCTTAAATAGCCACCAACCTGATGAGACACCCACTTCAATTGTGACCAATAATGTAATAATATCATATTATTGTTATATGATGTTATTACTAATATGAAAATGAATAAATAGTAAAAATTTAAATAAAATCATTTACTTTATTTGGTTCCTCAAATTTGTTACTTAATTAATTTTTTTTGTATTACTACTTGCTCTTAAGTGTTTCTTTAATAAGTGGATATTTTATTTCCCCCACACTACAATCTTGGTAGATCAGATGTGTGGACATAGTTATAAAGATTTGTATGGATCAGCTGGGGATGTGGTTATTTCTCCTATGCAGGATATTGTATAGAGTGTGAGCAACTATCATGAACCATACTAACCTGTGGGAATCATAAAATGTCATAATACTATGGATTTTGAAACACTCTTTAGCTTTGCGGTAGACCCCAGTGATTGTTAACATTATCTGCAAGGATTAAAACTAAATTTGGGTACTCTCATTGACCATGAAGTACCATCACTCTGGAATTTCACGTTCTTATGTTTCTGTAGTGCTTATCCATCCAGATGACTTCACCCCAACTGTATGAGTATCCCACCTGAACTTTATGCAACTTACATATACTTATGAATTATATATGTAATGTTATTGGACCCTCTGGCTGATCAGGTACTTGTGAAAATACATATGATCTGACCTGTAATGATGGTGATGTATATTTTGTATACTGTTTTCTTAAATGTATCCAAGCAGCTCATGTGGGAGTTGCCAGATGACCTATTGTCAGGTTAGTTACCTGCCTTCTCTCTTTCCCAGAATAGGAAGCTGGGATCGGCTGGAACCCATTATCTGTCAAAGAGTAATGGAGGAGGTTAAAACAGGGAGGCTCACTTAATCAAACATGCTAAACCCATTTATCTCCATTCTTAAGTGGCTATTGTTTCACCAGGAAGTGAGCTGGACAAGTGTGCACCTTCTGAGCAGGAGGATTAGCAATGTGGTGACACAATAGTGCAACTCCCCATTCACCCCCCAAGAATACTTGGCCCAATCCTATTACATGGGAGAGAATCCTTCAGAGTGGCAATCCATTCATGGTTTGTTCCAGTTCAGGAAGAGCTTGGTGATGGAGTTCCATCTCCTACCAGCTCTATCCAAGAGGACTGCTCCAAGTTCTGCATCTTTTACGTAAAAAGTGCATAGAGTCCTGTCCCTGTTTTCCTACACTCCATTGGGAGTAGCATATGGATCTGGTTGCTTGGTGACCCTACAGGAGTAGGGGTAGGGAGACTGAGAATCAGATTTCTACCATATTGGTAAATAACTTGTAGGCCAATTGCTCTGGCAACTATACCAGGACCAGTACTTCAGAAACAGCTTGGAAGGGAAGTAAGTTAACAGCTTGGTTGGTCATAACTAACAGCTTGGCCAGGCTTCACTTACAGTGTGCTAAGGACCTTAATACAAGCTTGGGTGGAGTCCAGACATCCTCAGTGTTTTGCTGTAGCACCATTACATTTGCCCAAATAATTGCATCAAGATCAGTGGTTCAGAACAGCTTGGCCAGAAGTTTTTGCTAACAGCTTGGCATGAACTTCACTGGAAACTAGGCCGCAGATTGGAGTTTATTCTTATTGCTACGGTGGTTGTCCTGGCAACTGGCTCAGCACCTGTATTGTCTTAATGTATGCAGCTACAGCTAGGCCAAAATTCCATCATTGCTGTTACCCTAACAATTGCATAAGGGCCAGTGTACAGCTTAAGTTAACCTAATATAGTGAATTGACTTAGCAAGCAGTGAGTACATGGACTGTGGGCTGATGTGGTGACTCTAGAGGATTGATGACTTACCTAGCTATTGAAGTGTCTGTGTGATCTGTGAACCCCAAGATACCGCAATTACTATATGGGTCCTGACTCTAACATTCCGGTATCCTGACAATATGTAATATTGATTTCTTCAAATTATGCTTCAGCTCTTTGAAGCCATATGCCTGTATAGCAATTGCATAATTTCTGTACTGTGTATGTCCAACTTTAATGCGTACTAGCAAGATGCTTCTGATTGGCTTAATACATTAGTGTGACTGCTATATTACTTATATCTGTTTATCTGCATTACTTAAGTCATTGCATGCTATAAAAAACAACAATAGTGCATTATTCACCATAAACTGGAATCTAAAGATAAAAAGTTCCATGAACATCCTTAATTTTACCAAGTGTTTTAGCAGCTGTACTCAGCTGCATGTATTGTTAAATTCCAAGAGTGGAGATTGGGCACTCTGAATATAAAATATCCCTATTTGTGGATGATTTCCTTGTTACCCTAACACAAATCTCTCTTCACATCCTATACAAAATCATAGACAAATTTGGCAAGATATCAGGCTACAATATTAATTTCTCTAGATCTGAAGCTCTGATGTTACATATAACTGAGTCAGATAAAATTAACATAACTGAAGCATTTAATCTCAAATGGCAACCTAATAAAATATTTAGAGATCTTTATCACCTCCACTTACTATACTATCTATCAAGAAAATATCCCCTTCTTCTGTATAGAATAAAGAGCGATCTAGATGTGTGGAAACCTGTGATAATCTGATGACTGGCTAGGATAACAGCTATCAAAATGAACATGCTTCTGAAACTATTATACCACTTTCAGACAGCACCACTAGCAGTTCTTTACTCAGTCTTTAGCAAACTCCAAATGTATATGAAAAGGGACACCACCAAGCGCAACAAGCAATCCTTCAGAAATCTATCAAAAACAGAGGTCATGGATTTCATGACATCAAACTTTACTATTTGGCAGCTCATCCAGTGCACATTGCAGCTATTTTTGCTCCACCCAAAACAATCTCCTGGGTATACATTGAGAGTAAATTCTTGGTTCTTATGGGGCCTCCTTAAATCTTCCAAACTCTCCACAATCAACCCCTTCCTAATTATCAGGTTCGCCTCCACACTTTGGAACTCACGCATTCTCACATGTCTCCCCTATCACCCCCATCTAGGGTAATGCATCTTTACTTCTAGGTCTTAACCCAAATTGTTTGAATATTGTAGGCATTCAGGGATCCGTTGTACTGCTCACCTGACAAAAGGTTCCCATCTCTCTCTACCGACAAGCCAAAAAAATATACCCTGAATTATCTCTTAAATTATTAAAGCAATGTCTCCCAAATCTGATCCATCTTGCTGGAAAAATTGTAGGGACAGGACCACCATCCTACATATATTGTGGACTTACTATAAAAACTTAAATTCCAGAGCCAATTACATTGCATGTAGATCTCACTTCTAGAAGTTTCAGTTCTAAAAGATCCATGGATATTTCTCATAGGTTATCTGAGGATCTTTCTTCACAATAATTAAAGTCTAACTGCCACATCTTCACTTCTTCAAAATTGGTAATAGCAGCTCATTGGAAACTGTGTGAACCTTCCCCGGTTCTCTATTTAAAAGAATGGATTTGGCATGTTGCGTGCATGGAAAATTGATCTATTATCTACATGATAAACCAGACAATTTCACATGAATACTGGCTCCATGGATCATCCATGAAAACCAGAGATCTCTTCCAAATATTTCCTGCACATCTAGTTTTCATGTTATTTTCAACAAAATACTCCTCCACTTCTCTCTTCTTCAGGGACTCCCCAAGACAAAAAGCCAATTACAAGTCGTCTCCCTCTTCCCCATTCTTTCACTTAATTCTCCCACAACTCCATTCCCCACCATAAATCTTTTACTTATTATTCTTGTTTCATTTAAAAAATTAGAGCTATCAACCATGTTGTTTCTATTAGAGATAGGCGGGCTCGGTTCCCCGAGATCCGAATTCATCCCAATTTAGCCTATCCGAGTACCGAGCCGAACACGCTCGGTACTCTCCCGCCCATTCGGATTCGAAATCGAGGCAAAACGTCATTGTGACGTATTCGTATTTCTGAGCTCGGTTCTCACGAGATTTGAAAAGCATAAATACCAGCCTCCACAGAAATCCATCACCATTTACCAGAGGTAGAGAGCAGGGCTAGGTCACACTGGCTATATCTGCGCAGGGACAGAGCAGTAATTGGACACATTATTGTTTCTATTCAATACCATTGTAATCTTAATATCAGTTGTTACAGCAGTAAGAGGAGGCTAGAGGAGGGTTTTTGTTCAGTTTCTGGCTCTCGAAGTGCTTTTGGGGTGTCCCCCATTATTTTGCATTAATTTTTCTGGCTGTCAAAAGTCCTATTTGGCAGCAGTGTTAAAAAAAAATATATTTAGCACTCCCAAGTGCATTTGGGGTGTTCCCCATTCTTTTGCATTAATTTTTCTGGCTATGAAAAGTCCTATTTGGCAGCAGTGTCAAAAAAATATATTTAGCACTCCCAAGTGCTTTTGGGGTGTTCCCCATTCTCTTGCATTAATTTTTCTGGCTGTCCAAAGTCCTATTTGGCAGCAGTGTCCAAAAAATATATTTAGCACTCCCAAGTGCTTTTGGGGTGTCCCCCATTCTTTTGCATTAATTTTTCTGGCTGTCAAAAGTCCTATTTATCAGCAGTATCTAAAACAATTTGTAGCACTACAAGTGATTTGGGCTCATAATGGATTCAAAGCAGTCCACATATGAGCAGAATGAGCAACCAGGTTCTGTCACCAGTCCTGATGGTAGTGTTCCCAGTATGTCATCTGGGAAAGGCGATGTCAAACTACACAGTCTTTTGAAATCAGTCAAAAAAACACACCTCCAAATTTTTTTTACCGTGTTGAAGCGTAAAAGAAGTGTAACTGAGCAAAAGTTAAGTGCCGATAAAAAAAATATTGCCAACATGCCATTCTACACACACAGTGGCAAAGAGAGAATGAGGCCTTCACCTTTCTCTATTAGTGGCAGATACAAAAATGTTACCGAGCCTACAAGTGGTGCACAACTACTGTTACGCGTCAAAGCCGAGCTGCAAGATAACAGTAAGGCATTAAAGGATAATGTTTGTTCTGAATCAGAAATGACACCAATCCCTGTGGAGAGTCCATCCAACAGTGGGATGTCTAATCATGAGCATTCTGTTTGTGTACCCATAAAGAGGGACCCTTTCAGCAGTTCTGCTGATGTGTGGCTGAACAGCCCGATTGTAGCCGGTGATACACAAATTGAGGATGCCACTTTGGAAATAGAAGAGGATGAGGGGGAGATTTGTGTAGGCGACAAGGGCGCTAATGAGGATGTTGATGAGATTGAGGTTGTTTGTGTAAGTCCTGCACCAGTGGCAGCAGTTCTGGCACGTGACAATAAAAAGGCCATTGTCATGCCTGGCCATAAAACAAAAAAAATCCACTTCTTATGTGTGGAATTATTTCTACCCCAATCCAGACAACAACTGTATAGCCATTTGTAGTGTATGTCAAGCCACAGTCAGTCGAGGGAGGGACCTTAACCATCTTGGAACCTCGTCTATGTTACGTCATTTGACGAGAGTTCATGGCAACGTGTTGGGAAAAGCTGAAAGTTCTTCCCAAAAAATTGGAAGCACTCCATCATCAGCTAGGACCCTCCGCTCACCAACATCCCGACGACTACAAAATACACCCACCACACCATCCTCATCAATATTCTCAGAGTAAGCCCTGCATCCCACTTATTAAGGATGGATGACTCCTGCACTATTATTGATTCCTATTAAGAAAGCGTTAGTCCCACTGCTGCTGCTGTTGCTGCTGCTAGGGGTGCATCGTCAGCCCAGAGGAAGGCCAAGAAAAAGAACAGTCCTACATTTTAACAATTAACTGTGAAACAATCATTTGCTAGGGGAAGCAAATATGACAGCAGTCACCCAGTCGCCAAGCGAATCACAGACGCCATGGCTGCCATGTTAGTGTTAGATCTTTGTCCAATATCCACAATAAACGGAGCTGGTTTTTCACAGTTAATTGAGGTTTTGTGTCCGCGTTATAGAATTCCATCGTGACACCATTTTTCACGTAAAGCTATTCCACAACTATACCAAAAAGTGTGTACAAATGTAGAGATTGCGCTGAAAAATGCCATTCTGCCCACTGTCCACTTAACCACAGATATGTGGACAAGTGGAAGTGGTCAAACCAAAGACTATATGTGACAGCCCACTGGGTTGGTCATTCACCTTCACCAGCAGGAACAGCAGCAGCATGTACATAACTACGTACCATTTGTCATAGGCAGGCCACTCTTTGTATCACCGGCTTCACTAACAGGTATACAGCTGACAATTTGTTACGCAAACTAAGAGATGTGATTGATACATGGCTTATACCACTGGGACTCTCCCTAGGATATGTCATTTCTGATAACACCAACAATATAGTGCGAGCATTAAAGCTGGGTGATTTCCAGCACATTCTCTGTTTTGCTCACACCATCAACTTGGTGGTGCAGAGCTTCCTACGAAATAACTGTGAGGTGCAGGAGATGCTTTCGGTGGCCCGTAAGATTTCAGGCCATTTCAGGCATTCGGCCACAGCATGTAGGAGATTGCAGCAGCTCCAAGAGCAGTTTAACTTGCCCTGCCACCAACTTGAGCAGGAGGTGGTAACTAGGTGGAATTCCACCCTGTACATGCTGCAGAGGATGGAGGAACAGCGCAAAGCCATCCAAGCATATTGCACAGACCATGACATTGGGAAAGGAGGGGGCATGTATTTCACTCTTGCACAGTGGGGAATCCTTTCAGTGCTGTGCAAGGTGCTGGAACCATTTGAAGTTGTGACGTGTGAAGTGAGTGCAGATTCTGCTAGTTTGAGCCAAGTCATTCCTTCAATTAGACTGTTGGAAAAGCAGCTTGAGAAACTGAAGGAGGAGATGAAAGCAAGCAATTCCGCAAAGTATGTTGGCCTGGTCGATTAAGTACTTAATTCGCTTCACAATGATCCTCG